>NC_142601.1:39079260-39423633 GCF_041222555.1 Hakea prostrata | reverse complement strand
AAGCAAGACTACAAGGGGACACCAGATTGCTTGACCCAAAAATGGGCCTAGGCGCCTAGGCAGACGCTTTGACAACCATGTTGTTGCATCTTCCAGCTCAAATTTTAATGCCCCTACTCTAAGATAGATTTTGGGAGCCCAATTTGTTTTGCCTATTGGAGAGGATGAATGAAAAAGTACTGTGGTTTGTTTACAACCAGATATTGAACATGTTTGGGGGAGGACCTTGATTCATTTTCTCTTAAATTCTCTGCTATACCCTATATCATATATCTGAGAGCCCATAAAATCTTGCTTTCTCGGAAAGGCGAAATGAGATATTATTTGAAACAAAGAACTGCATTGACTTGGTCAAAATCTTGGATTTGTAATTGTTGGATTCTATTAGGAGTCTAATAAGAGTTTGTATAGGAGTTAAATTAGAGTTTGCATTCATGTAAACTTCTATTCCTTGTAATAGTCTACTTTCCACTTAATTATAAATAGAGGGCTTGAGATCATGGATCAATAAGCCATTCACCACAATCGTTTCTTTCAACATGGCATCAGAGCGTAAGTTCGATTAGGATCTTCTTCTATTTTTTTCTTTCTTCGAACCCATAAACCCATAGCAGATTATCTTTTTTCACCAAAACCCTTCGCAGTTTTTTCTTGTTCTTCTATAACCTAATTCTGCAACCATCGCAGAAATCAATTTTTCAAACCATAATTCTGCAACCATCGTTTGGCAGAATTTTTTTTCCCTTTTCAAACCCATCGCACCGCTGTTCCACCTCGAAGATCAGAGAAAGAAAAAAAAAGGAAAGAAGAAGAGAAGAAGAGCCACGCTTCCTGCTGCTTCTCTTCCGCGACAAGAATTCTCGTTCTTTGAGACTCTTGAATTCTCTACTGCTGTTGCTTTTTGTGTTAAGAATCATAGATTAGAATCGGTTACCATCGCTTCTTTTGCAACTTCATTGCTGCCGCTTCTTCTTACAGCAACTTCATTGCCATTTGCTCCTACTATTGTTGCTTCTCTCACGGAGCTTCGCAACTTCCGCTGAAAGAGACTCTGAAGAGTGAAGACTACTCGCTGTATTTATGTTTTCTGTTTCGATCAGCCCAACCAAAAGAAAAAGAAAAAGCAAAACGTAAATACTATGTTTGAGGGTTAGGTTTGTAAATTTACAAACTTTTTGGGACCTTTTGTGATTTTCCATATCATCGAATCGAATCGAATCGAATCGGAGATCAACATCGAATCGAATCGAGAATCGGAATCGAATCATAATCAGAATCAAAAAAGAAAAAAATGTTACTTCGAAAGGTTGAAGACTGAAGAACTGCAGATAATTTTGTCAAGATGACAACTATTGACGGTACAGCCTCGACCACTGCTTCCTCTACTACCCATATCAACTCCTACCTTGCTATATCAGGTAAAACTTTTACAAGCTTTCAAGCTTCTTCAGTTTTTACTCCTTGGATCATTGATACAGGAGCCACAGATCATATGACAGGTTTATCCTCTTCTTTCTTACAATATTCTCCAACTTTTGGAAATGATAAAGTTCGAATCGCTGATGGCTCATATTCTTCTATTGCTGGAAAAGGAACCATTCAGCATTCTCCATCACTTTCTTTGTTTAAAGTTTTACATGTTCCCTCTTTCTCTAGTAACTTGCTCTCTATTAGTAGTCTTACACATGACTTGAATTGTAAAGTGACTTTTTTCCCATCTTACTGTGTACTCCAGGATCTGGTCACGGGGAAGAAAATTGGACGTGGTAAACTAGACAATGGACTTTATTTACTTGAGCCAATTGGAGAATCTGCATCTGCTTTGACTACATCTTCTAATCTGGTCCATTCGGTAAAATCAGACCTTCATCAGTGGCACCGTAGGCTAAGTCACCCCCTCTAGGAACTCTTAAGAAAATATTTCTTGATTTGGTTTCTTTTTATAATGAGGATAATTTTTTTTGCGAAGCCTGCATTTTTGCAAAGCGGACTCGTTCTACTTATTTACCTTCTCTTCATAATAGAAGACCTATTCCTTTTATGCTAATTCATACTGATGTGTGGGGTCCCTGCCGACGTGTATCTATTACTGGCCATAGGTACTTTGTTACTTTTATTGATTTTTACTCTCGTTCTACATGGATTTATCATTTAAACAAAAAAAAATTGAGGTTTTCCGATGTTTTCGTGATTTTCATAATATGATTAAAACTCAGTTCAATGCCACTGTAAAGATCCTTCGCAGTGACAATGGCACCGAGTGTATTGATGGTGAATTTCAAAGATATCTCTCTGACTCTGGCATAATACATCATACCAGTTGCGTTGATACGGTTGCCCAAAATAAGGTGGCCGAAAGGAAGAATCGGCATCTCTTAGAGATAGCCCGTTCCATTATGATTGCTATGAATGTACCTGACCAATACTGGAGTGATGCTATACTCACTGCTTCTTACCTTCTGAATAGGATGCCCAGTAGGATATTTGGTTTTAAATGTCCTAATGAGATTCTTCAGGGAGCCTCTTCTTTTGTTGTTCCCCCAAAGGTTTTTGGATGCGTGTGCTATGCCAGAATCACAGCCCACCAGAGTAAGCTGGCTCCCCGCGGCCTACGTTGCATATTTTGGGGGTATTCTGCTACTCAGAAAAGGTACAAATGTTATCATCCTCCCTCCAGGAAAACCATTGTATCCATGGATGTAATTTTTCATGAGTTTTGCCCTTACTATACACCTCTCCAGGGGGAGAGTCCTAGAGGAGAGGTGTTCTTTCCAACTCTAGATCTTCCTATCATAGACCAACACAACTTTAGAGTCCCGGAAAGAGTTTCCCGACCGGGGGAGACTTCGGCCGATAATCGAGGACTTTAATCCACCCCCTTCGTTTTCTGAAACATGTGAAGAATCTAGCCAGGGGGAGACCACTCCTGTGAGACACTGTTGGGGTCTTTCAAAACCAGATTGACCAGAATAAGGAGGTGAAGACTTATCAGAGGAAGAAATACAACCGGCTAAAGCAGGTGGAGAAAGGTGATACATTACCACTTCAGTCTCCTGCTCCAGAATTAGATTCTACTGAGGTATCTTCTTCCAATCTTCTTATGGCTGTTAGAAAAGGGGTCAGATCTTGTACTCAACATCCCATAGCTAAATATGTTTCTTATAACTCTTTGTTTGACTCCTACCATGCTTTTATATCCTCTCTCATCATCATAGTCTGTTCCTAAAAGTTGGCGGGAAGCCTGTCTTGATAAGAAATGGAAGGAAGCTATGGTAGAGGAAATGCGAGGCAATGAAGAAAAATGACACTTGGGAGCTGATTACACTTCCTCCGGGAAAAAACCACGGTGGGCTGCAAATGGGTATTTGTGGTTAAACAAAATATGGATGGATCAGTCAACAAGTTGAAAGCTAGACTAGTTGCAAAGGGGTTTACAGCACCTATGGGATTGATTATCGGAGACCTTTGCCCCTGTTGCGAAACTAAATACTGTCGAGTTCCGTTGTGCAGTAGCTGTGAACAAACACTGGAACTTGCACCAACTAGACGTAAAGAATGCCTTCTTACATGGGAAGTTAGCAGAAGAGGTCTATATGGAAATCCCACATGGTTTTTCCGATGACAATACTGCAGGGAAAGTCTGTCGGTTGAAGAGGTCAATATATGGGTTAAAACAGTCTCCTAGATGTTGGTTTGGACGCCTTCTGAAGGCAATGACTTCTATTAGGTACAAGCAAAGCAATGCTGATCATACACTATTTGTCAAGAAGTCAGGTACTAACATCACACTTCTCATTGTTTATGTAGACGATATTGTCATCACAGGGAATGATGGTGAAGAAATTCAAAAGTTGAAAGACTTTCTTGGCAGAGAGTTTGAAATTAAAGATCTAGGGAAGTTACAGTATTTCTTAAGGATTGAGGTGGCTCGATCAAATAAAGGTATATTCCTATCCCAAAGTAAGTATGTCCTAGATCTATTATCAGAAGTGGGAATGTTGGGGTGTAAACCAGTTGATACCCCTATTGAAGCTGGAGCTAAACTTAAAGAAAAAGAGGGAGAACCAGTGGACAAAGGAAGATACCAAAGGCTAGTAGGGAAGCTTATTTACTTGTCCCACACCAGGCCAGACATCGCTTATGCTTTGTAGGGATAGTGAGCCAATTCATGCATGATCCATATTTAGCTCATATGAAGGTTGTTACCAGAATACTACAGTATTTGAAGGGAACTCCTGGAAAAGGAATACTTCTATCACCCACCGATAATCTAAAAGTAGAAGCATACACTGATGCAGACTGGGCTGGATCTCCAGACAGGAAGTCAATTTCAGGTTATTGTACCTTTGTTGGAGGTAATCTAGTTACTTGGAGAAGTAAGAAACAGAATGTGGTAGCTTTATCTAGTACCGAAGCTGAATATAGAGCTATGGTTCATGGAGTTTGTGAGCTACTATGGTTGAAAGGCTTGCTGCAAGATATTGGAGTCCAAGTTCCAAACCCTATGATGTTATATTGTGACAACAAGTCTGCTATTAGTATTGCTAATAATCCAGTGCAACATTATCGAATTAAGCACATTGAAATTGACAGGTTTTTTGTCAAATGAAAGTTGGAACAAGGGCTTATCTGCATGCCTTTTGTAAGATCTGGAGACCAAGTAGCAGATGTTTTCACTAAGGGTTTGAAAGAAAGAGATTTCCTTCCTATTGTAGGCAAGTTGGGCATGACTAATATCTATGCCTCAACTTGAGGGGGAGTGTTGGATTCTATTAGGAGTCTAATAAGAGTTTGTATAGGAGTTAAATTAGAGTTTGCATTCATGTAAACTTCTATTCCTTGTAATAGTCTACTTTCCACTTAATTATAAATAGAGGGCTTGAGATCATGGATCAATAAGCCATTCACCACAATCGTTTCTTTCAACAGTAATATCAGTTTGACTAGGTCTTGAACCAAACTGTGGCTTAAAAAGGACAAGATTTTGATTGAGTAGTTAAGATATCTATACTTGGTCTTGCTAGATTTCTACGCATTTGTTGGATTTTGTTGTAAGCTCCATCCTTTAGCCTTCTTCAAACAAACTTGTTTTTACACTTTCGTTGAGGTATCGCACTCAAGGTTTAGATCTTGTTTGATTTCAGTATTATGTCCCACTGAGATGATTGAAATCCTGAAATTTTGTGGATGTCTCACCTACCAAATTTCAGTGTGTTTTAAGCATATTTAGGGTCTGATTCTTCTTTGTATCCTATTTCAAGGCATATAAACACTTCCATGATTATTTTGCCAGAATTTAACCCATAATGGTTTTTTGGGTTCACACTCACGCTTGCTAATATGCGATCAAGTCTAAACGTATTCTTCTCACGTATATATGTTCTTAAAACATTTTTGTACAAACGATAAGTGACTTCAAGTGTTAATGAATTAAGTGGTTAAATCATAAATTAAAGTATGCGTAACACATATATAAAACATTATTAGTACATATTTTTGAAGTTTGAGCGGTCAAATATAACTTAAAGTTCAGAAATAGGACGCTTCATTAGTCATTACATCAATACATGAATGCTTCAATAGGAAATAGAAAACATTACTTATTAATAGTATCTATTACAGTGGCCCTGGATCACTCCCATTAAAAAGCCATTGATGTTGACATGCATTGCACTCCCAAGACAAAAATTCCTAGGCATGGTCTCCAAGAAGAAACGAGTGTGGCTTGTGACAATTGACATGTATGTTGCATGTGAAGAAAACATACTAGACATTGTGAGAAAGAATTTCAACATAGTGAGGCCATTGAGCGACTCACAGTGTTCAACGTTTATTAATCTGAACATCATCCAACTAGTATTGATAATATTTTTTTTAAAGCATACTTTGTAGAGAAATGATTTATCTGAAACTTAAGACAAAACCTCGAATGTTGGTGTTTGGAGGTTTAGTACACTAATTTCCCTTGTTTGCTGGTGTCAATGTTGTAAAGAACTACTGAAATGATGTGTTAAGCATCTAAGATGGGAGTTCTGTAGAAGCTATTGTAAAAGTAGAGAAGGGGAAAATATGGTTAGTGTTTTGCTTTGTTTTTTTTTTAAATAATAAGGTCCTTAAATGAGCACATTTATGTGTGAAATCTTAGGGCATAAAACATGCATAAGCAGCTGTTTGGGTGTTTTCTATCATTTGTATGTTACAAGGCAAGGGGCAGAAACAATGCTCAATGGACAAATATGGTAAAATTTTGGTGATCAATCTAGTTGTAGATTACATGAATCAATTAGTTTATGATCATGGGGCAACATCGGAAGAAGCTTTGTTAAAGCACCAAGTAAGAAGTCAAAGCCTAGTTCAAGGAAATAAAATTAGTGCAGAATATGAGCTGAACCATGGAAAAGAAGAGCTAAGGGCAGTAATTTTAAAAAATTAAAGAAATTTGCCAGAGGATATTGAATATCAAGCTCATTTTGTCCGTTATTTAAAATGATGCAACATTAATTCTTGGATTGGGTCAATTTATGATCATGATAGAGAAATAAATGCAAAAAGTTGTTTCCGATCAAGTAGAATATAAGTTAATTTTAAGATCTCTTTTAGTATGTACTGTTTTTTTCTCTCCTTTCTCTCATCTTTGTTTTCCATTATGTACTTCTTTTATTTATTTTTCTATCTTCTCATTCAATTCTTGTCTTTATTTGGGTAAAACCTTAGACAAAAACCTTATATCACTCTTCTATATTAACCAGAGCAATTCATCCCCTCTCTTTCTCTTAATATTTTATTTAAGTTTGTTTTGCATGAGTCTTCTCCTTATTTTCTATTTAGAACATTAATGTTAAAATTTTAATATTATATGAGAAATTTTGGAATTCTTATGTTTGAAATGTCTTCCTTCCAGAGGGGAAGTCAAGAAATTCATATTTGAATATTTCCTTTCAGACCTATTTGATTTCAGATCTTGTTCAAGTTGCAAGGATTGAAGATGAATGTATTTTTATTTCTCATATGTTTTTTCTACTTTCTCTAAATTCCTTTTTTGTCTTCACGTTCTCTCTTTACATAGGATTTTCAATCTTTTTCTATTTTATGTTATTGTTTCCGCTTCTCCTATGGATCTTCTAAGTATAGATGCCTATAGTCGTGCATCTTTCTAGTTAAAGATTCATTTATTTATTATTTATAGTTTATTCTATATTATTATTTCCCCTTTCCTTATGAATCCTATATTACGTCATGCCTTTTTCTAGTTATAGATAATTTTTTTTACATGAGCCCCCTCCATTTTTATGGGAAACAAATTGCACCCCCTTCAAAATCAAAACCTTGCAAATACCCCCTCCACCTTTAACCCCGTTACTTATAACTGTTATATAATTTTAATATGACCATATTACCCTTTGTGCAGTCCTCGCCTATTGTGGTCACCCACAACTATAGATCCATGAGAACCGCATGATGGCGGCGAGAAAAATCCTTTTTTGTTCTGCAACTTTCGATAGAGAAGGAAAACTCTCTATTTCGATCCATTATTCCTTCACTGAGAAAGGAGCACTTCAAGATGGTTCAGAAGCTCACCTACATACACTACCAATTTCAATCGGACGAGGGTTGTCAAAACACTCCTGAGATCATTTTCTTCTTCCTTGGAACCTAAATGATAAAAACACTACAGTTTCAATCTGTCTCTTTCCTTTCTGGTTATAGATGAGTCCCCCTCTCTCTTATATTGGTTGATAGGTACAAGCTTCCACTACATGGGAATATCTCTCTCTTATCAACAGAATCGCAAAGCCACCAGCTTCCGCCTAAAAACGTCATTTTGGGCAGAACTTGGTGGCTCTGTTGGTGGCACTTACATCCCCATCATTCTTGCCCTCACACTAGTCAACCAACTCGACCTGGGCACCACATTGATCTTCACAGCTCTCTACGACTTTATCACAGGATTCCTCTTTGGAATCCCCATGCCGGATCAACCCATGAAATCCATCGTTGCAGTCGCCATCTCGAGTCACAGACTCACCTTACCGTTCCCCAAATCATGGCCGCCAGCATCTCCACCGCCCCTGTTCTCTTCCTTTTCGGCACCACCGGCCTCATGTCTTTCCTCTACTGTGTCATTTGTGGCGTTCAACTTTCTCAAGGTCTCTCCTTTGCTTTCACTGCCATTAAATACATCCGCTACAATCAAGACTTCTCAACTTCAAAATCCGGCTCTACTCATTCCTGGGTTGGCCTAGATGGGCTTATCCTTGCCCTCTCTACTCTCCTATTCGTTGTTCTCACAATGGGTTCTGGGGATCCATTGGGGAACCTCAACCACTGCTTCAACCCAGAGAAGCTCATCCTTGCCACCGTCGTGAGGTTCCCATGGATCTGTAGTTGTCGGTGGCCACAATACATGAGGCAGGTCCCATTTGGGATCAAATGACTTTTTTTTATCGGCGAAATTTTGATGAGGACCACAGAAAGGGTAATATGGTCATACTAAAATTATTTAACAGTTATAAGTAACAGGGTTAAGGGTGGAGGGGGTGTTTGCAAGGTTTTGATTTTGAAGGGGGTGCAGTTTGTTTCCCATAAAAATGGAGGGGCTCATGTAAAAAACTCTTTTTTCTATTGATTTTTTAGGGCAATATAATTTTATTAGATGCTGAATGTTTAGGTCATTTTTAGATTTTGATTAAGCCATTAATTCAATTGTTATTTTTGATGAATGTATTAGGTCTGTTCATATTACCATTCGGCTCATTTTCATGTTACTTAAGTGAGTCAGATAAAGTGGTTTGGCTCCTTTAGATCAACCCATTGGCTACATGATATCATTGCTTGTGATTACTATTTATTTCACAAGTTTTTCTGGTTCCATTGGTGGGGTATTAGGGCAAAGCCTATCTCCAGTTAAGCCTCTTTACTAAAACAGTAATAGAGCAATACAAAAACTGTAATACTCATGCCTCTCGAATGATTCAAATGATTAGTTTGTCTGATTTTGGGTATAAAATAATTAGTTTTTCTTCATATGCAACATACATCAGTTGTGGCAGACTATGCTTATTTCTTATTGACGATTATGACATGGGATTCATGTTTTATAGTTAGAGCACAATGCACGTCGACTCTAAGGGACTTATAATAGTGTTGATCCGAGCCGCCATGGTAGTTTTATTAGTTTTTAGGTTTTAATGGTTTTCAATTTCCTATCGAAGTGTTCATATAATGGTGTATCATGTTCCTGAACTAAGTTGTATTTGAGATCGAGAGATGAAACTTTGATTTTTTTTTTGGGGGGTGAGAAACTTTGAAATATGTATTTATCTTTTAGTTTTGTGTTATAAATATTTTAACATATGATTTAATGAATTATTTCATTACCACTTGGAATTGTTCATCATGTGTCTACATTTATAATTCTAAAAATATTTATATTTATATATGATTCATTCAGATTCAACAATATTGGTTGTATTTTCTTTGGACAAACTAACTATGAAAATTTGTTTATACAAAGAAGAATTAGAACCTACATATTGATGTAAGCTAGATTTTAAGGTTTTGAGGTGTACAAGGTTTTCCCTAAAATTTTGGTTAGCCCTGAATCCTTCCTTTGTGAACCAACAAATAAAGAACCAAACCTGAGAATAAGAGATTCTTAACAAATCTGGATGGATGGTTTTGGGATTAAGTTGGGATGGTTAGGGTTTTAGAAAAATTTAGGGTTAACAGAAAACTTAGATAGGTTGAAGAAATTGAGTTAGGGTTTAACAAAGAAATATGGAATGTATTAGGGTTTTGACAAGGAGATATGCGATGAATTAGTGTTTTAACAAGGAGATATGAGATGAATTAGTGTTTTAACAAATCAATGGGTTGGTTTTGAGATTCCCAGAATTATCCTAGAGTCGAAAGGAAAGTCTGTGGTTGGGTTTAGGGATGTTTTGGAAAAGGAATGGGCTGTTATAGGGTAAAGAACAGATTCTTGGGATCTTGGATCTTGCCTCTCTTTCTCTCTTTTCTTCTTTCTTTCTTTTTTTTTTTCCTTTCCTTTCTAATGCTGCCGCAGGATCCAAAGAGAGTGATAAGAGGGGGGGGGGTGTAGGGTTTTGGTGGGTGGGGAAGGGTTCTTGGGTTGCCGCAGGGGTGGGGGAGGGGCTGGGAGGTCTACGCAAGAAAAAGGGGGAGGGGGGAGGCTGCTGTGGGCAAGGGGGGAGAGAGGAGGGGTTGGAACGGGGGAGGGTGTTTTATTTTTTTTTTTTTTGTGTTGTTGTTGTGTTTTGTTTTGTAGAAGAAAAAAAAAAAACAACCCAAAAAAAAAAAAAAAAACCACCCCCCCCCCCCCCCCCCCCCCCCACCCCACCCCCCCACCCCCCCCCCCCCCCCCCTTTTTTTTTTCCCCCCCCCCCCCTTTACAAAGGGGGGGGGGGGGGCTATATACCCCCCAACCAAAGGAGAGAAAAATAACACCCCATCCTAGAAAAACTCCCCCCAACTAAATTTCCTTATAAAAAGGGGTCCCCTTTACAACTTGTTAGTTTGAGAAAGAATAAGGTGAAGAATGAGGGAGAGGAGAAGATGGAAGCCACGACTTAGTTGTGGAGGCTCTAAGAAAACTTATGAGCACACCTCAAAATAACTTCAATATATATAGGCTGATTTACAAGTCTATTCTATATAGGAAAGCATCAACCAATTTCAATTGGTATAAAACTCTTAATTACCACTATCTTTTTCCTATCGAGAGTTAGCGCAAGGCACTAACTCTCGATGGATCAGTCTTTCCCAAATTGCCCTTTCCTAAAACTCCCCCTCAAGCTGGAGCATATATATTACTCATGCCCAGCTTGTTACAAATATAGGTAACCCTTGTATTCCCTAGAGCTTTGGTGAACAAATCTGCGAGTTGTTCTCTTGTCCTCACATGCTTGGGGGATATTATGCCTTGTAGTAACTTCTCACGAACAAAGTGGCAATCTACTTCAATATGCTTGGTACGTTCATGAAAGACTGTATTTGATGCTATATGAACCGCAGCTTGATTATCACACCATAACTTCATTGGTGTGTCATCAATAATTCCTAATTCCTGGAGTAATTGTTTTATCCATACCATCTCGCATGTTACCTGTGCCATAGCATGATACTCATATTCTGCGCTTGATCTTGCTACCACAGTTTGTTTCTTACTCTTCCATGATACAAGATTTCCTCCAACGAATGTGCCGTAGCCTGTAGTCGATCTTCTATCAATAGGTGATCCAGCCCAATTAGCATTAGAGAATCCTTCAACATTTCTATGTTCATGATTAGTGTAAAGAAGTCCGCGTCCTGGAGCTTTCTTAAGATACCTTAGAATACGTATAACTGCATCCCAGTGTGATGTTCGTGGGGCAGACAAAAATTGACTCACAACACTGATAGGAAAGGCAATGTCAGGTCTAGTCACAGTCAGATAATTCAGCTTCCCAACAAGCCTTTTGTACTTCTCTGGATCATCAAGAATGGTTCCATCTTCTGGCATTAACTTTAAGTTACATTCCATGGGAGTGTCTATAGGTTTTGATCCCAATAATTCCATTGTTTCAGAAAGCAAATCCAGTACATACTTCCGTTGAGATAAGAAGATGCCCTTTGTTGATTGAGCAACTTCAACTCCTAGAAAATACTTTAACTTGCCCAAGTCTTTGGTCTGAAAATTTTCTTGTAAAAAGGTCTTTAACCTATCAATTCCTGAAGTGTCATCTCCTGTAATGACGATATCATCAACATAAACTACAAGAAAGATCTTGCCTGCATCAGAGTTTTTAAAGAATACAGAGTGATCACTTTCACAGCGAGTCATCCCAAATTCTATTACAACAGTAGTGAATCGTCCAAACCATGCTCGAGGTGATTGCTTGAGACCATATAATGATTTGCGGAGGCGACAAACCTTATTCTTCTCCCCCCGAGCAACAAACCCAGGTGGTTGCTCCATATACACTTCCTTATGCAGATCTCCATGAAGGAAGGCATTCTTTACATCCAACTGAAACAAGGGCCATTGGTTGGTAGCGGCAAAAGAGATTAAAATGCGGATGGAAGTAAGCTTGGCAACAAGCAAAAAAGTATCAACATAATCTATGCCGTAAACTTGAGCATAGCCCTTGGCAACGAGACGAGCTTTCAGGCGAGCTAAAGAACCATCAGGATTAACTTTCACAGTGAATATCCACCTACAACCAATAGCTGTCTTTCCTGAGGGTAAGGGCACAAGATCCCAAGTCTGATTGTCTTCTAAGGCTTGTAATTCTTCGTTCATTGCACTGACCCACCCAGGATTAGACAAGGCTTCAAGAACATTCTTAGGAATAGGATAAGTCTCTATAGTAGATAGAGCAGTAGAGAACCCAGGTGATAAAGTAGAATATGAAATAAAGTTAGAGATGGGATACTGAACACAAGAACGAGTACCTTTCCGAAGAGCAATGGGAATGTCAAGGTCAGATTTGGTAGGAACGTCCGCAGGATCAACAGACGAAGTCGGCACAGAGGTAGAGACCGTAGGTGCAGAGGGGGGAGCCGGTGGTTTTGGACGGCGCATGTACACTTTGGTGATGTCTGGCAGAGGTGGAGGTGAAGGAACTATATCCTGTGGAAACACACTTTGAGAAATACATAGATCATCATTTAGGTCGGTTAAACTATGAGATTCAGCAGAAAACGGAGTGGACTCAAAAAATGACACATCTGCAGTAACAAAATATCTGCGTAAGTCAAAAGAATAACAACGACATCCCTTTTGAGTGCGAGAGTACCCCACAAAAATACACTTAAGTGCACGAGGATCAAGTTTAGAGATCCCTGGACGATGATTACGAATGTAACATACACAACCAAATACGCGAGGAGGCAAGGTAAATAAGGGAGATGAAGGAAATAAAAGAGAATAAGGAATGCTACCTTTTAAGACAGATGAAGGCATCCTGTTAATAAGATAACAAGCAGTTGAAACTGCATCAGCCCAAAAGGATTTAGGAACCTTCATCTCAAATAAGAGAGAACGGGTGACCTCCAATAAGTGTCTATTTTTTCTTTCTGCAACCCCATTTTGTTGAGGAGTATCGACACAGGAGGATTGGTGAAGAATCCCCATTAGAAGCCATAAGTTTACAAAAAGGATCAGAGAAATATTCTTTGGCATTATCACTACGAAAGGTTTGAATAGGAACACCAAATTGAGTACGAATTTCAATAACAAAATTGCAAAATATGTCAAATAATTCTGAACGATTTTTCATTAAATAAAGCCAAGTGACTCTTGAAAAGTCATCCACAAATGTAACAAAGTATTTGTAACCTGAAATAGAACTAACAGGACAGGGTCCCCACACATCAGAATGAACTAGAGAGAAAGGGTGGTCTGATCTGTTATGTATACGAGGAGGAAAACTCACACGATGAAGTTTTCCAAATTGACAATATTCACAGTCCAGCTTAGAAAGAGAATGAAAACTTTTATCTACCAATTTTAGGGTTTCCAAAGACGGATGCCCCAACCGACAATGTATTTGATGGGGGATGGAAATACTAGAAAAAGCAGTAGAGGATATCTCCTCGAATAGATACAACCCCCCCGACATACGGCCTCTACCAAGCATCTTCTTCATCGTAAGATCCTGAAATAAACAATATCCAAGAAAGAATTGCACCAAACAGTTATTAGTGGAAGTAAATTTATGAACAGATAATAAGTTAAATGGCAAATTAGGTACGTAAAGAATGCTGAGGGTAGGGTAATGGATGGAGTGAGTTGAATTGTACCCACTCCTTTAACATTGATATGAGAGCCATTAGCAAGTGTAACCAAAGAGGATGATGGAACAAAAGAGGAAAATATACTTGTAGCCCCGGTCATATGATCAGAAGCTCCTGAATCAATGATCCATGGGCGAGATGTGGTTGAAAGGCAAGCAGTAGCATTACCTGTCTGAACAAGGGTGGCAGCGGATGATTGTGGTTAAGTGGCCTGAAACTGAGTGAAACGAATATAATCTTCCTCAGTCATCTTTACAATCTTACCCTCAAGATGAACTTTAGTAGTTGTAGACGCTGATTCAGAGGTAATGATTGCATTCGCCATGTGTGGGGGGGCTTCCCATGAAGCTTCCAACAATATCGTTGAATATGTCCTGGACGACCACAATGATGACAAGTCTTAACTTGTCATGTACTAGCAGTAGAGTTGGTTGAACTTGGATATTTTCCAGTATTATTTCCTCTTGTTCGTCCTATATTCTGTCCACCAGGGGCTTGTCCTCCAGAAGTGCCTCGAGAAATTGTTGCCAAAGCTGAACTTTTTGGAGAGTTATTGGTACTCTCCCTTGCAACACGAAGAACTCTTGAAAATGTGTCAGCTAACGTGGGTACATGATCACTACCAAGAATTTGTGCTCTAACTGCCTCAAACTCCTTTCCAAGGCCTCCCAAGAAACCCATAACAGCTAATTCCTCTCTCACTCTCTTTGATTTTGCATAGTTTTGACATCAGAGGAGATAGGTAGAATTGAGTTTAGTTCTTCATACATTCTTTTAAAATCTGCAAAATATTGGGTAATATCTCTACCTTTCCTATCTACTCGATAAAATTCCTGGGACAATTCGTAGATTCTAGCCAAATTATTCTGACCAGAATACAACACATTCAAATACTCCCATAATTCCTTCACAGTTTGTAAGTGAGTAACCAAATCTATAATATTATCGGCCAAGGAATTAAACATCTGCCCAAGTATTCGAGCATCAACAATCGCCCAAGTATCATCCTCTTTAGGTACAATCTTAGTCAAATGATCTATTTGTCCCCGTCCAATAAGAACGATTCTAACCATAGCCCTCCACTGGTGGAAATTTGATGCACCCTCTAATTTCTTCTCAGTTAACCGATGAGAGGATGAAGAAATTATTTCATTCATGGTATTTTTACTTGAAGTTTCTCCCATATCCAAACACAATTAAAACCAAATCAGATTAATCTCAGAAATCAGATCCAGATTAGTTTCAGAAATCAGAATCTGATTAATCCCAAAATCAGAAATCAGAAATCAGAAACAGATTAATCTCAGAATCAGAATTAATTCCAGAATAATTCCAGAATCAAATTAGTCTCAGAATCAGAATTAATTTCAGAAACAAACCACCAGATATTGAACCACTTGAACCAATAGAGCAAACCAAACCAACTCAAAACCAGTCTTAAAATCAGGAAACTTGGTCACGAAGTCACTCTTCTCTTTCTCTCTCACTCTCTCCAGTTTCAAACAGTCGTCGGAAACGAGAAAGAAAAAAACAGATCGACTACTCCGGCGGCACCAACGACTATTCCGGCGACTTCTTCTTCTCCTAAGAATGGTTATTCTCTCAATCCTCACTCTTCTCTTTCTCTCTCACTCTCTCCAGTTTCAAACAGCGTCGGAAACGAGAAAGAAAAAAAACAGATCGACTACTCCGGCGGCACCAGCGACTACTCTGGCAACTTCTTCTTCTCCTAAGAGTGGTTATTCTCTCAACCCTAAACAGATTGAGAGACATTCTATCATAAAACGAAAAGTTTCTCAATACAGTTTATTCGTACCTGAAAATTGCATATCCGATATCAATTTTGGGCATTCCCTTGCACCGATCTTCAACGAAGACATCAAAGTAATGGCAGCGTAAGAAGCTGCGTCAATCTTCAAATAGAAATCACCAACAAGTGCAGCGTAAGGTGCTGCATCCCTTTAATTTCTGGAAACGACTCTCACAGGTACGGTTTCTTTTCTTTCTATAAAATCAACTGTTTGTACTAGTAATTCTTAGAATCGAAAGGAATAAGATGACCTACAACTCTAATACCATGTTAGTTTGAGAAAGAATAAGGTGAAGAATGAGGGAGAGGAGAAGATGGAAGCCACGACTTAGTTGTGGAGGCTCTAAGAAAACTTATGAGCACACCTCAAAATAACTTCAATATATATAGGCTGATTTACAAGTCTATTCTATATAGGAAAGCATCAACCAATTTCAATTGGTATAAAACTCTTAATTACCACTATCTTTTTCCTATCGAGAGTTAGTGCAAGAACTCATGGATCAGTCTTTCCCAAATTGCCCTTTCCTAACACAACTCAATAAATAATAACCACAAATAAAAAAAGCAACTTGCAAAATAAAAACTGACTGTCCAAAAGGAATCTTAATTCAAAATAGATTCCAATGGGGGCTCCAACTTTATCTGTGGAATTCTCAATACTAATTAGATATGGACTCACAAATATAAAATGAAAATTAATGGACGAAAATAATAATCGAAAGTAGGAAAGTGACCAAAATACTCCTTGCTGGGTTCAGCCATCCCACGAAGTGTGCCAATTGCGCTTGGGTCTATGGCCCAAGTAGCTGGTTTGGTTATGGGGAGGGAGCCTGCTTACATCAGATATGCTTAAAAGCCACCATAATGGACCACCAAAATCTACCAAAGCACCCAAATGAAATGAGGTTGCGAAATTTGTTCCTACTTTAGTTCGATCGAACCAAAACATAGAACCCTACCCTAAAGCGCCAAAACCGAATGCAAGGAAATAACTCCATGTCTCCCATTTTGACCACATCTTCAAAACCCTTGAAACTCACGTGTATGACTTGAAATGAAACCTAACCACCTCATATGAGGTAAAAAGGAACTTCCATGTTACCTTTCACACCTACTGTAGCAAATAATCACATCATATCTCCATCTCAAAAACACACCCCACAAGCCCCAACTGGAATTACCCGAACCAATCCTTACTTGAAGCTAGTTCTTGCCTAGATCTTGGTTGTTGGTCCTCAATCTATGGAGGTTACGTCAACCATCATCCCTTCTCATAATCCAGTGCTTGAGTACCTTGATTGTATAAGCATCTGCTGCTGTTTCTTCTAATCGAATCAAATTGTTGCTGATGTTGTGAAGAGAATGAGAAGATTGTGGGAGATTGTTCAAGCAATTGTTGCCATCTAATTCTGATTTGCTTCTGTTATTGATGACCTCCTGCAACTATTAGTAATCCTACTGCAGAGCAGTTCCTAAATGAACCTCTTCTACTTTTCCAAGTGATATTGATTCGAAGTGGTAATTAAATGGAAAAGAATCCAGCAATCCAACAAAATTGTAAAAAATCGAAATAGAACGAGGTGGTGGTTAAGGTCTGGTCTTTGTGAGTGGATAGGACATAACATGGGGATTGATTGAGGAAGAGTTGCGCAAAAACAGAAAGATTGAGGAAGAGATCCTGAGGCTTTGGGGGTGGGGGGTTCCTCAGGTGCTATATTCCCCTATTCAGTCCAAGAGACTGGAGAATAAAAATGACACTTGACTGAATCTGTAATCATCTCAGGTGACTAGGGATGAGGGAAAACAGCACTGTACATGAAAGAATACAAGCACAGTTGAATGAATGAATCAGTAGAAGGGTAAGAGGGATAAGAAGAGAAAGAACAGGAATGAATATCACTCCTGTGATGGAGGTTCTGAATGCAGGGAGGAGGGGACAGGACAACGCAGCCCAGTCTATGCAGGCATGGACTCAAGAGTCTCAGACCAGAAAAAGAAAAGCAAAACTCCATTTCAATTCCGTGCTGGTCATTATGTTTGGCTACTTGAGTGTATACAGGGAAAGAGTCGGAGTTTCCTAACCAAACTCTAAATTCTAAAACTTAAATGTAAGTAAATAGTAAATCCTTTCTCCTAGCTGCAAGTCTGCAACTATCATTCAGCTTCCTATCCTTTTTTATTTTTTTAAATTTTTTTGATAATAAAGAGAATATATTAAACTTAAAGCTTACCAGTCATACAAAGAGAAATAGGGTTGTTCAAGAGGTTAGACTTACCCCTACTAATAGTAGCACTAGTTACTAAATTAGAGAAAGTTTCCAGGAGTCTTGAGGACTAAAGTTACAAAAGGAGGCATTAAAGAGCATAGACTTGATGTCTACCAAAATCGATAGGCCATTGCTTTTTTGGTGGGGTATGTAGGAAAAGGGCTGCCTCTTCATCATTGAGCCAATGTTGAATTTGAGCTGTTTTTGATTTGGAGCATTGTAAACCTTCCTTAGTTGCCCACAACAAAGCATACAATGTACTACTTTCCTTCAAGCTCCCTGCCTTAGAAAAGATGAGCTTGCCATCATCCATAAGTCCCACGCTCCAACTTGCTAGTTTTAGGGATTCATTATATACCCCTGCACATGGTAAAGTAAGAGAGTGAGCAACATATGTAGAAGGGGAGTTATGCCAATTTATATTTTTTTTCTAAGTGGTTTTTGGGTGGTTGTCATTGGTAGGTGTTATGTTTAGCTCCATAAGCCACCTGTTGATACTAGTTAATACCTTAATAGGATTGGGTTTCAATTTTCCCATTATTACATTATTTCTTTCAACCCATATATAGTAACATGTGATTATAAACACATAAAAGAACCACCGGCTTTTGTGCTTGTCTAGTTGGAAATCAACTAGAAAGCCATTGCAGAGATGCAATATAGTTTCTTGGGTTAGGTGTTCTGTTCACAGTCCAAGAGGTCCCGCCACCTAGATTCTCTTTGTCCATTCGCAAGAGATGAAGATATGCCAGAGTCTTTGTCTTATCTCTACACAATTCACAAAGATCGTGAATTAGCGTCCATTGAGATAACGCAAATCTAACTGGTAGCCTTGCATTCAAGAGATGCCAAAAGAAAGATTTGAGTTTGGGTGTAATGGTAATTTCTAGAACTTGAACTTTTCCACCATTAAGTGAATTCATTGAACACTGTGGGATGCTTCTATGTTAATAGAGCCCTGGTTGCCAACTTAGCAGAGAAATCACCATTAGTAGAAATACGTGAGATCCCATATATCATTTGAGAGAGTGAGATTAAAATAAGATAAAGTGAAATTTGAAAGATTAAAGTTTGAGAGATACTCCTTGTTCATAGATAAATACTCTTGACATTTGGGCAACAGTAGTATCATGTGACCAAGTGTTAGAGAGAAGGTACTTCTCAGACACACTTAGTGCTTCAAGGAGCCAAGGATGAAGAATGAAATCCATTCCCACCTGCCGGTGAACCATATTTTTCATATCTGGGAGAATACTACATAGACTCTGCCAAGGCCATGAACCCCTTCTATGCTTGACCTTGGGATCGAAAATAGTAGACTTGGGGTAGTATTTTGCCTTTAAGATAGAGGCCCAAAGGGAGGTAGGTTCAGAGTGGAGCTTCCAGCCTTGTTTTAGGAGCAGAGCTTTATTGATATCTTCCATTCTTTTAAAACTCAGTTCCCCTAGTGCTTTTGATTTGCAATATGTATCCCAAGAAATTAAAGATTATTGTTTTTTTGTACTTGGGTTCCCCCAACCAAAATCTGACACAAAGAGTCAATCAGCTTGAATGTTGTTTTGGGGAAGTGAAAACATTGCATATGATATAGAGATAATGGTTGTAGAACTGACTTGATAAGGACTTCTCTTCCGGCGAAAGACATGGTGGAGGCTTTCCACGAGGCAAAACAGCTGTTGATCTTGCTTAGAAGGAACTTGAGGTTGTTTGTTTTGAATGTCCATGCAGAAGATTGGTGTCTAGGTACACAACATCTTTTTTCATTTATGAGATTCCCAAGATCGACAGGATTTCGGTTTTCTGATCATGGGAAATATTCCGACTAAAGAAAGCACCACTTTTTTCAAAGTTGATTTCTTGTTCTGTTATGTCAGAGAACAAATCAATTGCTGCCTTAATATTCAAGACATCCTCTTTTTCGGCTCAGAAAAATAGGAAAGTATCATCTTCATAGAAAAGGTGTGAAACTTCTAGTGCATTTTTCGCAATCTTGATACCCTTGAAAGAGTTCAACCTCTTGTATTCATTAAGGAGTTTGGACAAGATTTCCGTAATGAGAAGGAAAAGGTAGGGACTGAGAGGACAGCCTTGCACTGTCAACCCAATTTAACTTTCTCTTGTAAATACAAATGGCAATGGTTTCAGCATGACTAATTTGAGCTTGGTTTTAAATGCATTTATACAACCATTTGCTCTAGAAAAAATTCCCGTCTCTCTGTTCTTGGTCAGAATTGCCTCTGGCTTTTCAAATGGTTTTACCAGCAACATAAATCTAGATGTAATTTAATTTCTCTGGGCCTAACTGCCTTTATGAAATGTACTCAGTTCAGAATTCTTAGTATTTCACCTCAAGTGGTGGTTGTGCCTTTTTTGACACTAGTTAAATGTATAGTGCAAGTTCTGATCAAAACTTGTCCAAATTTTGCTCAGATCTCCATTTCGGGGGGAAAAACCTCAAATCACCTCAGTTGAGTTGCTAGAAATCTCGACCACCAACTCGGTCAAAACTGGGTTTCAAGTGACTTAAAAGTCACCTGTTGCGATGAGTTTTGGGAGATTCTGATCAGCTTGCCTAGTTGATTTGAACCGGGATCTAGGGTTTAGTTGATGGGATTGTTGCCCTAGAACCAAACTCACTTCAGGATCCTCTTCCCTGAAAATCAGAGTCTTCTATGGCTGAAACACCTTCAGTGGAGGGGTTTTGGGTAGATTCTAGGTATGCAAGGGTTAGGGTAGATTCAACCAGGGCTTAGGAGTAGAGTTTTATGTTTAAGGGTTTGAAACCTTGCTGCAATTGTGATTTCAGAGTCAGATGTTATAGTTTAGGGTTTTGAAATTTCGGGTTTGATAGGAATTAGTGTTTCTAGGGTTTGGATCAAGCTATAGGGTTAAGGTCGAGTGTCTTTTTGGGTTGGATGAATCTAATTCTTGGAGGATGCAAGGTTTGGAGCAGTGGTTGAAGAGATCTAGGAAGTTGAGATTATAGGGTTAGATGCGACTCCATTTCTTTTAGCTGTATTTTCTGCTTGAATATGAAAAATAGTGCACATACATCTGATGCTTTCTGTATTTCCTTTTTGAATGGCTTGTATGTTCAGGATTTTAATTTTCTAATTAGGGAGTACTTCATATTATTTTGCATACTTTGCTACTATTCAAAGTGAGGGAAGTTCCAGGTTTGGGTTTTCTTTCCGTGTATTCTTTTGTCTGGATACAACTTATTGTTTTGCAGTTGGTTGGTGGTTTTCCAAATAAGCCACAAGAATCCATTCATTCTCAACATGGTCACTTTCCTCCCCCCCCCCCCCCTTATTTTGAAAGGATGTACCCAAGGGGATAGTTTTCTTTGTCAAAATATTATTTGTGCAACGAATTATTAACAATAATTGAATTAGTTACGCATGGCCCCAAAATTGAATTAGTTACCCTTGGCCAGAGCTTTTAGAACATCATAGTTTCTCAGCTTGTGGTGTTGTCCAATAATTTGAGTTTGTGTTACCTTAATCATGTTTACGTATGCACTCCAAATTTTGCTTGTTGACAGGTCTATAGCTTTGCAGCTGCACTTTCTCATTTGTAACCTGAGGCCAAGATGGTGAAGATTTGAGATTACTGCTGCTGATGGAGTCGAGGAAATACATATGTGATACAGTGGTGGTGTTGCTCCATCGATATCAGGTATTGATTCAGTGGAGTTGTTTTTGGGTGAGGAGTTTCAAGAACTGGTTTTTGTGTATCATAGCAAAAGGTGGGTATTTCTTTGCCATTGCCTTTTCCTTCTGTATGGATTAACTAAGGTATCCATTTACACAAGCCTCAAGTTGCAATGGTTGTATTATGGATGCCAAAAGATGCTTCTGTGTGCTACTCCCTGAAGCAGCCTTTTTTTCTGTGATTAGACTCAGAAATTACACTCCTGTAGAGAAATCTCACTTTGCTGGACGAGATCATCAAGTGATGGTACCATTGCATGTGAAATGAAATCACAAAAGTGCACTGGTTGAGTTGCTTTCGCAGTACCAATTTCACCTAGTATCATCAGCAGCGTTGGGGAACTCAACATTGATGGGAGCAATTAATGGTCAATATGCAGTTTGCTTACGCGTTCTCATCGTAGGAAATAGTTGGTGGAAGTGCAACTAGCTTGTGGTTTTGCCCAACATGAGTACATTCTCCAATTTGTGATGGGGGCATTGTTGTTGGTAACCAAGTAGTTGCAATCCACTTCGCCACCGTATGTTTCACCTTTCTCTTTCCTTTTCATCTCGAATTTCCTTTTGCTCTTCCTGATAAAAAGAAAAAGAGAATAAACCCAATTTTAACGTTCTCAGAGTTTTAACTCATCAGACTGAAAGGTTATCGTTTCTTGGTTGCATTGGATACTTGTGCCAAATACAGTACCCAACGGTGCCAAAAGCCAAGACGGATCCACTGGTGTTACTGGAGGTACGCGCGTACGACACATGCAGGTAATCAGGTCAGATCTTTGCCCGAGTAATGCACCCGGCCAGATACTCTGTCAGCTGGTCGGGACTCATCTCGGTCACACCAGACGAATACAAATATGTTTCATTTATGTAAAGGCAAAAAAGGCAAGGACAACAAAAATGACGAGTCTATCTCAGGACAACTGGGCGTGCCTGTAATCGAGCCCATGGTCAGGATCTTGTCGGCTTTAAATAAGGTAATTGATGCACTATTTAACGAGGATTCGCCCCTTGGGTAAGACAAACATTTTCTAGTGAATCCCTAAGCAACACTCACTCGGGACCTTAATCTGATTGCTGATTGACTTAGTCATCGGAGGCGGTTGTCTGGCATCCAAGTCGGCCCGCGCTTGCTCGGGAGTCAATCCTACTACGTCGGGACCAGGATTAAATCTGAGACTCAACAATTGGTTCTGCAATTGCCTAAGAAATTTGTGCAGAAGTAGTGTTGTCACACTAACGATACAATTAAACTCAATCCCTCGAGAGTATGGGAGTCCCATTAAACGATAGCTTAGATTTTAATAACTTAGCTGCTTTCTGTTCCTTGGCATGGACAACAGCGGATCGCGTTCTGGAATTGTGCCTGCAGAGCCTGCCGGCTTCTGTAGTAATATTACAATAGCAAGATAGACCAAGGTGGTCATATTAGATCCCCGTGAATCATTTCCATTATGACTGGCCTATATTTGTACTAGAATGCCTAGTCTTCAAACTAAATAATTCCACCATTGAATCTATAGTTCTGGGTTTTCTAAAGGATTCTTCCAAAGGTTGGGAACTGATTCAAAAGGGTTTTTTTTCATTGCACGCTAGCAGGTAATAAGCTTCTTAGAGGCTTTTAGGAATCAATTCCCGAAACCTATTTATAGTTCTATTTTGGTTCGACCATAATAATTGTTTATAATTTCCAGCTCCAAGGGAAGTCTGTTGTTGAAAAGTGTTTCCTGTTCTTGGTCCACCGGTCCACCTTGGTTTAGTAGACCAAACAGCCGGACCAACCGATCTTCCTAATCACTGATCATCATCCACTGTGATCGCGTGACTTCTATTCCATAAAAAGGTTGCTTCAAAGCTTCCACCCAAAAGGCACAGATAGGTCAATGGAGGCATCAATTCTATATCGAACCATTTTGCTTGTGCATTTCTCTCTTTACACCGAATTGAAACTCATGAAAATACAGAAAACTTCTCCTGGGAGCCCTTTCTTTCCAAAATAAATGGAATCAAGAAGATGGAAGACCGAGTTACCTCATCAAGAAAATACTGAGTTCCTGATCAGAGCAATCAACCGGGTTAAGGAGATGAAACGATTCCGTGTCGGAGTTCCCAACGACTCGTTCATAATCGGCTCTCATGTACATGACTTCACCATCATCGTCGGTAGGATCAGTTGGAATGAAACCAGCCCCAAAAGATACCAATCGAATGGTCTTCAAGATCTTACGATCTATATTCGTTGCCTTCCTTCGCACAGCAAAACCAACCTTGTGTCCGTTACAGTACATTGTCCACACAGGTACTGAGTGCAGTGGTTGGGTTCTCATGTCGATTCGATCACAGTTGAGTGAAATTCGAAGGACCCCAGATTGCATTTCCTTGACAAGATGGTTGGTGGTGATGGAGAATTGCAGAAGGAGAGAGGGTTTAGAACTGATACGTTCATGTTGGATGGAGAACAAGACACGGCCGCGCCGGTGGCCGTAGATGGTGCCTATAACCATTGATTTCGACGGTCTGGCCGGCAAGTGTGGATGACCATCGTTGTTCACACTTTCTTCTTCGTCTTCTTCTGCTTCTGTGATTGTAGTTGTCTTTTCCCTTTGCTTGTTTCGATCTTCTTGGATGTCATCTCTCAGGGACGCGCTCATGCGTTTCTTGTTGGTTTTGGTGGTGGTGGAGGTGGCGGCGCAGCTGGAAAAGAAGCATGGGCAGATTAATCGACAGAGAATGTCGATCTTCGTCATCTCCATTTGGCTTGAAGGTGGGCTGGGAGAGGGAGAGGGAGAGAGAGAGAGATTGAAAGAACCAAGAAGGCTTCTTTCTTTCTTTTTAACCTCTCGAAGACGAGAAAAGATAGGAACTGAAGCAAGGAAACTGAAACCAACTTCCAACCTGAGACTCTGCTCTTTGGTGGGCTTTCGTGAATATATAAAGGTGAGATTGCATATAGATGTTAAAATCTGCACTGCAGGATGATGTGGGGCTGGATGATGGATCATCACATGGTGGTGATTAGTTCAGATTTGAATTTCCTCCAAGATTATTTCGATTTCTGAACATCTACTGAACAAATTGCAACTACTTGGATTCGGTTTTAGAGAGACTAAGAAGGGCGAGCAGTTGCCCTTCAGGCTGCGACTATGCAGTCGTTTTTATTTATTGAGTAAATATCACCTACCTCCTTAGCTGAACAAGTCGCACTTAGAGTGCCCCTCGTGGCTGCTGGATAATGTTACTTAATTCTGGTTAACTAGCAAATATATTAAACACCTCATCATCTCAGTTAATTTTCTCGGTTCAATTTAACTTTTACTGTCAAATATTTTTTTAAAACTCCAAACTAAACTTGGTTAATTTTTTTTTTAGTTTAAATCCGAAATTATTATAATCGCTCTAGTAGTTAAAATACTAAATTACCTTCAATTAAAGTAATTATTAAAACCCAAAATACCATAGTTAAACCCAAATTATTTTTAATTATTAAAACCCAACCCCTAAATTATCGTAATCACCCTAGCAGTTAAATACTAAATTACCCTCAATTAAAATAATTGTTAAAAACCAAAATAGCATAGTTAAAACTTAAATTATTTTTAATTATTAAAACCCTAACATACCTTTTTTATTATTATTTTATCAAAAAAAAAAAACATGTACTACTTTATAACAAAATGCAATTTAAATTGAGATATCTTGACCAAAACACCCTTAATTAACTTCGATTCTTTACTTTAAACATTAAAAAGAAAAGAAAAAAAAAGAAGAAGAGAGAGAGAGAGAATTGACGCTTCATCTTCTCAATTTAAATTGCATTTTGATTATCAAGTAGTGCGTTTTTTTAGTTGTTTGAGAAAATTAAAAAAAATAGGGTACATTGGGGTTTTAATAATTAAAGATAAAAATAATTACTATTATCCCCTTATACTTTGGTTTTATTACTAATCAAACCCCCTTCTTTGTGAAATTACTATTGTCCCCCACATTTCTAACGGTGTTAAGTAATTGTTAACATCAGATATGAAATGTCTATTTTGCCCTTAAAATTAAGAAGTAAAAAAATATTGCATTACCTCATTTATAGAAATTATATTAAATGTCAATTATATCTTTAAAATCTTATATTTTAGGAATAATTACTATTGCCACTTATACTTTGATTTTATTACTACTTTATCCTCTGTACTTTTTAAAATTAATATTCCAACATTTAACTTTGTCAACAATTACTAATGCCCCCTACCATTAAGCTCCATCAATTTACTGATGATGTGGCATCTATATATTTTTTCAAAATCCCAAAAATAACCATGCAATTATCTTTTTATTTATTTGCTCTTTTTTCAAGTTATAATACTACTCTTAATAAGAAAAAATTTAATTTAATTTCACTTTTATTTTTTAAAAAGAAACCACCAAATAAAGAAAAGATGTGAATTTTTTTTCTCTAAAAATAAATTCCAAATAAAGGAAAGATGTAATTAAATAGAAACTAAAATATTAAGAAATATCAAATTTAATTCAAAGCTGAAAATTGAAAATCACCTAATATATGCTAACCATTATGTATGTTACCAAATTTTCTATCAATTAGATTTTATATGCAAATTTGTTTATAAAACTTCCATCATGGTGATTACAAAAAATTTAAATGGAATATGAAAGTTTCAACAATCATAAGTATGTGGTCCCACCAAATCCAAAACTAATTCTAAAATATAAGATTTTAAGGATATAATTGACATACAATATAGTTTCTATAAATGAGGGTAATGCCATATTTTTTTACTTCTTAATTTTAAGGGCAAAATAGACATTTCATATTTGATGTTAACAGCCACTTAACACCTTTAGAAGTGAGGGGGGGCAATAGTAATTTCACAAAGAAGGGGGTTTGATTAATAATAAAACCAAAGTATAAGGGGCAATAGTAATTATCCCTATATTTTAGAATTAGTTTTGGATTTGGTGGGACCACATACTTATGGTTGTTGAAAACACATTCCCCTTAAATTTTTCATAATCACTATGATGAAAATTTTACAAACAAATTAGTATATAAGATGCTAATTGATAGAAAATTTCGTAACATACATAATGATCAACATATATTAGGTGATTTTCAATTTCAAACTTTGACTTAAATTTGATATTTCTTAATATTTTAGTTTCTATTTTAAGTTTTGTTTAATTACATCTTTCATTTATTTTGGTGATTTCTTTTTGGAGAAGAAAAATCACATCTTTCCTTTTTTTTTTTTTTTTGGTTGCCAACCCCGGTTTCCAAGGTTTTGCCCTGACTAATCCAATGTTCGACTCGGGTAGCACACCTAGCTGTGGTGGGTGAGTCTCCCAGCGGGGATGTTCTGCATCCACAAGGTTTCGATACCGGAACCTTGCTTAAGGTGACCAAGTTGCTTACCACTTGGACCAACCCTTGTTGGTGATCACATCTTTCCTTTATTAAGTGGTTTCTTTTTAAAAAGAAAAGTTAATTTAAAATTAATTTTACTCCATAGTTAATCAAAATAGTAAATAAGTAAAAAGATAATTGCAGTGTTATTTTTTAGATTTTGAAAAACATATATATAGATGCCACATCATCAGTAAACTATGGGGTATTAATAATTGTAGACAAAGTTAAAGGTTGGATTAGCAATTTTAAAAAGTACAGGGTTTGAAGTAGTAATAAAATCAAAGTATAAGGGGGCAACAATAATTATCCCTTAAAGATAATTTGGGTTTTAACTATGGTATTTTGGTTTTCAACAATTATTTTAATTGAAGTTAATTTAGTATTTTAACTGCTAGGGTGATTACGGTAATTTAGGGTTTAAACTAAAAAAATGTTTAAAAACCAATGGTAATTTGGGTTTTTAGAAAAATATTTAATGGTAAAAGTTAAATTTAACCGAGAAAGTTAACAGAGGAGAGGTAAGTGACATTATCCAACTAAGAGGGGGTCTATGTGCTATTTTGTTCAGCTAAGAGGGTGGTAGGTGATATTTATCCTAATTTATTTCATTTTTCTTTATAAAAAGTTTGTAAAAGTTATTATTATTATTATTATTATTATTATTATTATTATTATTATTATTATTATTATTATTATTATTATTATTATTATTATTATTATTATTATTATTATTAGGCTAAAGTGTAGTTGGATGGACGTGTGAATAGGTTATATGAATGGCTATAAATATTCACCGGCAGATTTGTTAAACTAAATCTGGATCATCCAATAAAATACCTACTCAGTGGATTCTCGTTGTCGGTAATGTCTCTTTCTTCTTCCTCTGTTACTTTTCTATCGGCTTCACTGAAAACCCATTTTACCTGCGCTCATCAAGCTAGGAGTTCATCACTGAAAACCCTATGACTCAAGTAGTTTTTTTGTTGTCGTCTCGAAGAAGTGAAAATGAAATCTCATTTCACAAGTATTTCATTTTTTCTCGTCTCACTCACAAACCCTCTCGATGACAGAATATCAGATCTCTTGTCCTACTTACATCATTTCCCCTTGTCTCACTCGCAAACCCTCTCAATGTTTCTCACAATGATGATTGTTGCTTTTTTGCTTTGGATTCTCAACTATTTCTGGTAAATTATCTCTCCATTGTCTCACATCCCATTATTCTTAAGTGAATTCTTTAGGTATTTCTCTATTTTCTTAAATTTATTTTTTCGTTTCTGGTTTTCTATGGTGAGGGAATGTGTGGTGAAAAATATCTCATGTGAAGAAATTTTGATTTGGAGCCTTCAATGTGAATTTCTGATTTCGTTATTTCGTATATACATACTAGATATTTATACGGTCAATTAGGAGAGTTGTTTTGCTTGTTATAAGGAACAGATGAAGAAATAGAGAAAGAACAGAGGAAAAAGAAAGAGATGTTACTCTAACCACTAGCGTTGTTTTTCTTCTTTTCTTTTCGAAAATTTAACTGGTGATAGAAGGTTAACTTAACTAACCTATAAAGAATTGGAGGAAAAATAATAATTTTATTGCACGATTCAGATTTAGTTAATAGATTTGATGGTAGCTATTTATAACCGTTTAGCTAACATATTCACACGTACGTTCAACTACCACCTTATTATTATTTTGGTGAAAGTAAGCTTGAAATGGTTAAAGAAAACGCATAGAAATCAAGGTCAAATCTTCCACCGAGGCGGTTGTTCACCTATCTTCCCATACTTGCAATGGGTCTTACACAAGTTTGCCAGTGGTACACGGGATACCACAGGCAGGCCAATGTGTGAGGGTGAAGAGATGGGAGGACGGGTAGTTGGGTAAAGAGGATCTATAGAAATCAACAAACAACAATGCTCACTGGAAGAGGGATACAAGTTTTGGTCTTGATGGCTCGAATCTGCTTAAGACAGCCCTAAGCATAGAGTTTGACCTCAAAACTTTGGCCCTCACGACTGATTCAAGTGGCTCAAAACCTTCAACTCGTCCTAATTAAGGTTAGGGTTGAATGTTTTGATTGGCTCGGTCTAGCTCTGTTCAAGCCTATCTATCTTGTAGGTTATTTTAGGTTAAAGTAGTAGAATACAGATAATATGAGGTGATAAAAATGTATTTGGGAAATTATGGGAACCATCCCCCAAGTTAACCCCAAATATATATTAATTTCACACATACACAAATCAAAATGGTAGGTAGATCCATTATTTCACCCTTTGAATTTAAACAACGAATTCTTTTTACCAAGAAGAGAATGCAAATGCAGATAAGAATAACCTTAAAACCAAACGCTGTGGCAATGATCTCTTGATCAATCTATCTACAAGTTGATTCGATGTTTGTTTTGTTACTCCTTTTAATTCCCCCCCCCCCCCCCCCCCCCTTTTGGGTTGAAATACTTCTTTAAAGGGTTATAAAATAGACACTTGACATTACTGCAAGGGGTATCTTTCTTTGACTAACAAAATAGCTTGTTGACAAGGTGTGAAGTCTCCGCAATATTTTGCCTTTCGCTGGTTGACATATCTGCACAATTTTGTCCAGAATTTAAGGGCGTGTTTGGTTACATGAGTCCGGAGATTTCAAATATATAGAAAATTCAAATCTATAGATTTCAAATCTATGGAGTATTATAAATTAGATGTTTGGTTGGGAATGAAATCTTTGGTTCATCCAAAAACTATTTGATCGCGGTTTTGGTGTGCAATGTAGCTTTTTGAAATCTTGGTTTCCCCTTACCCATATCTCGTTCCGTTGGTGGCATCTCTGTTTCTGATCATTTTCCCACGGGTATTTCCTTCTGTCCGTTTGTCTCGTCTGTCCGCCCAAAAAAATTGATAAGATAATAAGGCAAAGGTTTAAAACGTCAAGTCTTAAAAGGTCAAGTAATTTTATCAACAAAGACTTAACACGTCAAGTTATTTTTTAAATGTCAAGTTATTTAAAAAAATTCTCCATTTTTCTATAGTTCCACCACGTGTGTGGCTAGAAATACCAAATGGCAACTCATTTTCTTCACTTGGATGATGGAAGGAAGACGAGAAGGGGCTTTTTATTTTCCAGAAAAGAGAAGGTGATGAGACTATCTTGAATGGCACTCGTCTTGTTCTTCAAAGTCTAATCCTCAGTTGGATGGTGTCTTTCTTGTCTAAAAGTTCTCCGCCTATTCCAGAAATGCACTTCTGAGTTCTAAGAATCCATCTTTTTTTGAAGATGGGAGTTGGACTTCCACAATAGAGGCCTATGATCTTAGCTCACATTAAAAGGCTTGAAGAACTCCAAAGAGCAAGCGAGGTGAAGCGTCCATGCAAGAACCAGACATTGAAGCACCATCTAAGAACTCGACATACTCACCGGTGATCTACAACTCTACAACTTAAGAATGGAAGTCAAGATGTCCGGTAAAGTTTTGGCAATTTTTGCTAGTATTCACTGGTTTGTCGGCAAAATCAGTGATTTTGGTAAAGCTTGTTTTCGACCAACCTTTCGTATCACCACATAATGTAATGGGCGAAATTCACCATATTTCAGGCAAATTTTTCCGAAATGTTTTACACTACTAGTTGATGGGAGTTTACCTAATATTTTGATTTGTTTTGAAATGGGATTAATATTAGGAGATAATTTAGGGGTGGCACTTATAATTTCCCAATATGTTCTTAGTCTTCCTTCAACTGTTCATAGTCTTGATGTGTGTTTCTCAACAAATTCCATACCTTCTATACCTGACCATACCATATGAGTTTCAAATCCCCATCAACCAAAAAAGCTTTGTCCAAACCCCTATTCCCATGTGTGACCTCAAGAGGTTGACTCACTTTTTGTCCAAATAGGCACACTTACTCTAAATAGACATCTTCATGTATCTTATCTAGTTCAAAAGAGAATTTGTTAATTAATGTTTACAATTATATGTTTAAATGTATTTGAGTGAATTATGTTTTACATTGTGATGTCTTTATTCTTGTGTTTACACATGTCACATCCACCCAGCCGTTATCCTATTTGGCATACCCAAGTGTGTGATCCACAGCCTCGAAGATTAATATCGAGGAAACCAACCTCCCACATTTACAATAGTATAATCATGAACAAGACCAAATCAATGTCATCTATATTAATTGAGATATCAAGACAATATTCAAAAGAATAACAATATAATTAGAGTGCGGAAAATGATACCAATATAATAAATCAAATGTAGAGTGAGGCGGAAAAATCACTCCACAGTACACACAGAAAATGTAGCTCGAAAGTATAAAGAAAGTGTTGTGGGGAACTAAGGTCCCGAGTCCCCCCCCCCCTCGAGAGAGATACACCTCCCTCGGGCTGGTGCACCTCTTCCCTCATAAAGGGTCCCGAGTGCCTCACTCGGGACAGATGCACCCCTTTGGGTTGTCTGATTTCTTCCTTGAAGAAGGTCCCGAGGGCCTCATTCGGGAGAGACACCTCCCATGTGGGATGGCTCACCTCATCCTTGAAAAAGGTCCCGAGGGCCTCATTCGGGAGAGATACCTCCCTCTTGGGCAGGTTCATTTCTTCGTTGGAGAAGTGCCACACTTGGGAAAAATATATATCTATATCCAACTCTAGCATTTCTCAGAAGACTTTCTTGACTAGGTCAAGAAGAGTTAGTTACGCATAAACACTCAGCATATCTATTCCGAAGATTGGGGAGGTGAGTCAGCATAACGGCATTATCAGGTGCGACAAAGAAGGAGCCGTTATTCCACTACTCCACTCACTCCTCAACTATCGATCCGGAACTTAAGGAATCGCCGCCTCCAGGTAACCTCTATATAAACCCACCTCCTACATGGAGAAAGGTACGAGAACTTTCATCTGAGTACTTACTCATTACGTTCTTGAGAACTCCCTCAAGAACCATTATTGTTGCCTAGGCTGACTTGAGCGTCGGAGGCGGTTCCCCGGCCAAAACTAGGCCGGACCGTTCTTGCTTTCTTTGTGTGTGTAGGCATCCCAGATATTCCAACTTGGTTGGAGAGCTCTTAAGGTGGTCATCTCAATATCCGGCTCTCGAAGAAGTTCTAGACGCAACAATTTGGCGCCGTTTGTGGGAACGTCACAGAAAGTCATGACAAGACGTACCACACCTCAGGTGACAAGTTCTCAAATTCTCACTCGAGCGAGAGAAAGGGAGACAGAAAACGGACGTGTTGAAGAACAAACTCTCCCTTCTCTAGATCGACAAATTCCTATTCCAGAGGAAGGTCAAGAAGGAGTTCCGGAGAATCCCCCGTTAACTATTCCAACTCCATTTGGAGAAGGCGGTTCGAGTCAACCTCCAATTCCAGCGACAGTGGCCGATTTGCAGAATATGCAAAGAGAAGTCCAACAACAAATGTTGGAACTCCAAGGAGTTGTTCGAGGCTTAGTCCATCAAATCGGGGTACCATCCGGACCCCCCAGAAATTCCCAAGAGGGACGAAGGCGTGAAGCCGTCCGTCAAACTCGGGATAGGCAACGTCCGGTGAATGAAGAAAGGAGAAATCCCAGAATACCAAGACGACCAGCCAAACGAGTTGTAGAAAGATCTCAAGGAGTGCATATTGAAGAGCCACGTCCCCGAGAGGATCGGTCGAGGGGAAGTGTGTTCCACCGTTTGGCTGGGCTTAGGCAAACTCAAGATTTACCCAGAAAAGGAGTTCGGGAGCAAGAAGGAGAAAGCCACGGAAGAGGCCATTCTAGATCTAATAACCCGAGAGGGTCGGTTAGTCAATATGGATCTTCTCATAGAACAACTTCCCAATATTCTGATTTAGAAGTATTCAGTCTCCGCAAGAACGTCAAGAGGCGCATGGTCTCGGGAGAAGATTAGATGCCATGGAGAGATGGCTTGAGGATTGGGACCTCAATGACGACTATGATGTGGTTGATAGAGAACCCTTCTCAGAAGAAGTCATGAGAGCACCTCTTCCACCGAACTTTATCAAGCCGACATTCACTCCCTATGAAGGTAAGTCCAATCCTCGAGAACATATTAGTTATTTTAAATCTGTCATGGCTGTTATTGGCCGAGAAGATGAGCTATTATGCCGAACTTTCCCGGCATCTCTCAAAGGCCCGGCGATAAAATGGTTTTCTAGCCTACCGCCAAGATCCATCCAAAACTTTTGAGAACTCGGGAGGAAATTTATTGCCCGATTCCGAAGTTGCATCGGGAGTAAGAAGACAGCAGATAGCCTTTTTGCCATTAGGCAGAAACCAAATGAGTCCGTTCGGGACTATCTTCTCAGATTCAATAAAGTAGCTATCGAGGTTGAAGAATTGGATGATACAGTGGCGTACAATGCGCTATGGAGTGGAATGACCCAAAGACGTTTGCTCGAGGTATTGCTCCAAGATAAGCCGAGGACTTATGGAGCACTTCTTAAGAAATGCCAAAAACAAGCAACGGTCGCAGAAGTTATTGAAGCCCGAGAAGAGTCCACAAGAGGCGTAAAGGACAAGAAGAATTATGGAAAAAAGAGGTCAGAATTCAAATGCTCGGGCAAGAGATGACAAAAAGGGAGTTTGGAAAGAAAGACTCGCCAATGGAGACTTTACACCTCTTAATACTAAGAGGTCAGAAATTCTATTACAGATCAGAGATAAAGAAAACTTGAAGTGGCCGGGCAAGATAAGAGCCCGACCCGAAGATAGGAATATGACAAAGTATTGCCGCTTTCACAAAGACTACGGCCACCATACGGATGAGTGCAGAAATCTAAAGATCGAGATCGAGAAACTCATCCAAGAAGGGCATCTTGAAAAGTATCTTTAGAAGAAGCGACAAGATCGAGAGAAGTCCCCACCTAGATCAACTAAAAGACTCAGATCCAAAAGTCCCGAGAGGGCAGATAAGAATCCCGAGAAGAAACCCGACACTTGGGAGTTTTCCCCCATTTACATTGTTTTGGGAAATCCGACGGAAGAATCCATTAAGAAGGCGAAGCAAAAGGCACGGTTCGTTGGATCGATGCAGTTGCCAAGAAAACAAAGAAATGACTTATGCCCAGATCCAATAACCTTCATCGACGAAGATCTCAAGGGCGTCACTTCTCCTCACGACGATGCTATAGTTATCAAAGTGAAATTGGCAAATCGAGAAGTTCACCAAGTTCTTGTGGACACGGGATCTTCCGCCGACTTACTATCTTATGAAGCATTTAAGAAATTGAAGTTTGAGGACGAGATGATGACTCCATGCGGGACTCACTTATATGGGTTCGCCGGGTCGTCCGCCATATCTGAAGGGACCATCCAATTGGATCTAAGGATTGGGACCTCCCCTCGGGATGCAGTCGTCCAAGCAACATTCATGGTGGTTCGGGACCTTTCAGCTTACAACGTCTTACTCGGGAGGCCAACTCTTAACGCCTTAGGGGCGGTGGTTTCTCCAACACATATGAAGTTGAAGTTTCCAACCACAGCGGGAGTCGGGGAGTGCTCTTCTGATCAACGACTCTCCAGACAATGTTATGTGAATTATCTTAAGAAAGTCAAAAAAGCCGAGAGATCGGGCAATACAATGAGTATTGAAATTCGGGATGACCGGGATGAAGAAGCTATGCAAAGAGCCGAACCTGTTGAGAAATTTGAGCAAATTCAACTTCATCCGGATCTTCCCGAGAGAGGGACAACTGATCGAACTTGGAATTCCATGAACCTTCGGAAATTCTATCAATAGAATTAGTCCAAATATGTAACACTTGCAGGTAAAGTCGAAAGACCATTTGATTTTCAATAAATCCACGTCTTCATTGTTGACATCCTTTTTCTCAAGAAGAAAGTTATAGCGAAGAATATACAAGCATCTCTTCAAATTATTCAAAGGCGTTACACTCGGGACCTCGCTCGGGTAGCCACTCGGGAGTTTTCCCCACCTCTTATGAAAGTCCAAGTGAGACTCTCATGAGATGGAATTATTCAATGGCGTTACACTCGGGACCTTGCTCGGGTAGCCAGTCGGGAGTTTTCCCCACTTCTTATGAAAGTCCAAGTGAGACTCTCATGAGATGGAATTATTCAATGGCGTTACACTCGGGACCTCGCTCGGGTAGCCACTGGGAGTTTTCCCCACCTCTTATGAAAGTCCAAGTGAGACTCTCATGAGATGGAATTATTCAATGGCGTTACACTCGGGACCTCGCTCGGGTAGCCAGTCGGGAGTTTTCCCCACTTCTTATGAAAGTCCAAGTGAGACTCTCATGAGATGGAATTATTCAATGGCGTTACACTCGGGACCTCGCTCGGGTAGCCACTGGAGTGTTTCCCCACCTCTTATGAAAGTCCAAGTGAGACTCTCATGAGATGGAATTATTCAATGGCGTTACACTCGGGACCTCGCTCGGGTAGCCAGTCTGGAGTTTTCCCCACCTCTTATGAAAGTCCAAGTGAGACTCTCATGAGATGGAATTATTCAATGGCGTTACACTCGGGACCTCACTCGGGTAGCCAGTCGGGAGTTTTCCCCACCTCTTATGAAAGTCCAAGTGAGACTCTCATGAGATGGAATTATTCAATGGCGTTACACTCGGGACCTCGCTCGGGTAGCCACTCGGGAGTTTTCCCCACCTCTTATGAAAGTCCAAGTGAGACTCTCATGAGATGGAATTATTCAATGGCGTTACACTCGGGACCTCGCTCGGGTAGCCACTCGGGAGTTTTCCCCACCTCTTATGAAAGTCCAAGTGAGACTCTCATGAGATGGAATTATTCAATGTTGTTACACTCGGAACCTCACTCGGGTAGCCATTCGGGAGTATTTCCCCACCTCTTGTGAAAATCCAAGTGAGACTCTCATGAGATGGAATTTTTTCCATGAGATACATTTCTCTCCAAGACCTTCATTCGGGACCATATTCGGGACCATTGGTAATAAAGGCTCGGGAGAAATCAAAACACCATCAACCCTAAGGCATTACGCTAGGGGAGAAGACACATGGGACCAGTCAACAAAGAAGCTTAATGCCTCAGTTTGAATAAAACAACTACAAGTTAAGTTACTATTCAAAACATTTGGCCACAAGGACCAATATTACAGAAAGCACAAAGTTGCGCAAAATTCAACACTGTTTATAAAAATTCCAAAAGTTTCTCAGAAATGGAAGCAAGAAAAGGTTAAGTTTTTCAGTTCTCAGGAGATTCCCAAAAAAGGGAAGATTGTCTTCACCAGGCCCATCGCCATCAACATAGAGAAAAGGATCGGGAGGGCTGAAAGGTTCTTGGCATTTAACCCCTTCGGGTACGGCTCTTTCAAGAGTCTCATAAACTCTACCGTCTAGCATTCGCCTAATTCCTTCGGGTTAGGAATATCTACCCGTCGGAGAACAGCAGTGAAAGCATCATTAAGCCCGAGGCGGTAGGTAGAAGCAGAGAGAGCCACCTGGAGATTCTTGAACTGAGAAGTGCCGAGGTAAGAAGTGATGATCTCTTTCTGGACCACCTCGGGCACTTCATCGGCACTGACAGGAAGTTTACTAGCTCGGACTTCTTCGCGAAGCTGCATGGCAATAGTCTCCATCTCAGCTTTCTCGCGCTTCAACTTCTCCTTTTCTTGAAGGGCCTCTTCCAAATTTTCCTTGGCCTCAGAGTGTTCCTCCTTAAGAGCTGCCTTGCTTCGGGATATCTCCTTCAGTTTCAAGCTCCTTTCTTCGTCACATTTCTTCAGAGACCTAACAGTCTTAATAGACTCAGAGAGGTCTGCGACGGTGCGTTCCTGATCTTCCTTCAGCTCTCGAAGCTGATTAATCAAGTGCTCGGAACGAATCATGCACTCACCCATGTAATGCGCCCCTCCAGAGAAGAACCTGGAGAAAATACGGAATACCATGTTACAGAAATCACTTGGAGAACTATGAAGGACTAAGGACGGAGAATTACCTGTAGGCGTTGGCATAGAATTTGTCATCTGGAAGATCCTTCAGATGCTTTCGGTCCGAAGGGATCATCCCCTCAAGAAGCCAAGACCTGGCAGCGTTAGAGTCCCCCAGCACTGTGTCGGATGAGGTCAGATCCCATCCGGGAATGAAGACAGGGGACTTTCGGGAGTCCTCCTCGGCGGCCTTCTCACTCTCCCGAGGCCTCTTCAATGGCCTGCCCGAGCGGCTTGAAGGAGACGCTTGGGGAACACTTATCTCAGGAGGCCCTCCTCCCAAAGAGATACTCTTCCTCGCAGTCTTCTTGCCCGAAGGCTTGGACGAGCCAGGAGCGCCGAGAGCCTGGACGACGGGACCAGTGTCTGTGGCACCACCTTTCTTCACTGGCTTTTGGGCGAAAGCCTCTTTGATATTCCCAGTTGTAAGTGCCCGAAGAGCGTCGATGTCCAATTTGCTAGACACTGCGACAACAAATGAAGAAAGTCAGAAAGTGCGAAGATAAGAAAAATATACAAAATTGAAGAATATCAATGAAGAAGGGGCTCACCCGGAGAAAAGCCCCACAACTGAAGAGCAGACGGATACTCAGATAAATATCCGTGAACTGCGGCTGAATCTCCTCCAACTTGGATGATCTTTTCTAAAGCCGCTTCTTCGGCGGCGGATAACTCAATGAGATTATTGAGTTCTTTAAGATCAGACTTAGATTTCTTCACAAAAGTAGTTAGGAATGGCGGCGGGATCGGGGCCGGCGGAGAAGAAAAAGTGATGTCTCCACCCTTTGGTGGAGGTAGGCATAGACCCCGGCAAAATGATGTTGCCTGACCAGTCCACAGCGTCGGTTGCCCGACGAAGAAGAGAGAGCCAACCCCCTTTTGATTGACTCTTAACTTCAAAGAAACGCTGAAGAAGGGGGAATGTTGGTTTGACTCCAACATTATGACAGAAACCAACAAAGCAGGAAACACTTCTCCAACTATTTGGAATAAGGTTGGAGGGAGAAATTCCGTAATGAACGAGAAGGTCTTCAAAAATTTTCTGAATTGGAAGGCGAAGACCTCCTAAGAAAGCATCATAATAAAGGGAGAAGGCCCCGTTCGGGGGCTCTCCAACCCGACTAGAGGAAGACGGGAGCTGGAAGAGATAATTCTTTGGAATTTCGCAGAAATCCCTTAGACGCTGGAGATGATTTGGGTTGAGATCTCCGGGATAGAATTCGGGACCCGAAGACTTGAGATCATAGTCAATGTGAGAGGGCGTCTTGGGTTTGTTCCTTTCTTCGAGAGCTGCCTCTTCGGAAAGCAACTCAGAAAGAATAAAAGGTGGCCAGCGATTGTGGCAATCCTGAGGACGAGAAAGGGGTGGGCGAGGCGAATAATGTCTCTGACTCACTCGGAATTTACCAGGAGATTGATTAATACTATCAACCTCCCGCTCATCCGAAGAATCCACAGAAAGACCAAGGTTGACTAAGTCCATTCCTAAATCGGAGCATAGAGGTTCTTGGTCAAGAGGGTCGTCCCTAGCTAAGTCAGCAGTTGCTCTCACAATACGAGAGTCAAAGAACCTGAGAAAGCATCTTCACTGGAATAATGCATGGATTGGGTTCGGGAAGACATCTCGGGACTGGAGATCTCGGCAGTCGGGACCTCCAGTCGGGAGGGGGCTCGGGCTATTTCCTTGCCTTTTCTTAAATTATCCATAATACGGAAATGACAAAGGAAAGAAATGAAGAAAAGTTAGAGAAAACTTACTGGTTTGAAGATTGGAATAGCGAGTTGGAGAAAGCAAGCAACGCAGTCAGGGGACTTCAGAGGGAGTTTGCAAGCAAAAAATTGAAAATGAGGATTGAACCTCTATTTATAGTGAGGAGGAGGAAGATGACACATCCAACGGCTGTGAATCAAGCAAAGCGACGGTTGAGATCTGGCACATGAAAGGTCGCGATCCAACGACCAACAATGAACAGACACAACGGTCGAGATTGAGGGACTCAAGATCTCAATCAAATGGCCCATGATCGAGTAAATCAACGGCTGAGAAAACGTGACCATTCGCATATCAGAAGCAGCAATAAATGTGAATAAGTACGATGGTTGGGAGTTACGAAGGCCTTGGAGAAATAATGGCTATCATTCAAGACGACGTCTTAAAGCCTCTCCAAGAAGAAAGGAAATTTTCTAAGAAGCCTGGGAGTAGCATTCCATACGTTTGAGAAGTCAATCGCACGGAATGGGGGGCTCTGTTGTGGGGAACTAAGGTCCCGAGTCCCCCCCCCTCGGGAGAGATACACCTCCCTTGGGCTGGTGCACCTCTTCCCTCATAAAGGGTCCCGAGTGCCTCACTCGGGACAGATGCACCCCTTTGGGTTGTTTGATTTCTACCTTGAAGAAGGTCCCGAGGGCCTCATTCGGGAGAGACACCTCCCATGTGGGATGGCTCACCTCATCCTTGAAGAAGGTCCCGAGGGCCTCATTCGGGAGAGATACCTCCCTCTTGGGCAGGTTCATTTCTTCGTTGGAGAAGTGCCACACTTGGGAAAATATATATATATATCTATATCCAACTCTAGCATTTCTCAGAAGACTTTCTTGACTAGGTCAAGAAGAGTTAGTTACGCATAAACACTCAGCATATCTATTCCGAAGATTGGGGAGGTGAGTCAGCATAACGGCATTATCAGGTGCGACAAAGAAGGAGCCGTTATTCCACTACTCCACTCACTCCTCAACTATCGATCCGGAACTTAAGGAATCGCCGCCTCCAGGTAACCTCTATATAAACCCACCTCCTACATGGAGAAAGGTACGAGAACTTTCATCTGAGTACTTACTCATTACGTTCTTGAGAACTCCCTCAAGAACCATTATTGTTGCCTAGGCTGACTTGAGCGTCGGAGGCGGTTCCCCGGCCAAAACTAGGCCGGACCGTTCTTGCTTTCTTTGTGTGTGCAGGCATCCCAGATATTCCAACTTGGTTGGAGAGCTCTTAAGGTGGTCATCTTAATATCCGGCTCTCGAAGAAGTTCTAGACGCAACAGAAAGATTACAACCGATTCCCAAAATAAAAGGAACAAAAAAGAAGTAATCAAAACTAAACTAGTGTCTCTTCAAGCCTATAGAGAACACTTCTAAAAGTAAAAGTCTCGGAATCCAGATAACGCGTAACTAGTACATGGGTACGGCTAATCTTGATACGATACTCCTTCATCCAAGAATTCTTCACCGTCATAATCACCGTAGCCAACACCTTGGGTATAGCATGCGTCATCCGCTTGTGCTTCATAGTATTGGCTTTCATGTTCATCAGTGCCTACAAGATAATCTAACAAAGATATTTGCAAAAAGGAGTGAGTTCAAAAGAATTCAGCAAGGCAGTTCATTCCACAACAACATAATAAAGCATGATAGCAAAACAATAAAGATGCATGATGATATGAAACAGACAATGCATGTATGATTATAACTCTATGTATGTTGGTCTCTATTGGCAGACATGCTTTAAATTATAGCACCGTACTCCTCTGGGTAGGTCTCAAATTACTCTCCCTCAACCATCTCGGTATCTTGGGTTCTCCGGTGGTAATTGGGTCTTGAGTCCCTCTCGGACATTCCATGTCTGGGGTTTAGGTCACCGCTCTCTCACATCACCATTGGTTTGAGTATTGGCACATGTCAAGGTTAAACATAGCCCAATGCCAGTCTTCTACTTAGTTATATCAAGTTAGAGTCAGATACTTCCATTCCTCGCCTCTCGCGATCCTTTCCGATATCATTCTCACTAGAGTCAGTGTATCCTATGGCTACAACCAACTCGGACTACGGACTACGGACTCATTAACCCTATTGGTCATCCAGAAATAGTAAATGGGAAGTTCTCATGTCCTCTCACAGGTTGGATACCGGTCTTGAGCGCCCATGAGCCCAAGTCTACTACTGCAACCCTACCAATGAATGGCCCCCACAATGTAATCCATGTCCTCTCACGGGTTGGTTATCGGTCTTGAGCGCCCACAAACCCACATTGCTGCCACGGGTTACTCGGTCTCAATACCCTTCCGAATCGGGTCTGATATAATAGGGACATCCTAGCCAAACACCGCTAGACAAGCCCTAGGTATGACAACCAATAATCTGGGAAAGAGTCAAAGGGCATCATAGGAAATGTCCCATACCACTTCCATTGATGTCCAAGGACAAAAATGTGAAGGACATTCCCCATTCCAAATCATACCTAAACAAATCACATTCCCAATTTAGTCACAACATACACAATTGATATTCCAAGATAATCATATATACATGATCAATTAAATAAGAGAATTACATGAACATGACTGTACTTAAAGTACTTACAACAGTAATATCATAATAAGAAAATGTAAGAACAACAGTAATCTCATGAAATTCCCAAATTAGAAAGTAAGATCATGCAATCTAGGTTATTATGGAAATAACTGTCCTTACCTTAAATAACTTCAAAGAAATTTCGGAGAAACAAGAGATTAGGCCCAAGGTTAACAAACAAACCCTAAACAAACATAATTATAACATTAGGAATAAGCCCTAGAAGAACAGAGGTCAAACGGATCAAAACAGATGAAAAAATCCGTTACTGTCAGCTTGGGCAGCTTGCTGGGTCGATTGGCTCAGTCGACTAGGCAGTCAACCCAGTGAACAGTACGCAGCAGAAATCAGAATTTTGATCCAAAACTCATCTTCCGGGATTCAAAACACTCTGAAAATTCAAAGGAATATTAGAAACAGTAATCTAAAACTAACTAGCATAGATTAGACACCTACAATGATAAAAAAAAAAAAAAAACAAAAAAAAAAAAACATGACTTTCTAAATTGATCAAAATTAAGGTTTACAATGAAAACAATCCATAGATTCAATGGAGAAGCTAGAGAGAATAAGGATTCACTCTAGATTAATATTGTCACACCCCACCCGTCGGTCTCGGTTACCCGCCCAACAACCCGTGGGAGTGATCCATCACAGGATCCACGGTCTTACCCATCAATAATAATAAATGCAAGTAAAGATAATCATATGCAGTGATGAGCATATTTATGTGTGAAATCTTAGGGCATAAAGCATGCATTTTATACACTTAGAGTGGAGTTACCTTGGGTTTTATGTTGTTTTTGCAGATTTTAGGACTTTTCAAGATTTAAGCAAATATTTGGAGTTTTGGGCTTGAATCATGCTATTTTACACGTCAAGAAGTCCATTCAAATTCTCAAATGCGAAAATGAGCCTGATCTGGAGCATGATGGGCTAGAAATGTGTGATTATGGGCCAACTCCGAAATATTGAAGAGATAAAGAAGACAAATTTGATCTACGGCTGAGATTTTAAATAAAATCTACAGAGATATTATTGAGAGAGTCCAAATGGAAAAGAGTCCTTGCATACCTCAATATCTTATCTCCTATCTTGGATTTAATTAAAGAAAGAAAAAGAGGAAAAAGAATTATATTCAGAAAGAAAAGGAGGAAAAATCCCGTTTTTGAATGCCTCTGTCTAGTTTCCATCAAACCCTTCATCGAACGGTCATCCAATGTCCGATCGTGCTGATTTTTGGAGGAGAGCTTCAAGACTACTTAAACCTCAAATCCAACGGTGGAATTATGCATCTGATCTCTCTAAGTCGCCGCGATTAGTACGTCAAAACCCTAATTGGCTGAGTCAGATAGAAACCCTGAGTTTTATTCAAATTCAGCCATGCTTCATATCTCATGTAAACTCTATAAAAGGAGAGCATACTCCATCAAAGGAGAACATGTTCTAGAGCTTAGTAGAAGCATTCTTTCTTCTCTCTTCAGTTTATTTAGGTTTTCTCTAGTTTTCTTTGCTTGCATTAGTGAGATTTAAATTTCTAGATTCAATGTTTAGGTTTAATCTTTTTATGTAATGCAATTCAAGTTTCAATTTTTTTAGATTTGTTTTTCTCTGGGTCTAGCAATTACAGATTTAGATCATTTTAGATCTAGATCTGGTTGTTAGGGTTGGTTGAGATTCGAATCGTTTGTTCAATTCGCAAGTAAGTAACATTTTTTATTAATCTTCTCTCCTCCCTCCATTCCCGCTTCTATCTACCCCTCCATATTCTTAATTTAGGATTTACTTTTAGCATTATTTATTGTTCTCCCTTCCCCTGGATCCTTGATTAGAGATGCTTACAGTCGTGCCTCTCTTTGGTTAAGGCTTCCTTTTCCTTTTATTGCTTTGTTATTTACTTTCTGCCTATTCATTCATCATCTCGGACTACATAACCGGAGCAAGCCTACAGTCGTGCCTCTGCTTCTGGTGACAGGTTGTGTTGCATCTGCATTTTAGCTATGAACTAAATTTTACTGACTGCTTTTACATACTAACTAGTTTTACTTTTTTTTCCTTTTTATTTTTATTGTTCACATTTTTTTCTCCTTTCTTTTATTTATGCATTGATTGTGTTTAATTTATTTTTCGTTTCAATTCGATTGCATTAGACGTATAGATTAGGATCGTTTAGTTTAGTTAATTAGTTAACAAAAATTGAATCATTCCACTCTCGCATTACTATTAAGAAGTTGAATTATAAGTGGCATATCTCCCTAAGATCGACCCGTTAGCTACACGATACCGTGCGTTTGCTGTTACTTTTAAAATACATAAACAAGAATGCCCTCACCATGGTTTGTTGTTGTAGTATAGTGGTAAGTATTCTCGCCTGTCACGCGGGTGACCCGGGTTTGATCCCCGGCAACGGCGCCAAAAACTTGTTTTTGAATTTTAAAAGTAACCGCAAGTGCACGGTATCGTGTAGCTAACGGTCGATCTACACGATATTGATCCTGTATGAGTACTTACCAATTGTTAGAGTTGGAATTTGCAATATTTTATTTTGAGCTGAATTGGAATTTTGGATGTATATTCACTACAAACATCCACAAGACAAAACTTGTCCTCTAGGGGTAACCTAGTGGTTTAAAGGCCTGTTGCACATGCTAAGTGTAACCATGATTCCTACGAAAGTGAGTTAGGATTTATTTTGTTGCACTAGTTTCTTACCTGCATTTGTATTTTTCTTTATTTTTGCTTGAGGACAAGCTTAGTCTAAGTGTGGGGGAATCTCATGAGCACATTTATTTGCGAAATCTTAGGGCATAAAGCATGCATTTTACCCGTTAGCTACACGATACCGTGCGCTTGCACTTGCGGTTACTTTTAAAATTCAAAAACAAGAATGCCCTCACCATTGCTTTGTCGTTGTAGTATAGTGGTAAGTATTCCCGCCTGTCACCCGGGTGACCCGGGTTCGATCCCCAGCAACGGCGCCAAAAACTTGTTTTTGAATTTTAAAAGTAACCGCAAGTGCACGGTATCGTGTAGCTAAAGGTCGATCTTAGGGAGATATGCCATTTATAATTCAGCTTCTTAATAGTAATGGAGGAAGATTCAATTTTGTAACTATTAACTAAACTAAACGATCCTAATCTATACGCCTAATGCAATCAAATTGAAACGAAAAATAAATTTGTTAACTAATTAACTAAACTAAACGATCCTAATCTAAAAAATGCGAAAATAAAAATAAAAAGGAAAAAAAAAAGTAAAACCACTTAGTATGTTAAAGCAGTCAGTAAAATTTAGTTCATAGCTAAAATGCAGATGCAACACCACCCGTCACCAGAAGCAAAGGCACAGTCGTGCTCCGGTTATGTGGTCCGAGATGATGAATGAATAGGCAGAAAGTAAATAACAAAGCAATAAACAAAGCAATAAAAGGAAAAGGAAGCCTTAACCAAAGAGAGGCACGACTGTATGCATCTCTGATCAAGGATCCAGGAAGGGAGAACAATAAATAATGCTGAAAGTAAATCCTAAATTAAGAATATGGAGGGGTAGATAGAAGCGGGAATGGAGGGAGGAGAGAAGATTAATAAAGAAGGTTACTTACTTGCGAATTGAACAAACGATTCGAATCTCAACCAACCCTAACAATCAGATCTAGATCTAGAATGATCTAAATCTGCAATTGCTAATTGCGAATTGAACAAACGATTCGAATCTCAACCAACCCTAACAATCAGATCTAGATCTAGAATGATCTAAATCTACAATTGCTAGACCCAGAGAAAAACGAATCTAAAAAAATTGAAACTTGAAGCTTGAACTTGAATTGCATTACATAAAAAGATTAAACCTAAACATTGAATCTAGAAATTTAAATCTCACTAATGCAAGCAAAGAAAACTAGAGAAAACCTAAATAAACTGAAGAGAGAAGAAAGAATGCTTCTACAAAGCTCTAGAACATGTTCTTCTTTGATGGGAGTATGCTCTCCTTTTATAGAGTTTACATGAGATATGAAGCATGGCTAAATTTGAATAAAACTCAGGGTTTCTATTTGACTCAGCCAATTAGGGTTTTGACGTACTAATCGCACCGACTTAGAGAGATTAGATGCATAATTACACCGTTGGATTTGAGGTTTAAGTAGTCATGAAGCTCTCCTTCAAAAATCAGCACGATCGGACGTTGGATGACCGTTCGATGAAGGGTTTGATCGAAACTGGACAGAGGCATTCAAAAACGGGATTTTTCCTCTTTTTCTTCTGAATATAATTCTTTTTCCTCTTTTTCTTTCTTTTTCTTTCTTTAATTAAATCCAAGATAGGAGATAAGATATTGAGGTATGCAAGGACTCTTTTCCATTTGGACTCTCTCAATAATATCTCTGTAGATTTGACTTAAAATCTTAGCCGTAGATCAAATTTGCCTTCTTTATCTTTTCAATATTTCGGAGTTGGCCCATAATCACACATCTCTAGCCCATCATGCTCCAGATCAGGCCCATTTTCGCATTTAAGAATTTGAATGGACTTCTTGACGTGTAAAATAGCATGATTCAAGCCCAAAACTCCAAATATTTGCTTAGATCTTGAAAAGTCCTAAAATCTGCAAAAACAACATAAAACCCAAGGTAACTCCACTCTAAATGTATAAAATGCATATGCTTTATGCCCTAAGATTTCACACATAAATGTGCTCATCATGCAGGATTAAGTTCAATAATTAAATAAAAAAGATTACAGGAGTCCAAATACTCCAATAAAATAATCAAGGAAAGAATAAACTATCAAAAGAATAATGAGTTCAGCGGAAGCAATAAAAAAGAATTAAATAATCTTCTTTCCAGTTTCTTTCTCTAAAGCTAAGAACTTGGACTCAAGTTTATCAAGGTGAGGGGTTCTCCAATTCTTCTCCATACAATGGGCAAATTGCCTGGCAACCTGTCTCCTCCGTTCATCAATGGGTGCTATAAGTGCACTCCATGCACTCACAGGAGCTCCCGCACAGGCTATCTCCATTTCCCATTGCCTATGCCACATCCTCTTCATACGAGAAGGCTCCTTCATGGGAAACCAATCCATCTTCTAGCGCATATCCTCCCTTTGTATAGGATAATATAACATAGAAAAATAAAGGAATGAGTTTTGACGAACTCAGAAAGAACAACAATAATTCTCATCCGTATGTCAACCATCAAAAATGCATATATGATATGTATGAAGTGCAAAGATGTGAATACCACTAAGATCTAACTATGCCAAGTCTCGACACTTGACATGCTTTAAGTTGTACACCAGCCCTCCTCTGGGTAGGTCTAGTCACTCTGATCCAGTAAGGACTGGCTACCTTTGTAGGGATCCTAGGTAAAAGGGTAAGTCCACACCCCTGGCTCTCAAACCATGGCTGGGGTTAAGTCCACACTCTCACCACGACCATTGGCATGAGTAATGGCGCATGTCGGGGTTTCTAATCCAATGCAAGTCATAATAGTAACATACTACATGAAGTCCAGATACATCTCCTATGGCACCAACCAACTCGGTTCAATAATAACTCCAGAAGCCTCTAATTTGTAAGTCTAGTGAACAGAGCAATTTTAGCTACCTACTCATCCAAATTCTCGATCTCCATAGTGACCTTGTTGAATCTTTTCAAGTATTCCCAAATTGACTCGTTCTTCCCTTGCTTTATGGTGGATAGGGTCTCCTCTGTCTTTTTTTATTTGAATTCCACTCTAGAAACAATCGATAAACTTCTGCGCCAATTCTTCAAAATCAACAATTTTTTCCGAAGGAAGATTTGAAAACCACTTCTATGCCGTCCCAATCAAAGAGGAACCTAACACTCTACAAAGGATTTCATCAAAATTACTAACCATGGCCATTGTCTGCTAATAATAATTGATATCGGCGATGGGATCTCCCGAACCATCAAACGAAGAGAAAGTTGGGAGCCAAAAATTGTGAGGAAACTTAAATCCAGCTATAGCCTCAACGAATGGGGTTTTTTTGATGATTGAATAAATGTCATCGGTCATCCTCCCTCGAGAAAGTTGTCCCAGCCTCTAATTGATATCCGCAAGCTCTTGACCAATATGGACCGAACGTCCACCACTGATCCAAATGTTCTCTCGTCCCGAATGCTTGGAGGTTGGCGAATGAGTGTGTACTCCTCGACCCAACCTCGTTACTGACCGGGTTTGGTTCGCTTGCAACCATTCACGCCGATCGCCCCTTCTAGGTAAATCCCCAGTTCTCAATTCCCTGCTTCGCCCACGAGAATCCCCCCATAAATTCAGGCCATAATTTTGGCCTCCTGCCTGTTGCCTATCTCCTTGTGGGGAATGCCCTCGCAGTGGCTGTATAAGCGTCTCTGCTTCTCCAGCATGCCTTCTAACCTCCTGTTGGTCAAGAGCCTGGGGAGCCACCACCTGTCTGACCAGAGTACGAAGCGTCTAGTTCATCTATAAAAATTGGAGTTGCATTTGATCCAACTGTTGTTGGAGAGGATTTGGGGGGTTCAAGCGTTCGTTTCCGCCCAATCCTCCGTCTTCACGTACTTCACAAGCACAACTTCCTTCAGGGATATCTTATGGAGTATTCCCTTCTGGAAGTCGAATGCTAGGCTCTAGCTGAGCTGCCGCAGCTGCTGTTGCTGACCTAGTAACCATGACTTTTTGAAGCGTTTCCCATAGACGATGCCAAATGATGCATCTAAAACATGCTCAACCCTTAGATCACTGTTGAATGACATGCAAAACAATCGACAGATGTGGCCCGACCGTGGGGGTCTGGAGTCCACCTCCAAAGGCTAAGTTAGTTAATCAACTGATCACAAAGGCTCTGGCTAATCGCAGAACTAAAGTATGAATACAATTACTGGGAATACGATTCAGTTACCTTCTTCGTACATAGGTTATGACTTATATAGTATTTACCTTCTAATCCTGTCTGTTGAACTCGTTCAAGCCTTCTTCTAGTGGCCATCGGATCTTGACAGTTAGACCCGTTCGTGGGGTGATGGACAACTTCCCTTGATCACACGATCTTTTGTTGCGGGTGTGGTAGTTATCCAAGTTTGCACGACCGTCTGCTTCCGCGAGTGTTAATAACCGCCACTTGGTGGGTTATCCATCCCGAGATTCCTAGACGTGTGCTTGCTTACTAAATGTGCAAGGTTTCTTCCTTAACACACCACCTTCAAACCCGGTTCGTTTGAACCTAAAACGGTTATATCGCTCCCAACCGGGGTCAATGGTTGAACCGAAGGTGAACCCGGTTTCTTCATGTTTTTCCCGTATCACAGGGCAACAACATTTTCAAGAGTTGTAGCATTGCAAGAAACTCTTGAAATATCGAAAAAAGCCATGTACAACTACAAGTTAAAATACAATAAAGAAAACTAGCAATTGCTCTTCACCGTGGACGTAGGTTGAAGTACAAAACCGAACCACATTAACTTCTCTTGAGTTCACTTCTGATTTCCTTCTTTTCTTTCACATAAAATATAGATTTTAATATGGCATCAGACGCCCCGGTTGGTCTCCCATCCCCTCCTTTTCCCTCCCTCAACAACTTCCTCTCTATTATGTTGAATGAGAGAAATTACTTGAAATGGAAAAATCAGCTTGTTCCCTTGTTGTGAACCTATGGCTTGTATGGAATCATCAATGGGATCGATCCTTGCCCACCCCTAATTGTTGTGGACATTTCCTGTGAAATCCAGCCCTATCCTAACCTTGACCAGAAACCCTTGTTGTTTGTAGGTCCGAAGTCCCGGAGTGGAAGGAGGAGAGATTTGTGGGCCCTCTTTGTCACATCCCGCCCCAAATCCACCCAGGGGGTACCCTATCTGGGTTACTCGGGAGTGATCCACAGCCCAATAGATCTAGTTTAGGAACGATCATATCCACTTAGCACAATAATATAATCAAAAGCAAGAACAAATTATGGTATTCACGTAATCTAATAATAAAAGTTAAGAATTGATCATAGAAGGATCACAAAGAACATCAGAGTGTGGAATAACAAGTACCAAATCAAATGACAATTATAGAGTATAGCGGAAATATACTCTACAAACGTGTGTGGAAGGTAGATCGAAATAAGGTAAAGGTTACAACCAGATCTCCAAAGGAGGGAAATAAAAAGGTAAGCAACTAAGTTACAGTTTCTTCTAACTTATACAATGTCTCCTCAATAACATAATCATAAGAAACTAAGACAGGCCGGATCTACTCCTGACAAATATGAGTCTTGAACTGATAGCCTTCACCGATGTAGTCACCGTAGCCAAAGTGGTATGAGTCACCAATTTAGTCCTCAAAATGTTGACCGTCATAGTCAACAGTAGTAGTACCTGCAGAAAAGTCTAACAAAATATGTTGCAAAAAGGAGTGAGTTCAAAAGAACTCAGCAAGGAAAGTTATTCCATAATAACATAAATCATATGATGCACAGCATAGCATGATGCAATATGATATGAGACAATGATGATATATGATTCTAACCCTAAGTATGCTAGTCTCTAAGGTAGACATGCTTTAAGTCGTAGCACCATACTTCTTTAGGTAGTCTCAGTCACTCATCACTGGGGGGAATTGGGTCCTGCATCCCTCTCGGACAAATCCATGGTTGGGGGTTTCAGTCACCACTCTCTCACATCACCATTTGGTCTAAGTATTGGCGCATGTTAAGGTAAAGCCTAGCCCAATGCAAGTCATCTACTTAGTCATATCATGGCAGTTCCAGATATGTCCATTCCTCCCCTCTCGGGATCATTTCCGGTATCCTTCACAATAGAGTCACGGATATTACCCACCGGACTCATCAACCCTATTGGCCATCCAAAAATAGTAGACGGGAAGCTCTCACATCCCCTCACAAATCATTTCACCGGTCTTGAGTTCTCGTGAGCCCAAGTCTAGCCATTTGCAACCCTACCAATAAATGGCCCCCTTTTGGGTATCCGCAATGCGATTTATGTCCTCTCACTGGATGGTTACTGGTCTTGAGCGCTCACAAATCCACACTACTACCACGGGGTCGTTCGGTCTCAATGCCCTTCCGATTCGGGTCTGATACGACAGGGACATCCTAGCCATACATCTAGATAAGTCCTATGTATGTCATCCAATGATCCAGGAAAGCGTCGATGGGCATCTTCGGAGAACATCCCATACTATTCCCTCCGATGTCCAAGGACAGAAGTACCAGTAGGGCACTCCCCAATCCCAAATCATACCTAAGCAATCACATGCTTATTTCCATCCATTACATATCAACAATACATTATCATATTGAAAACATGTCATAACATCTCATAATATAGTGTATAAATAAATGACAAGAATAAGTAAACATGATAAGCCAAGTAATTAAGCATGGTGCTACTGTCATAAGGTAACTACAGTAGTCATATGATGTCTAAAATCAATTAATAAGTTAAGTCTACTAAGTTACCAACAACAGTGTAAAAGTCATACAGTCTATGTTATATGGCAATAACCGTCCTTACCTCAAATTGTGAAGAAGATGATCCAAAGTTACAAGAGAATGGTCCAATTATAGTCTTAAAGCCCTAAACAAACATACATGAAGGATTAGAGAAGAAATCAAAACAATCGGAGGTCGAATGGATCAAAACTGGGCAAAAGTTGCTGATAGCAACTCTGTTGGTCGATACCTTGGGTTGATGGTATCGACCCACTGTATCAACCCAAAGGGTCTCGGACAGCAAGTTGGGTTTTTGGCTCAAAGTTGGTCTTCCGGGTCTTGGATCGATACAAAACTTGGGGAGCAGCTTAAACACAATATAGAGACACTAATTATCAAAGAATTAACATCATCCAATGGTCAAATTAGAAATCCCCAAATTGGCATATCAAGTTCAAGAGTTAGAATTCATGGTCTTCAATGGAATCAATTGCAAATGTAAGAGAGCTTAGGAATTTAATCAATAGAATGATGAGCAGCAGAATATAGACAATTACTAACATATAATCAGACCTCATTGCTAAAGAAAATCAGATTAAGAAAATGAACTCATGTTGCTATGAAGAGGAATCGAAGTAAGAGAGCAAGAATATCAAGTTTCATAATGAAATCAATGCAATTGCAAGGGAGATCAGGGATTCAATCAAGAGAATGATAAGCAATAGATTAGGAATGATTATTAACATATAATCAGACTTAGCATACTATAGGAATCAGTTTAGGAGATGAAATCATGTTGCTATGGAGGAATTTCATAAGAAAGACAAGGTTAAGAATCGATATGAGATACATAGCATTGATAGAATGAATGGGGGTTTATAGGAATCACAATAGACATTAGAAGAAGTGGTTGCAAGGTTGCAACACCTCCTTCATAGCCCCAACAGCAAGAATAAGGTGAGGTAGAAGTAGATTAGAGAGAGAGTGAGAGATTCCATACCTTGTAGAAGAGATTAGAGAAGAGAGGCAAAGGATTCTTGAAGAAGATCAACACCCAAGCCAAGGAGGAGGCTTAGAGGAGCTTTCCCACATTCTCAGATGTTGAAATGAGTGAAATAATGTTTTAGGTTCGAGGTTTCACTTAAAAGGAGGAAGGAATATCCAAAAAACACATTTTTATTCGAATCTAGGCTTGTTGGGTCGATACCTTGGGTTGATGGTATCGACCCACTGTATCAACCCAAAGTAGTTTCAACATAATTTTCAGGAATAGTTCAGCAACTTCGGATGTGGATTTGGAGGGCTATACAAGGTCAAATTGAGTGCATTTTTCTCCTACAAGTCAATAAAGAAGTCTAGTTTCCATAAATACCTTTGTATCAAGCATGGGAGTTCATTAGGTCCACCAACTAAGCTCACCTTCTTCGATGCGCAAGCAGGATTTTCCAGACATAGTTCAGCAACTTCGGACAAGGATTTGGAGGGCTATATGGGGTCAAATTGAGTGGGGTTTTCTCCTACAAGTCCATCAAGAAGTCTAGTTTTGGGAAATACTTTCGGATTGAGCATAAGAGTTCATTATGTATTTCAAATAATTCACCCCTCTTCGGTGTGCAGATTCAAAACTAACACTGACAATGCTCTCAAGTGAGGGGCATCATCGTCAATGTCCATGGGCTTGGGCTCCGACACAAAATCATCAACCAAAGGGTCCACAAGTACTTCTCCCACCACTTTGGGTCATTGGATCTACAGACAATACAAATTCCGGGCCGGGTCAGGGTAAGGATAAGGCCGGATTTCACAGGATCTACCCTAAGGAAAAGGTCGGACATGGTCTCCTAAGGCTTTCAAGGATAACAACATTGAAATCAAGGTCCGACTTCAAGGTCTAAAATTAAAAAAGTCTTTCTTTATCCCAAAACAAATAGGGTGTCTTGGTTAGGTTTGGGCTGGATTTTACATTCTTCCCCCCTTAAAATAATTTCGTCCTCAAAATTGGGAGAGTACTAGGGTTCTAAAGAGATGGAGGACATTGCTTTTATCTTGACTTTTCTTCTCCCAAAATCTTTGGAAAACAATTAACAATAAATCTTTTGTAAGAAAACAAGGAATAAATCTAACATGCCTTGAAATCAAATCGAAAGTATGATCATGGCTTCTTGAAGACTTCACAAGGATCATGGCAAAGATCAATATGAAGATCATAAAACCTTAAGAATGACAGGAGATTGTAGAAGAGATGGTTGCAAGGATGTAGCATCTTCTTCTAAATCTCAATCACAAAGGATAAAACATAGTAAGAGTAGATCAGTACAACACAAGAGAGATTACTAACCTTTGATTGAGGAACAGGAGATGAAAAGCTTGAAGTCTTGAAACAATTAGAAGGAATAACAAATCATGAAGATCCAACTTGATTTCTCTTTGAAATCATCATGTGGAGAGTTCACAAGGTTATAGAGTGTATGGAGATCCACTCTAGAACAGCAGGGATAGAAAGATCAGTCATGGGAATGACTTAAGATCACCCTCCTATCAAAGGGAATAGAAGGCACAAGAAGAAATAGTAGAGAGGAAAGATCAACTTCGGGGTAAACTTCTACCAAACAAAACTAGACAACTCATACGACAGTCAACGAGAAACCATTCTTGCAAAAACTGAAAACATCAAAAACACCGAATTTTGAAGTTTCAACATAATTCATAAGTCCAAATGATTTCAAAATTTAAATCATGCTTAAATACATCCATTTAGTCATCAAACAATAATCCATAGGACAAAAATCACATTTTCCAAAAATTCAACAGAAAATGAGGTCACTGGGTCCATTGGTCGATTGATTGGTTGACTGGCCCAGTCGACCAATGCTCACAGAATACAAAAATTCGCATTTGAAGCCTCATTTCCTCATTCTAACTTCATTCTATCTTCTTCCAAACGTGAGAGAGCTCTGGGGAAAGTCTCCAAATCTTCTTCCAAGTATTCTTGAGCTGTTTTGGTGCTTCAACAACAACACAACATCTCACATTCAACACATACAAGGTAAATCTCTCATTCCTTCTTCCATTTCAAAAAAAACCAAGTTTGCTTGTATCTAATGTTAGAAATCATGCTTAGGAATACTTAGAAACATATTCCCTAGGTTTTAAACACAATGACATGCATAGACAACAAGTTCTAACACATTCTTGCACATCTCATAACGTTTTCGTACCGAAATCGTTAACTTTAGAAAAATTTCGATTCCTCACAAACCGCTAGGAGTTTTCGCACGAAATCAAATGCTGCATGCTAAAGATGATATTGTAGATATGCCCATATAATTTGATTCAACCAATTTCAACTTTTCAAAAATTCCATTTTGACCTAAATTGCAAAATCTCCAAATTTCCTTCTTACTAAATTTTCCACTTTTAACCAAGTTTTCGATCGATTTTCTTCAAATAAAGTTCATGATCATGCAATTCCAAGTATTGTGCACATGTTAGTATCTTCAAATCAAATTTTCCCCAAATTTGAATTTTTTCGAAAAATTACGAAAATACCCTTTTGGTGAAAATCATGAAATAACACTAACTAGCAATGTCTTTTGTCTCTTCCACATACATACACTATGCAGAGAGGAGGACGAGGACGAGGTAGAGGTCGTGGTCATATTGTAGGGGCACTCAGGGGTAGAGGTCAGGAGGTGCGGAGACCAGACATGTTCGATACACCACAGGCCGAGTTCTTGTACGGGGCCTACTTCAGTTATTGCAACATCGAGCTGGGACGTCTACTTCACCTACGTCAACTCAGAGTCTTTAGGATTCGGCAGAGATTCAACACTATGCAGTGGACACATCTCTTCACCGAGGATTTGCCGGTATATCTGGAGCTGGTGAGGTTGTTCTTCAGCAACCTTACATCTACAGAGGAGTCTAGAGGTCCAGGACATCCTCTTCGGCTAGTCCTCAGGAGAAGGGTCCTTCAGACACGGATCCGCTTCTCCATGAGATCATTGGCTGAGATCTTGCGGGTTCCTTACTACCCACGATAGTGCGTGTGGATACCTGCGGGGGCAGGAATTGACAGTTACTTGATGCCATATAAGCTGCACGAGATTTTCTCTACACTGTGGGATAGTCGCCAATGCCACACTCCATGGACCAGCGGGTGGATGACCAATTCAACACGGATCATCGGTCGCATTGTCGGCCGAAACATTATGTCGAAGGTTGGACATTACCATCGAGTCATAGTGATGGAGGCCTTAGTCATCTACCGCATCTACATGGACTTCGAGATCGACCTTTCTTACATCATTCAGCAGGTCATGCTGGACCTGGTTCTGCGGCCTAGCATGCGGAACCTTTGCTATGGGAGACTACTAACTTTGATCTTCCAGCATTTCGGAGTGAGTTTCGAGGATACACCAGTGGACACTGGTTCTCGAGAATACACGATCGGGACTAGGACCATTCGTCAGATGAGGCTGAGACAGACAATGAGATCTCCTGGTCCAGAGGATGAGGATGATGAGGAAACAGAGGAGGAGGATGAGTCTGATGATGGAGGAGAGGATGTCGGTCCTAATAGTGATGATCAGGCAGAAGATGATACAGAGATGCATGAGGCTGAGCCGGGGCATTACAAGTTTCCTTCTTCATCACACTTCGAGACAGGTGGCCCATCCCATGCAGTTCCAGAGACTTCAAATCTCGGTGCAAAGATGAGATCGATGACTTCCATGCTGGAGAGGATGGAGGTCAGACAGGAGCAGATGTATGAGAGGATGGAGTCACGACAGGATAGGATAGAGCATCAGGTGACTCAGCTAGCAGAGGACTTCAGATCTTTCAGAGATCAGAGGAGATCACCTAGATAGATTGTACTTTAGGATTTTCATTTATGCATTATCTGATGTAATCGTTGTAAAAGCTTTTGAAGTTAATGAAGTTCATTTTGTTTCACTTAATTATTGTGTATTATGCACTTTTCTTTTATTGCATTAAGTGACAATTGTCTAAGTATAATTATGGTTTGTTATTTAGAAATATTCAATTATGCTTCATTGGTTAAATTTCTAATCCAAATGTTCTATTATTCACTTCTTAGAGTAGAGGAGTCATTTTAGATCTATGACTCAGGAATGTTCCGTTATTGTTTTCTGTGGATAGGATTTCCTCGAACTTTGGGCTCTGATACCACTCTGTCACATCCACCCAGCCGGTACCCTACCTGGCATACCCGAGTGTGTGATCCACAGCCCCGAAGACCAAGTATCGAGTAATCAACCTCCGACATAGACAATAACACAATCATGAACAATAATAATCAATGTGCAAAAGATAAACCAAAGATCCAAATAAGGAAAGAATAAACCATATATATATATATATAATCAGAGTATGAATGACAATTAGAATGTCAAATCAATAAAGTAAAGTGAGGTGGAATAATCCCAATAGCAGGTACAATAGGTAACTAAATTGTTCTCAATCTTATAGACAACATCTCTATAAGTATAAATCTCAAAAATGGCGCAAGGGCGCTTCCACTGTATGGTCGGACTAAGCATCGTACGCACCATAACCACCCGCGGAATCTTCAGTGTAATTGTCGTAACCGCAATCACCTTCCTGGAGATATGCCTCTTCAGTTTGTGCTTCTTCATACGAACAGTCAAGATACTCGAACCCTGTAGAGTAGTCTAACAAAACATTGTACGAAAGGAATGAGTTTCAAAGAAACTCAGTAAGGCAGTTAATCCATAACAACATAAATAGCAGGATTTCAAAGCAAAGTAAAATGCTGTATGATATGAAACACATGATGCAATATGATTCTAACTCTATGTATGCTGGTCTCTATTGGCAGACATGCTTTAAGTCATAACACCGTACTTCTTTAGGAAGGTCTCATCACACAATGCCTTTTGGTAGTGGGTCCTACATCCCTCGGGACATTCCATGGCTGGGGGTATAGGTCACCACTCTCTCACATCACCATTGGTCTAAGTACCGGCGCATGTCAGGGTCAAAGCCTAGCCAAATGCAAGTCTCCTACTCAGTTACATCAAGTCAGATCCAGATACGTCCATTCCTTGCCCATGGCGATCCTTTTCGGTAGCCTTCACACTAGAGTCCTCATAGTCCCTAACTACGGACTCATCAACCCTATAGGTCATCCACATATGGTAAACAGGAAGCTCTCACGTCCTCTCACGGGTTGGTTACCGGTCTTGAGCGCCCATGAGCCCAAGTCTAATCATATGCAACCCTACCGATAAATGGTCCCCACAATGTGATTCCTATCCTCTCACGGGTTGGTTACCGGTCTTGAGCGCCCATGAATCCCCATTGCTACCACGGGTCATTTGGTCTCAATACTCCTCCGATTAGGGTTTGACATAATGGGACATCCTAGCCAAACACTACTAGACAGCCCTAAATATGTCAATCAACAGTTTAGGAAGGTGTCCAGAGGGCATCTCCGGAGACATCCCATAATATTCCCGTAGTAGTCCAAGGACATAAGTGTCAAAAGGGCACCTCTCCTTTCCAAACCATACTTAAGCATACACAAGCATCAATCCATAACATCACATATATGGTAACTTCATATATGGAAAGAAATCAATAATAACATCCATCTTGTATAAAATTGGTAAGTAAATCATACATGAGTCAATTTAATATAAACAAGCAATGCTACTGATATCAAGATAGTACAACAATAGTATAACATTGTAAGAATCTAATCAAAGAAATAAAGTAACAAGATTCAAATATAGAAATTAAGATATGCAATCTATGTAGTTAAGGAAGTAACCATCCTTACCTTTTATAACTCGCAAAGGAATCTTAAGAATTCAAGTAAGATCTTGACAAAACTTGAGAAGAAGGTCCTAAACAAGTGTATACAACATATTAGGAAAGATACCTAGAAGGAAAGATATCAAAACATCCAAAACAAACCAAATATGGAGTTGTTGTACTCATTGGTTGATTGGATTGGTCTACTGTCTCAATCAACCAATCAGTCGACCAACCGAGACAGTGGCCTTCAAAATCAGAGTTTTTAGAATATAGAACCGAATTTGGTGGTTCAAAAGGGTACCAAACAAGGGGGAAACTACTATGACAGTATCCTAGTATATAGAGGACTTCAAAACACTAATCGAATCAAGTCTTCAAGTTACAAATTAGGAAACAAAAGTTACCATAATTAGATCAATCATGGTTCTTGAAGAATTCATAGTAAAAATCATGGACAAGAACGATAGGATGATGGATCATTGATTGTGATAAAGAAATCATGAAAAGCATGCATAGATTTTCAAGAAAAATAGATCTAAGACTGAAGAACATGAATCTAAATAAGGAAACAAAACTTACCATAGATGTATCGATCATGATTCTTGAAGAAAGCATGGTATGATAAAGGAGAAATAACTAGAGATTGATAGATTATAGATCTTGTAAAGAAAACACAGTGATTGACAACTAATATGATCAATAAAATAGATCTAAGAAGATCAAAATTTAAATCAAAGATGAACGAAGACAAGATCATGATTCCTTCAAAAGCTTGCAATGATCATGATTAAGATCATTGCTTTAGCCATTAATCCTTAGGAAGTCATGAGGGTTAAGTAAAGAGATGTTTGCAATAGCGAATACAACATCTTCTCTACTGTCTCAACCCAAAAAGGAAAAAAAAACAAAGATGATGAAGAAGAAGAGAGTGTAGACATACCTTTGTGTGTAAGAACACGAGTTTTGACGAAGATCCGTCAAGATAAACACAAAGGACGCAAGGGAGATGACTTGCAGAGGTCTCTGCTACGTTCCAAAGAGTTTGGAGGCAGCAAATACGAAGTAGACTCGAGATTGAACTTAAATAGAGCAAGCAAGACCTACTTAGCAAAAACAGAACCCATTGGTCGATTGGATTGGTCGACTGGTCCAGTCGACCAATGAGTCGACCAATCAAAACAGCAAGACCAAAACAGGGAAATGAAGGCTCAGATCATATCCGAACATCAAGGGGTTTTGCACACACACCAAGTGACTTACCTAGTAGGTAGAAATGCCTTCAAACCATGATAGAGAGCACTCCAAGTCCATCAACAAATCCGATCTTCATCAGGATTCAGTTTCCATAAATGGAACACTGTCATCAACACTCATGGATTCAAAGCCAGTTACCAAGTCTTCCACTGGGATGGCCCATAGCTGACTTCTTGCTTTACTTCGGGTTGTCGGACCTACAAACAACAGGGTTTCCGGTCAAGGTTAGGGCTGGGTTTCACAGTTCAATTGGGGACTCATCAAATGTCCCAGATTTAGTCTATGAAGAAACGGGCCTGCATAAAGAAGCTCTGAGAGCATTCATTGATGCACTAACTTTCAAATACATCCATGTCCCAAGTCTGGTCTCTTTTCGTGCTCTTCATAGAAAGCTTCGTTACTTGTCAATGGATGCAAGAATCCTTCTATCAAAAGCCTTGGAACAATAATATGCAAATTGCTCTGCTTGGTACAACCTCGAGCTGCTATGCGAAGCTGCTGGTGATGCATTAGGAGCAGGAGGAGTTCATCCCTCAATGTCATCTTCTACAACTAGTTGGTGCATTTTTCTTTGAAGGGCAAGAACCTCCCTTGGAAAAGAACTCATCTGCCGTCATCATGGTGTTGTTGTTGACAGAGAATTCAAAGTTAGAGGAGGCAATAGGAGTCTCTCTTAAACTGCGGTCATACTTGATATGCATCTATTAGCATCAAACAAGTCATTTGCGAAGGAGATCCTTGGGCTCATGGGAACATAATGACCTTGGTGCTCTAGGTTGAACATATGTCTAAGCATGCCATAAGAAGCAAGCATAGCCTTGTGAAAGTAAACCTGAAACAGATGACCCACCAAGAAGAACATAACTATTAGGTTGCTCAGGAATCTATCTCTTCTTTGCATCATTTTATTTGCCAATTAATAGACTACTCCACACTTGGGTGGGAATCTTTGTCACATCCACCCAGCCGGTATCCTATCTGGCATACCCGGGATGTGATCCACAGCCCGAAGATCCGGATCGAGCGGCCATGCCTCCCACATACACGATAACATAATCATGAACAATATAATCAATGTATAAAACAAGCAATAAATAGATCAATTGAATAAGAGAAGATAGTAAATCAGAGTGCGGAAATATTAAGTATCAACTTCATATAGAGGTAATCTCAAAGGGAAGAAGTGATTAGAAGTCACTCCTCCAGCAATAGCGGAAATGTAGTTAATAAAGTTAAGTTTCAATCTGTGCCGAGAACAGATCCATAATAAATAGAGGGAAGATAACCAAATGATTACAGTTATCCAGGGAAATGGGGCCTACACATAGGTTTCTTCTTCAAAAGTGTGGATGAAGTAAACCCAACGTGGCCGCTCCCTCACTAATGTGGGACTAACCCTGGTAAGCACTATAATCCTCCTCGGTATAGCAATCCTGACTCTCCGTGTAGCCATCACCCGAAGGGTAGTATGCGGGATCATAGCTCGGGTCATAGGACTTGCCATCAAGGTCTTCTGTACTGCAGTATAATCTAACAAATTGCACAAAAGGAATGAGTTCAAAAAGAACTCAGCAAGGCAAGTCGTTTCATAATACACATTTCATTTGATACAAGTCACAATATGATGCAAAATGATATGAGACAATGATGAATTATGATTCTAATCTTAAGTATGCTAGTCTCTAAGGTAGACATGCTTTAAGCCATAGCACCATACTTCTTTGGGTCATCAGTCACTCCCCCTCAATCATAAGATATCTTGGGTCTGCCGTGGTAATTGGGTAAGGTCCTCATCAAGCCATGGTTGGGGATTTAGTCACCACTCTCTCACATCACCATTGGTATAAGTATTGGCGCATGTCGCGGCGAAGCCTATCCCAATGCAAGTCATCTACTTAGTCGTATCATGTCAGATCCGGATACTTCCCCTATGGCACCGACCAACTCGGTTCCGTATCCTTCACACTAGAGTCAGCGTATCCTATGGCACCGACCAACTCGGACTACGGACTCATCAACCCTATTGGTAATCCACAAATGGTAAACGGGAAGCTCTCACGTCCTCTCACGGGTTGCTTACCGGTCTTTAGCGCCCGTGAGCCCAGGTCTATCCATTTGCAACCCTACCAATGAATGGCCCCTTTCGGGTATCCGCAGTATAGTTCAAGTCCTCTCACGGAGTGGATACCGGTCTTGAGCGCCCTTCAACCATACTCTACCACGGGTCGCTTCGGTCTCAATACCCTTCCGATTTGGGTCTGATACGACAAGGAAAATATCATAACCATACACCTAGACAATCCTATACATGTCATCCAACAACCCGGGAAAGCGTCGATGGACACCTTCGGGGAATATCCCATACTACTCCCTCCGATGTCCAAGGACAGAAATGTCGAAAGGACACTTCCCAATCCCAAGTCATACGTAATCAATCACAAGCTCAATCTCATCATATCATACCAAATCAATGATTCATCATATAGATAATATATATCATAACATGATTGATCATATACAAAATCATAAAGTAAAATTGAACATGATATTCTAAATGATATATACATTCTATTACTGATAAGAAAACATATAACAATCATTTATAGTAAAGGAATACTCATATGAACATAACCATTAAGTTCCCATAATGTAAGCATGTTGGTATAATTAACATACTTGAGTTAACGACTGTCCTTACCTTAATCAAGTTGTAAGTAGATTCAATGATTACCAAGTATGGTCCCAAAATCAGTGTTGATACCCTAGATAATCACACAAGTAATGTCAGAGAAGAAGGCAATCAAATCGGGGTTCAAACGGATCAATTCGGCTAAGTACAGGGCCTTAACAGCTCTTGGTTGACTGGCTTGGTCGACTGATGAAGTCGACCAAGACTTGTTAACTTCAGGACAACAATGGAAACTTGATCCGAAACTGCCCTTCCGGTGCTTCGATCGTCATGAAATTTGGAGGGCATGCTTATAACAGTAAGAGGATACTACACACTAATTTTCATGATGATCCAACGGTTCAGTCAAAAATGCCCAAATCGAAATTTTAGGCTCTATATGATACTTAACAAGAATTAAATTGGAATTGATAGAAATTGTAAAGGATGATAGGAATCAATCAAATGAGTGTTAAGAATCAAGCTAGAATCTTAATTTCATTATAGTCTAAGCTTATCATGCATCTACATATCAGATTTGAATCAAAATAGGTTAGATTGAATAGAATCAAAGTGATGGAGTGCAATTAATCTCATTTGAATCATAGCATAGCAAGAGTGGGGGAGGATTAAGGAATTGAAAGGGGGAAACTCATGGTTAAGTGTTTACAAGGTTGCAGCACTTCAGCCATGGTTTCAAGATCATTAATTGATAGAAAAATGAATAGATTAGAAGAGGAATAGAAGAAATCATACATTGAGTTGGTGATTAGTGTATACAATAATGATTGGAGTCAAAGATTTTCCCAAATATCAAGGAATAGCCCAAGAGAGTGTCCAACCTCGAGCTCTGGGGTGCCAATGATTAGTTTAGGTCCTCATTCACGAGTTCCAAAAAGGTAGGGGCAAAATGGGAAGAGATTTAGTGAAATTTCGAATTCCATTACTCCTGCTCGACTAGCTGGTTGACTGTCAGTCGACCAAGCCATGACAACAACTTCAGGAGTGGATTCGGGAGGCTATACAGGGTCAAATCGAGCGGGGTTTTCTCCTACAAGTCAATCAACAAGTCTAGTTTCAAAAAATACCTTCGGATGATCACGGAGTTCCAGGAAGTGCTTCAACTAATTCAATCTTCATCGATGCGCAGATTTTCACTCAACATTGACAATGTGCTCAAGTAAGGGGCATCATTGTCAATGTCCATAGGCTCAGCATCAAGCATCGAATCATCCACTAAGAGGGCCCACAGATCTCTTTTACCACCACTTCAGGTCTTTGGACCTGCGACAGTATAAAATCCGGGCCGGGTTAGGTTTAGGATAAGGTCGGATTTTACAATCTCTATCAAAGCAAATTCATGAAAATTTCTAGACCAAGACAATGGACAGCATAAGAATATCCATACCTACAATCCATTTGGAGAAATTTTTGCAACTCATTACAACTCACGAGAAATGTTAGGGTTTGGGGATACCTCAACAAGAACATCCTTAAATAACTTATCATTCTTTAATAAGCATTTTAAAGAAAGGCAACTATACATCCTTTTGAGTGCTAAAGCCCAATCCACAAGCACCTTGAATCCTGTTGCAGAAGAAAAATGTTTGGAAATCTTAAGGGGGAGATGATGATTTAAGTACTGGTGTGAACTTGCTTTGGAGTGCCAAGGGGTTGGCATGTTAATCTGATTTCAAGACCAGCCTTCTAAAAATGGTTTTCTTTCCCTTGGCCTCAATGGAAAGCTTCACCCAACAAGTCAGATTTAAAAGGAAAGAGTGTAGGAGAATTGAAGCATAAGTAAATAGACTAGATTTAGGTCTCAATTGAAAACTTAATCTTTCGTAAGCTAGTTAGGTAAGAAAAGACAATAAGAACAATGCAGAATCATACCACAAATAATGGATAACGGAAGCATGGACTACTTAAAGAACTGAACAAGGGAAATCTAAGAGCAAAATAAAGCATTCTAAGCATGAAAAAATTCACTCCACATATTAGTTGTTCAAGATGAACAAGCATCCAACCATTGGCCTCAACATAAAGCTTCACCCAACAAGTTAGATTAGAGACAAACATTTCCATAGACATCTTTTGCAAGCAACCGAGAATCCATTTCTAACTACTTGTCTGAATTTTAACTTAACAACCAAGAACATGTTCTAAGCATCCACCCACAAGATTGTCTACAAGACAATAGGCATAAGAGCAAGACATCACAAAGAGAGGGAAAGAACCCTCTAATCTTAAAATCCAAATGCTTCAAATTTACAAACCCTAACAAGTTAAACTAAGAACCATCAACAAACAAACATGAAACAAACTTAGAAAGTATAAAAGTCAAGTAGTTTAAGTTCAAACCATTAAAAAATGAGGTGAATAACATGTCTAGGAATTGCATAACAACATCAGCCAAAAAAGTGTGTGCAACTGCACTACTCATTTCCATATTTCTCTAACTAGAACTTGATGACAATTGCCTTAAGATAAACTGAGAGTATCATACACAAGGATCTCTACACATGAGGTATTCTGAAATGAATTTGATAAGCAAAGGAACCCAATTCAAGCCCAAGAGAGAAAAACCAAGGGAATTGGAAGTAATTGATATGTAACTCAGTATACCCTTAAACCTATCCCATTTGAAAAAATAGACAAGAGCACAACAACCTTTAGCCTTGGTAAAGTCTTGCCAAACAATCTTAAAATATAATAATATATAGTTGGAGATGGAAAATCTACTAAAGGAAAAAGCAGGCAAGAGCACAACCGATAAAACAGAACAAATAGGACTATGAGCACCAATATTACTATCTAGTTTTCTGGCATGTGTCTGCCCTTGTGAGAAGCATGAAACAAAACAAATATGATAAAACATTTCTTTTTCAATTACAAAATAGAAATAGAAAAAACCCCACCAATGTAACTAAGTGATTATGCCAAAATGTGAACCCTAATAATAGAAAGGGTCTTAGGAACCAAAAGACTGGACTCAATGTTGTACGCTAAATGGCTGAAAAGATTCTGTGGTGACTAGAAGTTCAAAACTGGAGCTTAACATTAGTCACTATATGGCTGTATTCAATTCTCAGATAAATCTAAAAGTTTAAAACCAGCAACTTTCTTGTACACCATTATATCAAAGCCAATGTATTGCAAACCTTAGTTCTATCAATATAACTCCTGATTTGCTGGTGATCATATCTTAACTTCTAAGCCAGTGAGAAACCCCAAAGAGAGTATTCAGTACAAACTGAAAAAGATCACCAAAAGTCTTCAACTGAACCCTTCAAATAGAAAATACAGATAATCTAATGCTTCCCTTCCCCACCCTTGAAGAGTAGGTAAGATCCTGAACATCACCATTCAATATGAAGGTAATCTCACAATAGACCTATATGGTAGCATCTCAATGACTAGTATACAAAAAAACTCAATCATGTACTACAACATACCAACACAAGTCTTTGCTAGAACGAAGTCACGAAGATACAACTTGATGGGAAAACCATTCCCAGCAAGTTCATAAGTTTAAGAAAATAATGAAATAAAACTCAGAGGAGCTAGTCCAGATTGCATGATATAATATTTAGCAAGAGATACGTGTATATTTAGAATGTCATTTCCCTTGCAACCAAACAAAGTCTAAAAAGGAGAAACAATAGTCCTAAGAACAAAACTTCTACATTTAGAAATCCTACATTAACCGGCTCTTAATGACGTGATAACGCCGTTCGCATTTAAAGAATCTAATAAAAAAGCAGAAGAGAATGGACAGAGTGTCTCTGAATCAGAGCACTCACCAAAATTCTGTTAATCGTCTTTCTTCTAATAATATACTGCACAACCTGATCGTGCAAGAAGAATGCCTCCATACTCAGTTTAAAATTCTGCAAACTAAGTGATACAATTAGAAAAGAGAAGTTCCTCAAAGACAGAAGACAGAGTGTTCGTGGAAGAACGAACATACAACACAATCACTTCGCAAATTGTCTTCCTTCCAATTTTCTGCAATAACCTGCAGAGGAGAAAAGAATAAAACCTTCAAACGTCACCCATACTTATCCGGAAACTCTGAAATCAGTAAAAAACCCAAATTCCAAAAGCCTTAACAGCCGTATCGCTCAAATGCCAAATCCAAAGACTATATCCAGAAGAAAAAAAATCACACAAAGAGAGGAAGAAGTAAAAGCTTGGAAAATAAACAAAGGCAAAGAGCCCTAGGGAGGAAGAAGTGAAAGCTAGGTTAATAATTTCAGTTGTTCTTAATGAGCGTTGGAATCACTTTGTTCTTCATGAGCGTTGGAACCCCAATTTAGGTTGTTTAGCTCAAATGGAAACGCTGGAACGAGTTGGAAGACTAGGGCTTCTTCTTGTTCAAGCTGCTTCTTTATCTTCTCAAGATGTGTTTTCTTCAAAGCTTCCTCTAAAATTAGGTATAACCAGGGAACGACATTCGAACATTCAAACATTTTCCGGTTTTGTGCTTTAGAAATTTCGCCCTAATTTTTTTTGAGTATTTTTATGCAATAATTTTGGTAAATTTGATGCTTATCCTAATCTGATGCAAATATGTGGTAAATTTGAATTATTTTCTAAAAATTATTCCATTTAAATTCTCTTACCTAGTCACATTTAATATGTTACCTTATAAAGCCTACATCATTAGGACATAATTGGAACGATTATCAAATCACTCTGAAGATTATTTTATAAGATTCATTACTAATTTAAATTGTTTCCATAAATTATTTCATGTATACACTCTTCCCTAATCACATTTGGCATGTTGACTTTGATAATTTAAATTAATTCTATATATATTTCCATTTAAATCTCCGCCTAGCCACATTTAATGTGTTACCTTCAAGGCCTAAATCATTCGGACATAGTTGAAAAGATTAACCGCGATTCTATTACAAAATATCTTCATAATTAAATTGTTTCCATAAATTATTTCATGTATATATTCTTCCCTAACCACATTTGGCATGTTGACTTTTGAGGACTAGATCACTAGAATATAGTTGGTAAGATTGCTCATTAATCTTGATGATTTTACTATAAAAAGTTTTTCTATTTATAAGTTATTCTCTGTAGATTTTCTTCCGAATTACATTTAACACATTAACTTTTGAGTCTTGAATCATTGTGATAAAATTGGTAAGATTGTGATACAATTGCAAATCGCCTAAGTGCAAGAAATGTATAAGCATCACATTTAAAAATATTTTTTCCATATCGCGATATCCGCGATATCTCTCGCCGATTCTTGGCGATTTGAAATCTCCAGAAATCTAATTCGAACTTCTTTCCATGGGTATAACATGAAATGAACATTCAAACATTTTGGTTTTGTGTTTTTAAATGAATTTGAAAACCGTATATTTTGAAAACGATTTTGAAATTATATATTTCCTGGGTGTTTGAAACCGTATACTTTGAATCGTTGAAAACTAATAAAGACCGGTTCGTAGACGGTCTAGCGGTTTGTATTATTAAACCGCTGGATTTGCTCAAAACACCCCATTACTTTTTCTCTTAAAAATCTATTAACGGTGCAGATTGAATGATAATCAATCGGACGGACTGCATGACCGTCTGCGCATTAACTCAAGCAAAATCCAAGAATGTGTGGATAAGGACGTGAATCATAGAGGTCTCATCAGGCTTTAGGAGGTTGGGACTTGAACCCAGCTAAGGCAGACACAGAGATTGTTTCGCGTCTCTCTTTCCTCTCAGAGTTCGTCGGCTGGTGCGATCGGAAACATGGCGTGCCGCGTTCGCACGAACTCGGTTATCCAATCACCTTCTGGTTCGCCTCTTTTCCCGGTGAATTACTCCCGCCAAAAGCTTGGCATGCTCTTCTACTCTCCCTTTAACTGTCCCCAAAAGGTAATAAATTGAATGCAAATTCTCCTTTTGATTAATCTATAGATTGAATTAACTTCACAGCACTAGCTACTCACAGCACTAGCTACTCTTTCTGATAATCGCCTTCACTACCTTAGATTTCTTGCTCGAGTAGAATGCGAGGCAGCCCTTTTGTTGTGAAATCTCAAATGGCGACAGTGGACCGCACCATTGCTGATGAAAGAATGCTGGTTATATACTTCCATATTAATCTTTGTTTTAGCAAATTTCATTTCATTTGGGGTCTTTATGATCGAGTAATCGGATTTACAGGTCCTTGTTCCTCCGCATCCACTGATTAAGCACTGGGTTTCTGTGCTTAGAGACGAACGAACTCCTTCTCCCATCTTTAGTAAGTGGAAATTCAACTATTAATTCGTAATAACTTTTTCTTCTAGCAAGTTGTTTAATTATTATATTTTTTTAACACTTCCTCGTGATGGTTTTTGTTAAGATGATTTTGTGTAGAAGTTGGAAGAATATTTCTATCCAAGATCGCATATATCGACTTAAAACAAGATGATGATGATGATGAACATACCTTTTCATAGGATCTATTGGAGACGAAGCGCAGTGGAATATCTTCTTTATGTCTCCCACTAGGAACGAACTTGAGGTGGAAGTTGATTCTATGATCAACTTGATATTGGATCTTCTCCTCTAAACTCCTCCCTGTTCATTAGCTTGATGGTATATCTTTTCTGACTAAGCAGATGTGATTATGATTATAGTTAGAGGAGGGACCTAGCATCCTTTATATAGGAAAATTCGTTAGATCGACCATCAAGATCTAATGGTCCCTATTAGCCCACACTAGCCACTCCATATAAGAGTTTTAGTAACCGTATATTACCCATATCAGACCAATAAGAAACCAAATCAAAGTGTAACACAATCGATAAAGCCCATCTTATGTGGAATATTTAATTAATATTCTAACATTCTCCCACTTGGGCTAAATTGATTGTGACACAGTCGAGCAAAACAAAACATCTCTTTTGTTTTAAAAAAAAAAACATTTGAAAAAGCATGTTGAAAACATTTTGACCTTTATGTGCACAACTTTATATTGGTCTGAAGATAATCTTAAAACTCAATCCCTTCACATAGAGCCTTAAGTACCGAATCATGGCAGTGACTGCATCTTTTAAGCGACACAGGACCATCCATGGTCACAAATACTCTTAACTTTACTGAAAATGGATGCAATATGGTAATGTGACAACTAATGACACTTAATAGAAATCCTCATGTGTCATTCTGTTGTCAGTCCAAATCTCTCACTTTATGGTTCCCACGAACCTGACTCAATGCCACGAGATAATATACTTTACGGTTCCCACGAACCTGTGACTCAATGCCACGAAAGTATACACTTTACGGTTCTCACGAACCTGTGACTCAATGCCACGAGAGAATATACTTTACGGTTCCCACGAACCTGTGACTCAATGCCACGAAAGTTTACACTTTACGATTTTCACGAACTTGTGACTCAATGCCACAAGAGAATATACTTTACGGTTCCCACGAACCTGTGACTCAATGCCACGAAAGTATACACTTTATGGTTCTCACGAACCTGTGACTCAATGCCACGAGTGAATATACTTTATTTTGTATTACCTCTTCATATGTATATATAATACAATCAAGTAAAGAATAAAATAAATGTAGCATGCTATACATGAGGAAAGAAATTATTTGCAACGGTCATATTATCCAAGATCTCCAACGGTCATATTCTCCAAGATCTCCAACAATCATATTATCTCCAACGGTCATATTATGGCTAATACTCCCTTTCAAGTTGGAGAGTGAATATTAAGATCTTTCAACTTGTCCTTGAGGAATAGAAAAGAATTTTTGCCAAGGGATTTGGTGAAAATATCATCAATTTGGGTATAACTAGAAGTGTGAACGGTGCGGATGAGGCCAGTGCGTATCTTATCACGGATGACATGACAATCAATTTCAATATGTTTGGTGCGCTCGTGAAACACAGGATTGGCGGCAATGTGGATGGCCGCTTGATTGTCACAAAAAAGAGGGATTGGTTGCTTCAGATGAACACCAAAATCTTGAAGGAGCGAAGTTAACCAAATTAGCTCGCAAGTGGCCATTGCCATGGCTCGATATTCCGCCTCGGCAGAGGATCGAGAAACTGTATGTTGTTTCTTAGTCTTCCAAGAGATAGGGCTAAAACCAAGAAAAACACAATAACCGGTGGTGGAGCGGCGAATCATGGGACAACTGGCCCAATCAGAGTCACAAAAAGCATGAAGTGATAAGGTGCTATTAGATGGAAGTAAAATACCCTGGCCAGGTGAGTTGTGAAGGTATCGGAGAAGGCGAGTTGCAGTGTCCATATGTTGTTTGCGAGGTTGGTGCATAAACTGGCTAAGAATGTTGACAGTGTGTACAATATCTGGACGAGTGATGGTGAGATAAATCAATCGTCCAATCAAACGACGATAAGATGCAAGTTCAGGAAGGATATCACCATCGGAATCCGTAAGCTTGAGATTTTGTTCCATTGGAAATGAAATTGGGTGAGCACCTGTGAGGCCAACATCCGATAATATATCCAAAGTGTATTTTCGTTGATTGAGGAAAATACCTTTTTGTGAGTGAGCCAATTCAAGACCAAGAAAATATTTCATGGGCCCAAGATCTTTGATACAAAATTGTTGGTGAAGGAAACTCTTTAAGGTGGAAATCGCCAAAGCGTCAGAACCAGCAATATGGATGTCATCCACATATACTAATACAAAGATGGTTGAATTCCCGTGGCCCTTAGAAAAAAGGGAATAATCTGCAGTCGATTGAATGAAGCCCACACTTATTCAGGCAGTAGAAAATTTGGCGAACCAATTACGAGAAGTCTGCTTTAAACCATAGAGAGATTTGTGGAAGCGGCAAATAACATTCTCCCCCTTACGATGATAACCAGGAGGTAGAGTCATATATACTTCTTCGTCAAGATCGCAATGTAAGAAGGCATTATTAACGTCAAGTTGATGAAGTGACCAATTTTTAATTGAGGCAAAAGCAAGCAAGACGCGTACAGTAACGAGTTTGGCCACAGGAGCAAAAGTCTCATGAAAATCAACACCTTCAGTTTGGGTGTACCCCTTGGCCACCAAACATGCTTTGTACCGTTCAATAGAACCATCAGAGTGTCGTTTAATTTGTAGACCCATTTACAACCAATGGCTTTCTTTTGAGGCGGCAAAGGAACAAGTGACCAAGTGTTATTGGTTTCAAGAGCCTCAATCTTTGACTACATGGCATCTTTCCAGTTAGGTGACAACATTGCTCAACGTTAGTGGGTTCTTCAGAAGAGGAAAGAGACCTGATAAACTTAAGATGAGAAGGTGAGACCTTTTTATAAGATATAGAAGAATCAAGAGGAAAGAGTTTACCGGCATCCGAAGAAGATGATGTGGCGTGAGTAGCCGAGCATATGTAGTCCTTCAAATGGGAGGGGGGATTATGCGACCGGGCAGAGCGACGTGCCAACAACACAACTGGAGGTGGGGAAGGGTTGTGTGGTGGGGTTGGCGGGTCCAGTGGTGGAGATGGGAAAACTTGGTTGGTTGGGATGGAGGAGGATTCAAAATTAGGAACTGGAACAGGGAGGGTAGGGTTAATAGATGAAGGGGAAGTCTTTAAGTGGTAAGGAAAAATAAGTTTAATAAAAACGTCTCTACTTGTGTAAACCTTGTGAGAAGTGAGATAAAAAAATTTATAACCTTTTTAAGCAAAATGGTACCCAATGAAAATTCCTGGAGAAGCATGGGGTCAAATTTGTGCTTGATGGTGGAATGGTTGTGTCCATAACACAAACAACCAAAAGTATGAAGATGAACATATGTGGGGGTTTTATTAAAAAGAAATTCAAAAGGAGTTTTCTCTTTTAAAAGTTTGGTAGGCAACCTATTAATAATGTGTGTGGCCGTAAGAATGCAATCACTCCAAAAATCTTATGGAAGATTGGCCTGAAATAAAAGGGCCCGACCAACATTGAGTAGGTGCTGGTGTTTGCGTTCAACAACACCATTTTGTTGTGGGGTGTCAACACAACTATGTTCATGGATAACTCCATGGTTGGAAAAAAATGAGGTGGTGGAGTGATTAAAAAATTCATGAGCATTATCAGTGCTCATGAATTTTTTATTTGAAAATTGAATTGAGTTTTAACTATTGCAAAAAAATCATGCAAATAAGACCAAGCGTCAGATTTGAAGTTCATTAGAAAAACCCAACCCAAGTATAGCGAGAATAGTCATCCACAATAGTCAAAAAATATTTAGCACCACATATAGAAGGAATATAATAAGGACCCCAAACATCGCAATGTATTAAATCAAAAGAAGATGAAGTGGATATGGAGCTAGATGGGAAAGGTAGCTAGGTTTGTTTTGCCAAGGGGCAAATAGTGCAAACACATTTATTAGAAACTGAAATGCAAGAATTAGAACGTGATAAAGAATTAATAATGTTGCGAGATGGGTGGCCTAAGTGCCAATGCCACACATCAAAGGAGTGGGAATGAGTGGATGAGGCTGCAATAATGGAGGGAAGCAACTCTAAATAATATAAGCCATTATCCTCTTTACCCAATCCAATCATCTTCTTCGTTGGTAAGTCCTGAAAGACACAATGATGAGGAAAAAATGTAATCTGAACAATTGAGAGCTTTAGTGATTTGACTAACAAATAATAAATTAAAACGGAATGAAGGAACATATAAGACATTATTAAGAGAGATGGAAGGGGTGGGGGTGCAAGTCCCTAAATGGGATACAGGGGTTGTTTCACCATTGGGCAATGTAATCGGAGATGTATAAGGAACCACCGTATCATTGTTAAAGAATTGTAACTTAAAAGCCATATGAAAATTTGCCCCAGAATCAATAACCCATGGGGAAGGGGAATTACCTGCAGCATTTGCTAAAGGAGTGGGATTACCCGATTCAATCAATGCCAATAATTGATGATACTGCGCTGAAGTAAAGGAGGGGGCAGAATTTGTTCCTGGGTTGATGGCGGCAAAGGATCGAGCAAAGAGTCCAAGTGATGTTGATGTAATGTGTGTATTGTTGCTCTTGGGAGGATAACCGTGTTTCTTAAAACAACGGGAATCTGAATGGCCGTCCATTCCACAAAAATCACAGTGATACATAGGCTTCTTACCATTTTTAGAATGTGTACGAGGAGCAGTGGCTGCAAGGGCAGATTGATGCAATGATGGATTCGGTAACTCATGGAGGGAGCAATGACGCTCCTCTTGCAATAGAAAAGAATAAGCACGATTGATGTTAGGCAAGGGTTCCATCAAAAGGAGTTGACTCCAAACAGAAGAATAAGAATCATTAAGGCCCATTAAAAATTCAAGTAAGCGATCTTGTCGTTGAAGATCAGTGTGTTTTGACAAAAGACCACAAGTGCAGGGCAGGAACGAGTGGTATGAGTCGACTTCATCCCAAAAACCCTTGAGAATAGTATAATAAGATGCCAAAGAAGAGGTTCCTTGACGATGATTAGAAATGCTACGTCGGATCTCAAAAATTCAAGGAGCATTTTTTTGAGAAAAACGATCACGAAGATCATCCCAAACCTCGTGGGCAGTAGAGATGTAGAGAATACTATTAGCAAGATCAGGTGAGAGAGCATTTAACAACCAAGAAAGGACCATGTTGTTGCATCGTGTCCATGCGTGAAGCTCCAAAGAATCAGCGGCGGGTTTAGGCAATGAGCCATCGATAAATGCAAGCTTATATTTGGCCTCAAGAGCCATCCGCATCGCACGATTCCAAGTGGGATAATTATCGCCGCGTAAAAGCTGCGTGACGAGTATAGCACCAGGATTATCCGAATGATGTAGAAAATATGGAGAAGAACCATCAAAGTTGATGGAAATGACAGTATTGGAAGCAACAACAGCTGTAGCAAGAGCATTGAGAGATGGATCCGTCATTGTAAAGGCAGCGGAAAGAAAACAACAACGTAAGGATCGTTTACTGCTCTTGAAAAAAAAATAGCTTCACTTGAAAAGGTTTGGATCGTCCTAAACTGATACCATGTTAAGATGATTTTGTGTAGAAGTTATTTTGTATTACCTCTTCATGTGTATATATAATACAATCAAGTAAAGAATAAAATAAATGTAGCATGCTATACATAAAGAAAGAAATTATTTGCAACGGTCATATTATCCAAGATCTCCAACGGTTATATTATCTGCAACGGTCATATTCTCCAAGATCTCCAACGGTCATATTTTCCAAAGATCTCCAACGGTCATATTATGGCTAATATTAGTGGCTGGAATTTGGAGGATTGAATTTGTTTACAGTTAGAGTGTAATTGATTTCTTGGAAACGCTTAAAGAGTTTTAGGTCCTTGACACTAGAAACACTTGATAAAATACAGATGCTTGCTGATTTTCTTCTTGGTGTTACATCAACATGAAAGTATTACTTTGAGACGCTATTATATGTTATGAGAATCTTTGCAAATCAGTTTCTTGAGGTCCTTTGTTGATAATTCCTTCCTTCATCTCATTTTTCTACTTAACTTTTTTTCTTTCGGTGGGCAGGGAATGCTATGGCAGAGCTAGGAAGGCTTCTTATATATGAAGCATCAAGAGATTGGCTGGTCAGTTATTTTTGGTCCATGAATGCTAATGCATCTGTTGATGGTTTTAGTTGGTTAACTATTTTGGCAAACATAAAACTTGCAAATCAAAATGTTTTATGTTAACAAAGTCGTGCCACTGTATGGTAAATATTTTCAACAATAACATCACCATAAGGAAACCTAAAGATTGCTTTTTTCTTTCTTTGTTTATTTTTCTTTTTTGGGTTAGGACCTTGGGGAAGAAAGGGGAACTAAAATAAGTTGGAACCTTGAAAACATTAACTAAAATTTTGGCAAATGAAGGATCATGATAGATAAGTGTTCTGACCACTTTTGCACACAAATTTTGCATATTCAAATGCATGTCATGTTATATAAAAATTTTAGGGATCTTATTTTTTTCTTTTTGGAAAACATTTTAGGGACCTTATACCACAAAGGTTTCATGCTCTTGTAGATAGACCCTCTAGATTGACCCTTAAGGAAATCAAATGGTATGGTATCAAAAATGAATTCTTGGTTGAGTCATTTTCATGCTTTGGATTATTTTGTTTTATTTAATTTCCCATCACTAGCTACTTGTTTATAGAGGATAAAGCAACCACCTAGAGAACAATGCTGTATAAATAGGATTCCTAAAGATTTTACTGCAAATAGGTATTCGTCCCTTGGGATGAGGTTGTTCTGATTTCATATTGTAATTTCTATTGAAACTCATCAATTGGCTTTACCATGGTGTGTTTCGAATATTTATTGAATTATTTTCTAACGAAGAAGTAGTAAGAAAGGATACGCATGTGCAAGGACTAGATGCCCATATGTGTGCTGATAGAGCTATCTGCAAAACACCTGTGCTGTTGATCCCATATAAAGAGATGTTCTTGGAATGCTACCTTGACTGGGTGTCCTAATTATCTTGATACATGCATGAGGTTACTGTTGTTACTTCATTTGTCTCGGTTACTTAACTCTTGAAGATCCGTGTAGCAACCCCATTCATTAATGATTTGGTTTTAATATTATTCAACTGTAATCAGTGAATGCAAACTTTGGGAAACCATTTGTATTAACATTGAGCCTTATCATGGATTTTTGATTCCGATTGGAAGGGAAACTTTCCATTAATGTAAAAACAGGGGAAACTTTTAACCCCAAGAGCAGTGGCTGAGTTTGGCGTTGACTGGTTGGAAAGAATTAGCATTTCTATTTTGTCAGTATTTTAATACTGCCTTACATATGTTCTGGGGGTTTAGATGCAGCCAATTTATTTCTTGTTAGATGTATTCGCACACAAATCTTTTTACACCAGCTTCTGACAGGAGCTTCATCTCATGAGGAAATTGTTAGGAGTTACCCTCAAATGAAATATGCAAATGCATGTTTTATCATAGATAGAGTTCTTAAGTAAGATTTTCATAGCTAATTTGATTATCACTGCTTACATATATGTAAAGCTAATACCAAGGATGACTTAGCCCTGTCAAGTCAGACTGTACAAGTTCAATCAGGCACCTCAGTCTAATGGAGGACAACAACAGTCATCTACAGCAGCAGCTTGATGGAGGAGTTGATCTCATTTTGAAGCTGCCTTCAGTCAGCAGCAGCTCTATCGCAGGCTTGGTTTGTACGACAGGAAAGTGAAAAGAGATAGGGTTGGATTTAGCTCTCAACAGCATGGTTCCCTCATCCTTATGTATTTAGTTCTTATAGTGAGGGCTGGCCCTTCTTCTCATGCAAGAGACGTCAGAATAAACTCAAAGCAAAGCTTTGTCTAGTTCATTAAATATATAGCTTGAGAACAGCTCATTTGATACATATGGAGTGCTGAAACTTGCTCTCCAAGCTACATAGAATATAGAAACTATAATCCTAAAATAGAAATTAGACTTTGTTGACTTAGCTAATATTTTCAGCAATAACAAGATAGATGTAGCACAACTGTCACCAATCACGCTATAGTAACATGAACAGTAACCTTGGTGGGTCCCAAGTTCATCTGGCAAGGAAATAAAATAGGAGAATTGGTGTTTTGAGTGGGAATTTTAAAGATATTTTAAGATTTTTATTATTTGTTTATCGGGATAATTGTGTAAGCAAGATTTTAGTTGGGTAGTATAAAAATGATCAGTTTTGGTTAGTTTCAAATTAAGTCCTATTATAGCTTTGTTCTTATTGAGGTGTCTCTCTTTTGCTATTTAAACATTTGTAATCAACCTTTTGTAAAAGAATGGAAAGGAATATAGAATATGAATTAAAGCTTGAGGCATAAAGTAAAATAGGATACAAAAGTATAGGCAATAATGGACCAAAATACAAGGCCAAGAGGCAAGCTCAACAAAGTCGAACTTAGAGAACTCACTATTTTCTTTTTGACTTGGCAAGGGTCGTAGGTGGCAAACATCAAATTTTAGAGCTATCCTAATATTAGAAGCCCTAATAGCAGCAGTCACAGAAGAGGATGCAACATTTGCAAAATCTTCAACTTCATTGCAAGCAAGGCCATCAACAGAGTAGACTTCAGAAGCATCGCATCGATCAACGGTAACAGTTGAAATAGGTAACCAGGGCATAGCACAACTAAGGCAACAGGGGCAGGGAAGGAGGGCTCGAGGCGGCTCTTAGCATGAGAAGAAGGAAGCAAGAGGAAAGAAAGATAGACGAAGCAAAGCCAGGAGGAGACAGATAAGAAAATTAGAGAAAGAATCAGAGGAAAGAGAGACAGAGCACAAGAGAAAAGGATTGATTGCACCTAGAAGAGGGGAGAACGAAGAGATGTAGAGAGAAGAAAGGGAAGAGAGAGATTGAGAGAGATAGAACAGACAAATGTCCCTTTCTACATGGATATGCCTGCTCTAGCTTCCTGCGATTTTTAGAAGAAACAAAAGACAAAATGAAGAGGGGGTGAGAGAGACAACGAAGGAAGAGAGAGAATGAGAGAGATAGAGCAAGTAGATATCCCTTCTCCCATAGAGATATGCCTACTCCAGCTCTTAACAATTCTCAAAAAATAGAGAGCAGGAAGAGAGAGAGCGAAAGAAAGACAGAAGAAAGGGAAGCAGGGAAGAGAGAGAATGAGAGAGATAGAGCAAGCAAATATCTACTCTCCTATAAGGATACACTTGCTCTGAATCCCAGGAATTCTCAGAGAATAGAGAGAAGGAAGAGAGGGAGTGAGAGACAGAGAGAGAAAGAGGAGTGAGGAAAGGGAAAGAGAGAAGAGAAGGTAGAGAGGGAAGAGAGAGAGAGAGAGAGAGAAAATGTAGACTTCTTCCCTCGGTGCCATATTAGGCAGGACCACATTGTTGAACTGTTACCTGCTACTGATAGCCTTGAAGATGCTTTAGCTGTCACTGACTCTTACAATGGAATCTGCACCTCTTCCATTTTAAGCATTCTCTCTCGAGATCTTGAAAATCCATCTACCCTAAAAGATTACGACGACATCTGTAATGAAGCTCCTTCAATAACCTGACCTATCGAAGAACCTTCGCTCAGAGACCAGTTGAAGATCCAACTGGAGGATCACTAGATGCAGAACCGTCGGTCCATTGCTGTTGCTTGCCCTACAGTCTTTTGCAACAAGCTCTGAGAAAACTAGGAAGGTTTTGCCCCCTCTCTTCCTTTTGTGTATGAACGAGAGAAGAGAGGGGGCAATTCTTAGTGACCTAAGGTCTTCGAACACTTCCCTTTGGAAGGTTAAAGTTATTCCACCCTCCTTTTCCATCTTCTTTATCCTTCTATCTTCTCTATTCTATCTCCCTATTAAGAAACTTCTCAATATTCATGTTGGTGGGGGTGTTAGCTAGTAACTGGTTGATGTATTTAATATCTATGTATTCAGATTTGTTATATAAAGGGACTTATGTAAGGAGGTTGATCACCTCCCTTGTGAATTGAAATTAATATTTGCTTTTACTAGTCATCCTTTCTGTGGAGAAACCTTGTGGTGTGAAGCCTTGAGTGTTACTTTGTTGTCTTTATTGTTCTCTCACTTCCCTTATATTATTCCTTTACTTTCCTCATCTACTAACAAGTCTATATTAGTCATTAATCTTCTGTTACCGGTTACTAATCAGATCTGCCCTTCTGCTTGATATCATGTTCTCAAGGTATCTTTCTCATCTCATTTTGGTGATCAATTCTTCAGCTTAGCTTTATTCTGATCTACAGTTCTGCCCCCATTTGAATTACTATTCTGTCCCTATTGTCATAATGTTATACTAGGTTTATGACCCCAATTAGTCCGCTCTCACAGTCACTTTGCAGCTCAAAACTCACTAACACAAAACAACAACTGAATGGCATGCATAGAGTTTGAGGGGAAGTGTAAAGAGTAATTCTGTTAACTCAGTAACTATAAATGGCTAACATTAACCTGAGATATACTACAGGCAATTATGAAAATGACCTATTGAGTTATATCTGCTCGTGGCAATATATCCGGCATTGGATCTTACATGTGCAGGATCTTCTCAATCAACAAGAGATAGAGGTTGCATGAACTACCATCAGAAGAGGTCATGGTAATGACATAAGACCTTCCTCTTAATTATAGAGGCAAGAAGAAATCAATGAGAGAGTAGATCAATGAGAGAGTATGAGTGATTACCAACCTTGAGGAAGAAGATTCACTGAAGAACTTTGGTGAATGGTTGAGGATCTTCCAAAGCTCCAATGAGAGTGCTAAGAGATGCTTCCCACATTCTCTAGAGGCTTTAGAACATTATGGGGCAGTTTAACACGAAGTTATAATAAATAGGGCTTCAAAAACCTAAAAGCTCAGAGATTAACAAAACAGTCCCTGACACCTTTGGTTAGTCAGGGTTGGTCGCTTGGAGCTACCATAGCTGATCGACCAACACTCACAGTGAGGCCAAAGAACTCTGAAAACCAAAATTCCAAAGGGGGCTTTTCCCAACTCAAACGAAGAGTCTTGCCTAGCATTGAGGGACCTTCCATAATGTGTCAAACTAGGGTTCAAGTCCATCATACAAGCTCTTCCTCGATAATTTGCAACTTCTTCTCCAAGTCAGGTTAGGTTTCCATATAAGAAACTTCATCATCAATCTCCATGGGTTCTGAGTCAAACACCATGGGTTCTACTGAGATGGTCTACAATTGTCTTCTACCTTCACTTCTCAATCGCACTCCATCATGAGAACCACTTGGTCACGGGGCATCTCAGTTTTAGTCATGGCAAGAGATACAATCAATTAAATAAAGACTGTGTTCAAAAAGTCCAAGGTCAAAAAAGGAAAAAAGGGGAACACTTTTAAATGCATTTAGTATGGGAAGGTTTTCTATTTGCCCTTTATTACTGTGTACTACACAATGAAACAGCAAACAGTCTTTAAAACTGTAAAATAGGGGGCATATTTTTCTTAATGAAAGTTATTATGTGTGAAAACCCAAAATTGTAGAGCAGAGGCTTCTGCCTTCCAATGCTGGTTTGATGCTTTAGTATAGGTCTTCTCCCCATGCAGTGCATCAGTCAAATGCAGTTCTCATAACATGTCTGTTCTGTGCCTGATCAGAAAGCTGCATTAAGTGAACAGTTTTCTATGACTGCTGTAGCTGAAATCGTAAAGTTGTTTATTATCATCCTGTGAAAAATTTCTCTGTTTTTATTGGAGAAAGATATCTGTTTGGCTGATATCTATCTGTGTCCGGGTATGTTTTTCTTGTAATTTTTATCAACTGAAACTTCTCTGGTATTTGATTCTACTTTTGGAATTTATTTTCCTAATATGTTGTCATTTCTACGATTGCTTTACTTTAGTGGTATCACTCATTGGCCCTTCTTAAGTTCACTTTGTTCTATTTCTGGAGCTTAGAAAATATTAAACACCTATGGTGGAAATAAATATTCTGGTTGTACTCTCTTCACTTCACTTCCAATTACATTTACTCAAAATCCTTGTATTTCTGTGTGATTGCTCACAGCCTACTGTCAGCGGGGAAATTCAATCACCAATGGGTGTTGCTTCTGTTGAGTTCATTGATCCAAGAGAACCTGTGCTGGTTAGTGTTTAAAAGTTTTAAGCACTATTCTTCGTGGTGTTTGCATAATATTCCATGCTAACAATTCTGCTTTTATTTCCTGAATTTATTCTTCACATGTGATTTCCCTTTTTGTTTGTGTAGATTTGAAGATTTTTCGTTTGCTTTTTGTTAGTTTGGAGATTTGGAGAACTTATATTGAACCATCATCTAACACAGGATTCTTTAGTCTAACAGGTTGTCCCCATCTTGAGAGCTGGGCTTGCTCTTGTTGAGCATGCGTCATCAATCTTGCCTGCAACAAAAACATATCATCTTGGTAAGGAAAAGTTAATGAAGCTCTAATGGAACATAACTGGGGTTTTTCTCTTAATTCTTATTTAAGCACTATGTATACTGCATGTTCAATTTAGAGTATCTAGAAAGGAATTTCTGTTTGAATTATCCTCATGGAATCCATATAGTAATAAACCAGTCAGAGATGGGTCGCTATCTATCATGTCTGAGCATGCATTTAAACCAAAATCCATGGGTTAGACATGGATTTGGATTTGCCTTTTTTTTTTCTTTCTTTTTTTAAAGAACATAAGGTTATTGTAAGTGCAGCAATCTAGTTGTCCACTTGTTTCTGTCATGAGGTCAGCTTTTTTGTGCCAGTCTGAAGGCTTTAATCTCGTGTATGGCTCTTTTGTAAATAAACTTGCAGCAATTGAACTTTTCATATTTGCAGCCCGAACAAGTGTTAGAAGTGTTAAATAGTGAATTTACTGTTTCATAAAATTTAGGGAAAATTTCTGTCTCCCTTGTACTTATTCTCTGTTTACTCTTACTCCCCTCTCGAACGTTTCACCTATGATTCTCCCAAGAAAATGAGCTTCTACCTCTCCTTCTCCCCTGATATTTTAAAATGACGAAATTACCCTTTGTTTTTATCTCTTTAATCTGTTATGTTGATCTATTTACCATTATTTTTTCCCTTCCTTTTCTCCATCTTTGTTACCTGGATGTATTTTTATTTTTTATTTCTTCCTCATTTATAGAAATTTTTTATTTTTATTTTTATTTTTTTCTTCCTCCATCTTTTATTAGAATTCATTAAACAAAGAATTTTTGTTTTAGTTTCTCCCTCTTAATGAGAATCCATCAAAGGAAAAATGAATAAATAAATAAAAGTTAAAAACAAAAATCCATAAAAGAGGGGGAAAGGAAAAAATAAAAACATACCTAATCAGATATAATGAATTCAAGGAGAAAAGGATGAAAAACTTTGATTTGAAAAAAAGAAAGAAATTGCTTTAATCAATTAAAGAGACAAAAATAAAGGATAATGTGGCCATTTTAAAATATCAGGGGAGAAGGAGAAATAAGAGTTCACTTTTTCAGGGGAATCAGATGTGAAACTTTTGAGAGGGGAGTAAAAGTATAGAGACTAAGAACAGGATAGGCATAAATTTTCCATAAAATTTATTAAACTGCTATTACTATAAAGGAATTTAGTGGCACTTCTATAATTTTTATTACTCCAAACTCACTTTTAATGCACTTTCCCATTTATTTTGGGCTGAAACTAGACCAATGAGATGGGAGTCGTCTATGTTATGGTCCCATCCCTGGTTGCTGACATGGAAAATATTGATGGATATCAAACAGAACGAACATTCATTGCTCATCTAAGGCCCCTTTTATATCTGATTTTGTATGAAGATTATCCAAATGGTCCCATATTTAACCACCTAGAGGTTAGTGTTTATAAAACCAAGTAATTTTCACAATGTCCTAGTTAGGAACTTGAACCAGAACGTAGAAATCAAAGAACAGAAAATCAGCAGGTCCTATTTAGCCAATGTATAGGTTGAAAGCTCAGAGATTAAGATGTTAAGATATATGGCACAATCCTTTTTTTTTGGGGGTTCTTACTTGTAGAGTTAAAAATAGTCAATGGGTATAGGCAAACTTATGGTCTTTACAACCTGTAATCAGAGAGTGATCTGGTATTGATACTAACTGGAATCAAGCTAGGTGATGTGATCTTGGGTTGTGAAACCCTCATATTGGATTGCTTTGCGCCCACAAGAATATTAGATAATTCAAATTAAGAATCTGGTAATAATTCTTTTATTTACATTGTTCAGCTGCCCACAATGTAGGCCAAGATTCTCCTGGGCTGGAGGAACACCCATCCAGGGCCTCAGTAAGCAAGGGAAAGGGGTAAGGGAAATTGATGGTCAGTTTAAACTGCTTATGGGTAGCACTGGGACACAGCCAGGGAAGAGTAAGGAAATACAACAATAATGGGTAGCATGGAAATGAGAAGATGAGGAACAGATTGCATCTGAGATGGGGAAGAAGCCAGAGTCGGAAGTTTGCAGTGTCTGTCATTTTTGTTGAGCAGAACACAAACAACAGAGAGAAAACTCAGTTTTGTTCAATCTCCAACTCAATTTTTGTCAATCAACTGGTTACATATATAGACTTGGAACTGAATCCTGGTCTGTATCCTGGTTCATTTCTGTCAGTCTCTCCAGATAGTTTCATGTCTGTCCATCCACAAATATGCAACTGCATCGGCCCAACATATATGTAACCGAATAGGCTTATTCCTACTAGAATAAGCTTATTTTCTCTGACTTATCTGCATTGAAATACAAGCCCCACCATAATGGTCCAGAGTCTCTAGATTCTAATCTAGTTCCAATAAAAACTGAATGCGTAAACTGAATCCCATGCAGATTTATAAATGAACTTAAGCCTAATTTTCAGATATAAGTGGGCAAATCTTGGTTGTGACCAACACCATTTATTCCCTTCCATATATTGTTGTTGGACTAGGAAGCTCCCTTCCAAAGATTATTGAGACATCGGTGGAGTCTATCTCTTAGTTTCCTAAATGTCCTGTTCTTATTTATGGTACTCATAAACTCTTACTAACTTACATCTCTCTCTCTCTCTCTCTCTTTGGAACTTAAATCTTACTTTCTTACATGACTTCATTACCTTTTTGTCATGATATCTTCAAATGTCTCATTGTATTGTGGATGATGTGTTCTTTTTTGGCAAATTTAGGGATAAGCAGAGATGAGATGACACTTCTGCCAAATATATATTTGAATAAGTGAGTATCTCTCCTTGTTGCTCCACTTCCATCATCTACTATTTTTAGTTGTGTACTTTCCTGCACTCACCCCCGCCCATTCGTTGTCAGCCTTCTTTTATATGAGCTTGTAAAAGTTACCCTATTTGAACTGACCAATAATGTTCTCAATGCAACCAAACCCCACCTAATTTCTTTAAAAGCTTCATTAGGTCCTGTACTGATGCAAGGAAGAAATTCAACCAAAACAGGATTTCGACCTTGCAAAAGGCCGAAATTTCAATGCTTCGGTTCGAAATTGGACACTTTTTTTCTTCTGGAAATTGGAACTTCAATTTCAGGCCTCATGTAGACTCAAAATGATTTGGATTCTTGCATACTATCTATATCAAGCATGATAAACACAATAAACTAGTATTTTGCAAAAAAAAAAAAAAAAAAAAACCATTGAAAATTTATCATTCAAGTATACTAACAAATGACTGGTTCCGACAAGTGTAAACTATATTGCATACAGGCATAGAATCATCAGCATACATGAATTGTTTGGTAGAATGGTTACATATACAACAAGTTAACAAAATAAAATGACCGACTAGATCAAGTAGTGGTGTCTCACGTATATTAAGTTGAAGTCTATATATCATATATACATAAAATAAAAATACATAATTTTAGAAAATAATTATTAAAATCAGAAAATGAAAAAATGGTAGCAAATAATAAAAAGATAAGTTTAACAAAAGTACAAAACACAATCATAGATCATAGTCCTAGGCTAAACATATATTAATTTCAAAGCAATACAAGATCATTTAAGGCATGAACAAAACAAAAATACAAAAAGGGGAAGTTTGGAACTATTGGATATGGCTCATGCTTCACATTCTATTGTTGCCGGAGTTTCCTTTGTAGCTATTGTGGCTTAGGAGGTGTTTGGAGGCAAAAAATGAACAAAAGAGGTGTTGAAGGCAAAGGAGTCGTGGAAATTAGGTGAAAATGGGATAGAAAATGAACTAAGGAAAAATAAATTGGAATGTTGAAATGGTTGAAATTTCAGTCAAAACCTCCGGAATGGTCGAAATCTCCGAAATTTCGGTCAAAATTTGACACTTTTCTGAAATAATTGGAAATCCGTGTCGTTGTTTAAAAATGTAGACATTTCGACCGAAATTTCGACAATTTCGGTTGAAATTTCTTCTATGTACTGATGTAGGGGAACCCTAGGGACTATGGGCCTTACAAGGCTTGTTAGTTGTAGGGGGGTGATGTACTGAAGAAAATGTTGTAGATCACAAGTCCATGTACCCATAGGGACAAGCCCAAAACCAGCCCAGTAAGGTTGTTGTGTACGACTGCTGTGAGAGGCATTTAGTTTGATGATGTGGTGAATTTTTTGTTGGTTCAATGGAGCATTATATAAGACAACTGTACTCCAAATAGAAGCACAAGTGAAGAAGAAAAAAAACCAAAACACTATTCATCTCAGTGCTCAAATGATCACGGTCATACCTGTGGCCATGGCCCACTAAATGCTGAGCTGTCCTTGGAAGAGGAAAGAAATCAGACTTTGTAGAGGAGGTTATACACTAAGGATGAGAGTATGTATCATAAGAGTAGGATCTAATTCTTGATCTGATTGTTCAGCCATTGTGTGGGCTTACAGTGGGTAGAGTTTATCCTGGGACTTGTCTTTCAAAAACTATGCCCTTCCTAAATCGCTCCAACATATTAGATCCTCATCAACATAACAAAGGAAGTAGAAAACTGAAAAGAGCAAGGAAATCGATCAACCAACGGGCTTTCCTCACAATTTCAAGATGGAGTTTCACTCAGGGAATGGAAGGAAGATAAGTGACCCTTTATAGCTTGTACTTCTGGATCTAGCCTAGACAGGAAATTTGAAAAATAAATTCCATTTTGCTGAGTCTTCAGCTTCCCAGTATTTGTGTTATGTCGTTGAAAAACATTCAGCTCGTCTACACCGGATAACTTGTCTTAGAGATAATAAATTCTGGTCATTTTCTTCTTTGAGAAAAGGTTTGCTAGAAGTTATCCCACATACCTTGGCAGTGATGTGAAACATAAGTCATCAGCAACTTGTCTTGGGATAGTAGCATTATCTTTCATCTATTCTTGATGATCCTTGATGGCAGATTGCTGATTGTCTGATGCAGGAGGTGAATATTTAAGATACTGAAGTTTTTCTTTAGCAATAATGTACACTTTCACAGTTTGGGCCCACAGAAAATAATTTGAGCTTCCCTCTACCTTGATAGAGATTATTTGGACATTAACATTGTCTGAAGCAGTCTTGGAATCAGTCATGATGGGGCGGACCCAGGATTCAATATGGGGGGGCCGAAGAATGAAAGCCCGATAACCTTCCCGTTGGGGAAGCACTAATGTTTTTTGCCACACATCCTACTTTTTTTGCCACACATAAGAGTAGACATTTTATTCACAAATCACAATACAAAATCAAATAACAAAAATTGCAGAAGAAATAAAGAAACATAGAATATAAAATAAAATAAAAAGAATAACAAAAAAAATGAGAAAAAGAGAAACGATAAATAAATTGAGAAAGAGAAAGAGTACCTAATTGTGGAGTATATTTTTTTCCAAATTTTATTAACCCACGCTTATAGAAAGGAAAGAGAATAAATAGGAAGAAAGGAAGGAGAGAGGAGAGAATAAATAGGGATTGAGGAGTTAGTTTCTAATTAGGAATGAAATTTTGAAGACCTAATAAGATTTTTTTTCAAAAATTTCCTTAACCCACACATTTATAGAAAGAGAAGAGAATAAATAGGAAGAAAAGATGAGAGAGAAGAGAGGAGAAAATAAATAGGGATTGAGAAGTTAGTTTCTAATTAGGAATGATATTTTGAATACCTAATAAGATTTTTTTTTCAAAAATTTCTTTAACCCACGTTTATAGAAAGAGAAGAGAATAAACAGGAAGAAAAGATGAGAGAGAAGAGAGGAGAGAATAAATAGGGATTGAGGAGTTAGTTTTTAATTATGGATGACATTTATACCCATTAGTTTTTAATTATGAATGACATTTATACCCATTATTTTACCTTTAAAAACTATTCTCAATATTTGAGAGGGGGGGGGCAAATAGTGACATTTCACATGTGGGAAGAGAAAAAACTGGAAAAATTAAGGAAATTTATATAAAAATTAGAAGAAAAAAAATAAGGGAATTAATATAATTTTTTTTAAATCTAGGGGGCCCATGCCCCCCCGGGCCCCTCTATAGGTCTGCCCCTGCATGATGATAAGAACAATAAAAAGAGAGCCAACAGTACCGATGACAAAAAACTTTCACTGTAGAAAACCCTAGATGAAAAACCTTCAATACGGGAGGTCCTAGACGATCAGATCATCAACAAGAGATTCAACATAGAAGAATCATGAATTGACATCACAGCGAGAGAAGAAGTCAATAGATAATTCATGGCAGCAGAAACAAAGTCAAAATATGACCAGCACAATTGTACTGTGCTAGTAGGTCTTCACCATCAAACTTGGTTCTAAACTTCATCATGAACAAATCCATGCATTAGGGGTGTTAATAAAACCTTGTTGACTTGGCCCGGCCCAATCCTGGCCCTGAGCCCGGCCAATCCTAGCCCGATTTTTTCAATTTGAAGGGTGGGCTTGTTTTACAAAATAATCAACCTTGACAGGGTCGGGTTCGGGTTTGGTCCTCAGGCCAACCTAGCCCAGCCCAACCTGACCCTATGGTAGTTTAGTTTATTAAAGTTATTACTGAAAACGTAATTTTAATACCAGCGCAAGGATGGTCAATTGGCTAGGCTTACACCTCTCAACAAAGAGGTTTTGGGTGCGATTCTATCTCATAGCAAATTATCATTTTTTGTTTCCCTAAAAATTAGAGTCAGGCCAGGGTTGATCAGGGCAGGGGGGTTGGGTCAGGTTAGGGTTGGGTAGGGCTTGGTTTCAATTTCAGTCACTAGGTCGGGTTAGGGTTCAAGGCTGGCCTAACCCAACCCGACCTATTGACACCCCTACCGTGCATGCACTCCCGAACTTCTATTGTCAACAGCTTCATGCTTTAATGTCAGAGAGAACTTGTGACATTGATTAGTATAATGAGAGGAATCCTTGCCGGCATTTTGGTGAAGCTGAATACCAGATTGTAGGAACCACTTCTATTTATAATATAAAACTAGGTAGCAGCGGGACAAACCTTCCTTTAGCCTAGCCTACCTACTTATGAAACAACAAATAATACAATACCAAAAACACTTCTCATGGGCGACTCATATTAAATCATCTTCAATTGGCTAAAACTCTCGTACAATCTCAACAAAACTTAAGATGTGACATGTTTATTATTTGAAGATTTTTTCTTGAACCTCTTGACCCAAAATAGATTATGCCGGTCTCCACTTGGTCAATCTGATGGAAGCTTGACCATACTATTTGGCTTCTCTTCGTCATGTCAAATGCTGACATACCATTCTGCATACTATGATTCCTTGGGGAGAGATTAGTAATAGTAATAAGGCTAATGTCTTTATTCACATCCTATATAATGAGACTATCTTTTATTGTTAAAACAAACACCCCTAAATAGCGAATAAAAAAGAAACAAAGCTAAAACAGAGAGATTTAACGTGGTTCACACACCAATGCGGTATGTTACGTCCACGGGCGAAGAGGAAGAACTTTTTCATTATGTGGAAGAAGCACAGAAAGAGATCTCAAAATCAACCGCCAAGAAATGGCGTTACAAGAACTCTCACCCAAAACCCCAACTGAAAATCCTATATCTCTCAAATAATGTGGTGGGCTAAAACATAAGATACATATATATAAACTTCAATGAGGTAAACAGGTCAACCCATCGGGTTGGGTTCGTACTTACGCGGGGGCTATGCCCCTACACCCCCTCCATAGACTGAGATCAATGTTGGGCTCCAGGCTTGGGCTACGCTTCAACCACAGATCTCCAAAAACAGGTCACTCGGGTCACCCACCAAAATATATTGGTGTGGGTCCATCTTCGAAATCGGGTGTGACAACATAATATTTATTCCCCCCCCCCCCCCAATATTAACACAAGAAATCACCAAAAAAAGCATTGACTTATTGCCTCAAGACTCGCCCATGACATCAATTGTTCATTTCGTTGCATTTTTGCTTGTCTTTTTTTGTTCTTAAATAGTTAAATGACTCTGAGTTCTAATCTGTTTTGCAGTTTACCTGAAAAAATACCAGAAGGATCTCGTGTACTTGTTGCAGATCCCATGCTAGCAACAGGTACTGATGCTAATGCAGCTTTACCTCAAGAGCATACCTTTTCCTGAAAAAGTTTAATTGGAACTTTGATTCTGTTTCAAAATGCATTCCTTTTTTTAGTGAACATTTTTCGTGCATCAGTGAGCTGCCTATTATATTTCCACTGGATTAGAAATTTTGTTTCTTAAATCTACAATGCAGTGACAGTGTGATCATACTTCATCTTGATTAATGGAATTACAAACAATGTGTATTCAGGTTTTTATTTTTAATAAATAGTGAGGATTTTGTTATTTTCTGCACCATGGTTGTCCGGTTGCTTGCTTTGGTGTCTATATTCTGGTTGATATGGTCAGCATCACGAAGTACTAGGTTTTGTGATTGTTAATTTATGGTCAGAGAGGGTAAATATGAAGTTATCCTTAGTCATTATAAAGAAATGGAAATTTTTCTACTTTAGTGGAATACCTCTATTACTATATGTGGATGCTATATTGTTGGATAAAAGATATATCCAACTTTTAACACCCCAATCTTCCTTAACTCAAAGACTCCTTTGATTGGAATGCATAACGATGTTCTACAACATTCATTGATCTCAGATGCATTTTTGACCCCACACATTCCAATCAAATCAAATATCAGAGCCGTAAAAGCATAAAATTAATTAGAGATCGGAGTGGAAGCTAAATGTGATATTATTTACAATAACAATGTCTTATTGTCCAATACAATCAAGACATGTGTATTAACTATACCACAATTTAATACATTAGATAAAAAGAAGTAATTACAATAAAATGAAATTACAGCCAAAAGATGTAATATCAAAGGAGTGGAATCTGCTTGCATGCCCACTCCCTAATCAGTTGATACCAAACCACCACAGTCTGAAATCTCGTTTCGTCTCAATATCTTTGGGGGTCGACACCATGAGATATCAAGATTTCAACTAGTGGTAGCCTGAGGTTAAGGTGTCGAAACAGCCTCTCAGCAAAAATTGCTGGGGGTAAGGCTGTGTAGGAAAATTCCCCCCCCCCCCTTCAAACTCTGCTTGTCTGGAAGCCTTCAGCACCGGGTATACCTCTTTTTATTCAGTTTCTAATGAAGCAATGATTTGAGTGTGGTTAGTTCCTTGAAGACAGCTGTTATATTGCCAAGGTGATGGTTGCTGTCATGATGCCTAGGTGAGGCCAATCCCAATAAATTGTAAACCACCCCACCTCTTTCTCACCGTCCTCTTCCGCTCCTCTCTCATTTCCACTTGGTTCTGTGTTGGGAGCTTTTGCACTCAAGGCAACCTTTAACCCTGCATACATAGAGCTGCCTTTGTTGCCTTGGTGATCTTTTGTCAGCTTCTACAATTTAATCTTCCTGTGTGTTGAAAATGGATATTTATCACCATCATGTGATTTCAAGTTGACTTAGTTTTGTATGTGGAACAAGAATTTAAATGGTTTTAACCCTATGTCTTTCTTTCTGTCTCTTTTGATTATGAATTTTAGGTGGCACAATAGTTGCAGCAATTGAACTGTTGAAGGATTGTGGAGTTGACAAAAAGCAAATAAAAGTGGTAAATTAATCTACTTGATATTTTTCATTCTCTTTGTGCCCAGACATAATTAAACTTCAAAATGTCTTTCTTTTTATCAACAGTGTATACTTGAATTTACACCCCATTGGGACATTTCAATATGAGGAGCTGATTGCCATTTTTTAAACTGTAGCAGTACAATTTTAAAATTTGAGTGATTTTATTTCCAAATTAAAACCTGAAATGCCAACCTTAGAAGTATGTTATTTTGGAAATCTAATTTTTTGTACAGTTGTAGGCTGCCTTGGTTATAATACAAGTTAGATGTCCAAACCAATTATCATAGCTAATTTGCCCTTGAGTGTACCAGTGTTTCAGCAGAGAACTTGCAGTACACTATCCATCATAAAACTTTTTATGTTCTCATGGGGCTTATACAGTTCATAACTGTATGACCAACCAATTGTTTTTTTCAAATTCAACATATTTCTTAGTATTTCACATCATGGTGTGTAAGATACTCTCATCTGATTGCTCTCATGTCTTGCGTTCTTTTTTATATTTCAATCGCCTCAGATTCATAGGATCTGCCAAATTGTTTTATTTTGCAGATATCTGCAGTAGCTGCTCCTCCAGCTCTTCAAAAGCTGAGCGAGAAATTTGCTGGGTAATGATATTCTTCTGCCAAAACAAATGTGATATTAAGAAATCTGCCCATCTGCCCATCATTCATATTGAATTGATATTTGGTGGTTCTTCAGGCTTCATGTGTATACAGGGATCATCGATCCTACTGTAAATGAGAAAGGGTAGGTGTCTCGGCTTAAGCAATACAATTGGTCATACTTGGATTTTTCCTTTTAGAGGGTGTGGTTCTTTTCCTTTTCCCCTTTTTCTTTGTGTTTCTTGTTGCTGTTAAAATAATTGTTTGAACTGATACATTGTTACAGGTTTATAATCCCTGGGTTGGGAGATGCTGGCGACCGTAGTTTTGGCACCTGAAGTTGCACCAGTATGCAGAGTTGATTTAGTGAATCGATTTTTTGCAATTTTGAAAAGAGATTTTAGAGTTGGAGAAAACTATTCCCTATTTTGATAGGGAAAAAGATGCCTGCCAAGCTTCATGTAGCCTGGTATAAGACAAAAGACAATGTCCCTATTTGTGCTCATTTTGACATCACACTTAGGGGCCACATGGCCTGACAGCGATTCTCTATCCCCCTTTATTAGAATGATGAAAATGACAGTGCCATTTGTTGTCTGTGGGTTTAGAACAATTGACATTGATTAGAGGGTCCTTATGTTGATCATTGAGCAAATTGAATTGTAGAGGTGAAGATTTGCTAATGAAAAATGTTAAGGGTAGGGTCCATCAAACTTGGTTTGGGTCGTTCTAGTCTGTTTTAATTTTTATTGGATCGTTTGCATTTGTTTGTCTGCCACTAGCATGAGATGTGGTCTTCCTGGTCTCACTTTTCATTCACTATTTTGCCTACTTAAAAGAACCTTAGTGTTTTTTATGCTTGGGTCATCCGTCAGATCTGGTTTATTTCCAGCTCGCAAAGATGGTAATAGGGCTGCAACTGGCCGGGCTGGGCCGGGTTTTTGCAATCCCAAACCCAGCCCTATATGGTAAAATTTGAGCCCATCCCTGCCCTGGCCCTAGTTCAGGGCCAATGATTATTGTCCCTGGCCTAAGCCCTACTGGGCCAAGCCAAGCTCATTCCCGCCCCTAATTGGCCCTAATTGGGCCTGGTCGGGATGGGTTGGCCCTAATTGGCCCTGTCCCTGACCCTGATTGGCCCTGTCCCTGGCCCTGATTGGCCCTTTCCCTATCCCTAATTGGCCCAGGCCCTAATTGGCCTTGTCCCTAGCTTTAATTAGCTATATCTTTGGTCGTAAATATCAAATGTAAGACAGGTGGTAATTAAAATACATATTAAAGTAATTAAATTCTTAAATTCCAAACTCAGTTTTGGAAAATAAAATAGTAACGATGTCAACAAATAATCCAAAACTTATATTCAATATGTATTTAACTATTTATACTCATTTAGATTTTAGAGAAATAGAGAAATCCAAATTTCTAGGGTTTTTTAATTTGCTATTCGATGAAAATTATGGTTATTATATGTAAGCTCGAAGGGAAAAAGAAAAAGATTTATCTCAATTCTCAATTAATTTCTAACTTCTAAGATAATGGTCAAACTTCATTTCAAATTTCCAATTTGTCTTTTCCCCAAGTTTTTTTTTTTCTCCCCCTCTCTCTCTTTCTCTCTCTCTCTCTCTCTCTCATTCTATTTTTTCCTTTGGTGTTTCTCCAGCAGCAAAGAGTTAAAATTATTCATGAAATAGAATAATCAAAGATAAGAATTGTAATTAAATTTAGGCATATTTGAAAGTCAGGTCAATTATAGAGAATGTCACTCAAACTCTTTTTATAAACTTATAAACATCAGAGATTCAGAATTCAAAAGGAATCTGATAAATGAAAATTTTATCTTCAAAATCAAGAACTTAAGCCGTAGGTAGGTATGTTTACATTCACAATTGTTCAATAAATTGATATCTTTATTCAATACAAAAAAATTCATATTCAAAACCTTGTTAACAAGTAAATCGACGATAATTTAGTATTCAACAAAAAGTATTTTTTTCATAGTTAAAGAAAATGATGTTTTAGTTACAAACATAGCTATATATTTTTAATAAATTTTTTTGAAATATCATAGTAGATTTGTTAGATATTCATGATGAGAAGTTGGGGGTATAGATTTGTTAGATATTAATTCTTTATGTAATAGTTTTTATTATTTATAATATATTATCTCTCCTTAATCAAAAAACAAAATCAATATTTTATTGAACTAAAAATGACTTTGTTGGAAAAATAAAAATTACCTTAAAATAATATAAAAATTGAATTTATAGTCTAATATGATCAAAGTGACTAAATGTCAAAATCAAGACTCATATCAATGTTAGTATGAAGATTAGGGTAAAAATCTAGTACTGTAGTACATGATCATCGTCAAATTAATATTAAGATTAGAACCAAAATTAGGGTCAGGATCAGGGTCAAAATCAAATAAATGCTTATTACATTGGTAATGAGGTTATAATTTTTTTTTTTATTAATTTTCTACAAAACATGATCATGTTTCTAAAATTTGACACGTGTCAAGTATCCACCCATATGTATTACAATTAATTCCTCTCCATGTGGGTGGAGGGTCCAGAGTCTTTAGACTCAAATCAGGGCTAGGATCAGGGTCAGGATCAGGGCTAATATTACGGCCAAGATCAAGGCCAGAATCAGGGCCAAGATCAGGGCCAAAATTAGGGCTTGGGTCGGGGCCAAAATCAGGACTAGGATCAAGGCCTAGGTCAAGGTCAAAATCAAGGCCTGGGTTAGGGCCAAGATCAGGGCCAAGATCAGGGCCAAAATTAGGGCCAAGATTAGGGCCTGGGTCAGGGCAAAAAATCAGGGATGGGTTGGGATGGGCTGGGCGGCGGAGAGTAAGAATCCCGTGCCCGCCTTGGCTCTAGTTCCGCAAGATTTTGGCCCTAACCCGCCCTTAGGACCAAAATCTTTAGCCCAAGCCCTATTCGGGCTCAGGGTGGGCTTAGGGCAGGTCGGGGCCGCTAGGGCCAAACTTGCACCCCTAGATGGTATTCACTCAATTTTTGTGGTCATATTGCTTGAAATTAGTTAACCACTTAAGTTTCAGGTCTAATCCCATCCGTCAAGATATTTTAGATCTGGAATAATCCTTCAATTCTTGTCAAAAAATGTTGGAATTTATTAATATGTTTAATAAATTAAATGCTCAAGGGCAATATTGGAAACTCACTATTAGGGCGTTACAAAATAGGGTTATATATTTTGGAACCACCGCATTGTGGTAAGGAGTGATTCATTCGCGGCGAACTCACGGCGGCTCCATCTCTCTCTCTCCTCTCTCTTGTCGCAGGCTTAGAATTCTTCTTTCCTAGTATTTGATCTTCATTCCTTAATCCCGGCATTTGGGTTGTGGATTTATTCCCTTCCCCGTGTTGTGGCCTCTTTGGTGATGGACGGCGTGGATCTAGTTCCCGATCTCAAGTAGGGAGTTTTAGGATTTTTCCACATCAATTTTGTTGTTACTTTTGTGTATTACCAACAAAAAATTTGTTTCCAAGGTCTGCAAATTGGATAGCAGGTTCCTTGTCTTAAATGGTCTATCTGTTGAGTTAGTGGTTCTAGTATGATCCTTGGAACCTGCAATTGTGTAAGACATAAGCTTCTTGTACGAGCTCTTGTTCCAATGATCATTTTTCTTATCCGCTCCCCCCTTAAAAAAAAGTTTGGTCGTCTTAGACTCCTAGTGTAATAAATTATGTTTAAGTCTCAAAGCAACTAATTTGGTCTCCCACTATTAAGTTTTTTCAAAATTTTGAAACTTGTAATGACCAGAATAGTCCCTCTACCTGTGCTATTTTCATTCTTATGTCACAAATCCTAATACTCTAAAACCACGGGTTTTAAATCTTAGGCAACACTCACATTTGATCAAGTCCCATGAAAAAATACTATCAATGATGTCCAAGCACATGATGCTATCAAGCGGTCAACCTTCACATTCTACTTGTCCTTGGCCCTTGAATTCCTTGAATTAGGTTGAAGTGCGTTGATCTTTTGTTGCTCCTCATCCTAAATAGACTGCATAGCCTCCTGAACTCTCTTGTAGTGTGAATGCTCTCCCTGCAAATAACATCATTGTTACCACCCGAAACTGAATCTCTTGACTCGTCATCCAACGACCCCCTCCCTGACACTCTCATTCAATTGTTGTTCGCGCTTTCCCCAACCCCTCCTTCCATCACCGATTGTTTGGATCACTTTGATGATAGACTTCAATGCTTAGTTGGGCAAACTCCTGTTAACAATCATTATCTCTCATATCTCCTTCCGGCTTAGAGTCGCTACACCGTGGAAGATCTCCTCTACTTTTTTTTTTTTGGTAGAAGATCTCCTCTACTTGAGGGAAGAGCTTATGATCTTTGAGCCCCAAGTAATTGTTGGCTAGAGTTTTAAAACCAAAGAAATTGCAAAAAGGGAAGTACAAGTGGACATCGATTCTTTAGGTCTCTGTTTGGTGGGATCAATGTGCTCTTTACTGGTCTTGTGAACATCACTAACTTTCTGTTCAAAAAACAATTATGGTAGAATGGCTTGAATTGATGTGTGATCTCAAACCTTCTATTTATAATAAAGTGGAAAGAACATTATTACATAAATATTTTTACTTGGATAACAAGAAATAGAAAATTACATGAACCAAAACTCTAATAGAATTGAACTCCAAGTAGAACTCATCCAATACTCCCCTTCAAGTTGATGTATAAATATTAGTTACGCCCAACTTGCTTATAATAGAAAGGAAATCTCCTTCCTTCAAACCCCTAGTAAAAATATCTCTCACTTGATTTCCAGACCTCACAAAAGGCATGCAGATGAACCCTTATTCCAGTTTTCCTTTGACAAAAAAAAAAAAAAAAAAAAAACACTTTATCAATTTCAATGTGCTTAGTTGGATCATGTTGCATAGTATTATTAGCAATACTAGTGGTAGCCTTTTATCACAATATAACATCATGGGGTTTGACACTTGGACTCCAATATCTTCTAGTAGGTTTCAACTATAGTAGCTCACAGACTCTAGAAACCATAGCTCTATATTTAGCTTCAGTACTAGATAAAGCTACTACATTGTCACATCCACCCAGCCGGTACCCTATCTAAAATACTCGAGTGTGTGATCCATAGCCTCGAAGAACATGTTTAGGGCGATCATATCCACATAGCACAATAACATAATCAAAAGCAAGAACAATCATTATATTCGAGGAACTTAATAATAATAATCAAGAAAGGATCACAGAAGGATCACAAAAGAATATTAGAGTGTGGAATAATAAGATATCAATCAAAAGATAACTGTAGAGTATAATAGAAATATACCCCACAAACAAAGCGGAAGGTAGATCGGAAATCTAAAGCATAGTCTAAAGCTATTACAAAATAAAATAAAAGTCTAGAAGAATAAGAGAAATCTAGTCAAAATCTTTCGTCGGCTCTTCTTCTTCTTCAGACTTCATCTTTTTCACCTTAGGGTTGTGCTCTTGTAACTTCGGATCAGCTTCTAGCTCACGATCCCATCAGCGAATAAGACGATGTCGATGCCATCAATAGGAGCCATCAGTGTAGTCAAACCTATGTGCTGGTCACACCACTGGTCATGACCTTCTCCAAGGACTTTCGGAGCTGCACCATGTAGGGAAGGGTTCTTCGCACCATAGCACGGGTTCTCTTCCGTTCCTGCAAAAGCATCTAAAAACATGTCCCCCGTAGGGTAAGCTCAAAAGAACTTAGCAAGTAGTTCAATCACAACAGCCATTTACACACAATTCAAAGCAATCATAAATGCAATGACATGAAACAATGAATGCAAGTATGCTTCTAACTCTAAATATGTTGGTCTCTATTGGCAAACATACTTTAAGTCATAGCACCATACTCCTCTGGGTAGGTCTTAAATCACTCTCCCGCAACCTTCTTGGTATCTTGGGTTCTCCGTTTGGTAATTGGGTCATGCATCCTTCCCGAACATTCCATGGCTGGGGTTTAGGTCACCACTCTCTCACATCACCATTGGTCTTAGTATTGGCGTGTGTTCAAGGTTAAACTTAGCCCAATGCAAGTCATCTACTTAGGGTTAGATACGTTCATTCCTCGCTTCCCGCGATCCTTTCCAGTATCCTTCCCCCTAGAGTCACCATCTCCTTCCCCTAGACTCTTAACCCTATTGGTCATCCACAAATAGTAAACGAGAAGCTCTCATATCCTCTCATGGGTTGGTTACCGGCTTGAGCACCCATGAGCCCAAGTCTACTACTGCAACCCTACCATTGAATGGCCCCCACAATGTGATTCATGTCTTTTCACAAGTTGGTTACCGGTCTTGAGCGCCCACAAATCCCCATTGTTTCCATGGGTCACTAGGTCTCAATTCCCCTACCGATAGGGTCAAATATGATAGGGGTTTCCCTAGCCCAACACTTCTAGACCAATCCTAGGTATGTCAACCAGTAGTCAGGGATAGCGCCAAGGGGCACCATAGGAAAGCGTCACATACCACCTCCACTGGTATCCAAAGACAGAAACTTCAAAAGGGCATTCCTCATTCCACAACTACAACTTAGGCATTCACATCATATCATGATCCCATACATCACACAATCAGTCAAATTCACATTCAAATAATTCATGATTCATTCCAGTATCTAAATCATAATATGAATATACTATTATAATTACATAAGTAATATAATGTAAAGAAAGTGAAACTACAGTAGTTAAATCATACATTCAAGCCATATCATAACAAGGCATGTAAATATGCATATTGTGAGTGAACGTACTCACCTCGAATTCCAAATCTATAACCTTCAAGTGAGAGATCAGAGAACAAGACCAAAATCACCTAAACAAGCTTAAACAAACATGTATAGAACATAAGAAACAATCCAAAAGATCAAAGACGAAATGGAAGCAAAATAGGGAAAATTTGTTGTCACTGATTTTGTTGGTCTGTCGCTTGGTCTATTAGGTGACCGACCAGATGATCGACTAGCAGTGTTTTGTACGGACAAAAACCCCAATTTTTTATCCAAAACTTAACTTTCAGGATTCGAAACACTTTGAAATTTTAAGGTAGAATAGTAAACTAAGACTATCTAGCATAGATTAGGCATCAACAATGATCATAAGAGTAGAATTCTAATTTAATCAAAAGCTAGGTTTTATCGAAATCAATTCGTGAATTCTACGGAAAGGCTAAATAGAATGAGGATCCACTCTAGAGAGAAAAGAACAGTAGATCATTGATAGAAATAAGAAGGTTAGAGGCGAGGCGCCATCATCAAAGACATAAAAAGCGAGCTTGAGAGCTAGGTAATCAAGAGCTAACAAGGAAAGAATAGTATTGACTATGATTATTGGAGGTTCAAGAACAGGGTCTGCCGTTGTCACAAACAACGAAATCTCGGCAATATCGGTGATATATCGCCGACTTGTCGGCGATGTCGGCGATATATCGCTGACTTTTGGTAAAGTCGGTGTCGCTGGGGGGTTTTGTGTCGCCCCCCAGCGACACGGTGAAAAATCGCCCTATGTCGGCGATAAATTGCCGACACAAGGTACCGTGCTTGTACCAAACCCCAAGAGGAGATGGTTAAATCATCATATGCTTCTTCTTTTATTTTATTTTTTTTTGGGGGGGGGGGTAAAGAAATTGTTTATTGCAAGAGAAGGATTTCTTATCTTATCCACCCACCTCTGTCGTTTCACCTTGCTGCTGTGTGAACTCGGTTACGGCAAGCTATGGATTCAGAGAAGAAGCTTTCCAACCCTATAATGGAGATCAAAGTGCAGAAGCTTGTGCTCAACATCTCCGTTGGAGAAAGTGGAGATCGTCTCACCAGAGCCACTAAGGTTTTCTAATGCTCTCACTCTTTGTCACATCCCACCCAGCCGGATCCGGTTATACCCGAATACCCATGGGGGTGATACACTGCAAGACCTAGGTTCAGTGACAATTCCATACAACATATGATATAGTAAAATCAAATGGATAAGAATAAATCAAGTCAAATATATCAAATCTGAAATAAAAGAGTTACAGTTGTCCAAAACCTCAACTCAAAAGCTAACATCAGAATTCTAAGAAAGAAAGAAAGTTTACAACGGAAGAAATATTCTAAGGAAAGATCAAATGAAGGCGACTCCATAGGAACAATCCTGACACGAACCAGAAGCATCATGTCCATCCGCTTCTTCTTTGATCATGCCCTCTTGGTACTCCAACAAAGGATCCTCAACGAAAGTGGGGTCCTCATAACCTGTAGAGAAGTCTAAAGAACAAATAAAATAAAAGAATGAGTTCATAGAACTCAGTGAGGTTACTAATATCCATGTCATAAATTCATCCAATTTCCACATCATAACTCATAAGATAACCATGTAATTTAGAATATAAATATACAGATGCATGATGATAATATGATGTTCCTAACTCTATCATGTAATCTCTAAAGTAAACACGCATTAAGTCATACACCAATCTCCTTTGGGCAATCTCATCACTCTTCCCTCATGGCACTAAAGCACGTCTGTTGGGTTCTCTGGGTTTTGGGTCAAGTCATATCAATCTGTGGCTGGGGTATAAGTCACCACTCTCTTACATCGCCATTTGGCATGAGAACTGACTCATGCCAAGGATTACTCTAAGCCCAATGCAAAGTCATACGGTCTTGTACTATATATGGTCCGGATACTTCCCCTATGGCACCAACCAACTCAGTTCAGTATCTTTTCCCACCTAGAGTCAACATATCCTATGGCACCAACCCACTCGGACTACGTTGACCCCTAACCCTATGGTCATCCATATATAATGCCCAGGATGCTCTCCATGTCCTCTCACGGGTTGGTTACCGATCTTGAGCGCCCATGAGCCCTTATCTATTATATGCAACCCTACCATCTCATGATGGCAGTGGGCCTACTTGATGCTCACATGACCCAACCACTGACATCATGGGTTAACCGGTTTCAATACCCCTACAGGGAGGGTAGTAGTACTCATGAGGTCACCTAGCCAAACATTTCTAGACATGTCCTAAGTATGTCAACCAGTAATTAGGGAAAGCGCCAAAGGCACCATAAGAATGCGTCCCATACCGCATCCTCTGGTGTCCTATGACAAAAATGCCAAAAGGGCATTCCCCATTCCCCAATCACAACCTAAGCAATCACATAAGGTCACTAGGGCAATGGGCGAACCCACAACCCTAGTAGAAAATACAAGGTAAGGATAATAATATCATTCTTCCTCTTTCATCTCATATAATGTCATACCATTTACATATTAATAATATAAGATTTATAAGTAAGAATAATATCCAAACATTAAATTTTACCTTTCGTTGGTGCAAAGTCACACACAAGCATAGCATGATAAATAGAAGTTACAACAACTTATATTAATAGAAGAAATTAAAATAACAACAATTAATTAAATATAACATGGTTAGTTATTCCTCACCTTTTATTTGATTATTTTCTCCAAAGTCCAAGAATTCACTCCCACAAGTTTGGTAACTAAAGATACATAAACCTATTCATGCAAGAGAATTAATAGTCACAAATTATATTCAATTTGGGTTTCAAAGGATATCCCAAAATCTTCCCACAAAAACAGAATCCTGACCACTAGTTTAAAAATGGTAGTTCTCAACCTCACTGGTGAATGGCCTCTAATTTGCCACCGATTCAAAGTATATCTGTGAAACCCAGCCCTAACCTTAACCCGGAAACCCTGTTGTTTATAGGTCCGACAACCCGAAGTAAAGCAAGAAGTCAGCTTTGGGCCATCCCAGTGGAGGACTTGGTGTCTGGCTTTGAATCCATGAGTGTTGATGACAATGTGCTATTTATGGAAACTGAATCTTGATGAAGATCGGATTAGTTGATGGACTTGGAGTGTTCTCTATCATGGTTCGAAGGCATTTCTACCTATTAGGTAAGTCACTTGGTGTGTGTGCAAAACTCCTTTATGTTTGGACTTGTTCTGAACCTTCAATTCCCTGTTTTGAACTTACTGAACTAATTGTTCGACTCATTGGTCGACTGGACCAGTCGACCAATCCACTCGACCAATGGGTTCTGTCTTTGGTAATTAGGTCTTGCTTGCTCTATTTAAGTCCAATCTCGAGTCTACTTCGTATTTTCTGCCTCCAAACTCTTTGGAACGAACCAAAGACCTCTGCAAGTCATCTCCCTTGCACTCTTGGTGTTTATCTTGACGGATCTTCGTCAAAACTTGTGTTCTTATACAAAAAGGTATGTTTACACTCTCTTCTTCTTCATCATCCTTGTTTTCTTTCCTTTTTGAGTTGAGACAGTAGAGGAGATGCTGCATTCTCTGTTGCAAACATCTCTGAACTTATCTCTCATGATCTTCCTAAGGATTAAAGGCTAAAGCAATGTCCGTAATCACGATCATTGCAAGCTTTTGAAGGAATCATGATCTAAATCGTGATCTAGTCTTCATTTGTCTTTGATTTAAATTCTGATGTTCTTAGATCTATTATATTGATCATATTAGTAGTCAATCGTTGTGTTTTCTTTACATAATCCATGATCTATCAATCTCTAGTTGTTTCTCCTCTATCATACCATGCTTTCTTCAAGAATCATGACTGATACATCTATGGTAAGTTTTGTTTCCTTATTTAGATTCATGTTCTTAGATCTATTTTCTTGAAGATCTAAGTATGCCTTCCATGATATCTTTATCAAAATCAATTATTCATTCTCCTATTGTTCTTGTCTATGATTTGTATCTTGAATTCTTCAAGAACCATGATTAATCTAATTATGGTAACTTTTTGTTTCCTAATTTGTAACTTGAAAACTTGATTCGATTAGTGTTTTGAGGTCCTCTATATGTTAGGATACTACCAATGTAGTTTACCCCTTGTTTAGTACCCTTTTGAACCACCAAATTCGGTTCTTTATTCTTAAAACTCTGATTTTGTAGGCCATCGGTCTCCATTGGTCGATCGAAACAAGAGACCAATCCAATCGACCAATGAGTATAGCAACTCCAGATTTGGTCTGTTTTGGATGTTTTGATATCTTTTCTTTTAGGGATCTTTCCTAATATGTTGTATACACTTGTCTAGGACCCTCTTCTCAAGTTTGTCAAGATCTTACTTGATTTCTTAAGATTCCTTTGCAAGTTATAAAAGGTAAGGATGGTTACTTCCTTAACAACATAAATTGTATATCTTAGTTTCTATATTTGAATCTTGTTAGTTTATCTCCTTAAATAGATTCTTACAATGTTATACTACTGTTGTACTGTCTTGATATCAGTAGCATTACTTGTTTATATTAAATAGACTGATGTATGATTTACTTACCAATTTTATACAAGTTGAATGTAATTATTGATTTCTTTCCATATATGAAGTTACCATATATGTGATGTTATGGATTGATGCTTGTGTATGCTTAAGTATGGTTTGGAAAGGAGAGGTGTTCCTTTTGACACTTCTGTCCTGGGACTACTACGGGAATATTATGGGATGTTTCCGAAGATGCCCTTTGGACACCTTCCTAAACTGTTGGATGACATATTTAGGACTGTCTAGTAGTGTTTGGCTAGGATGTCCCGTTATGTCAGACCCTAATCGGAGGGGTATTGAGACCGAATGACCCGTGGTAGCAATGGGGATTCATGGGCGCTCAAGACCGGTAACCAACCCGTGAGAGGACAGGAATCACATTGTGGGGACCATTTATCGGTAGGGTTGCATATGGTTAAACTTGGGCTCACGGGCGCGTAAGACCGGTAACCAACCCGTGAGAGGACGTGAGAGCTTCCCGTTTACCATATGTGGATAACCAATAGGGTTGATGAGTCCGTAGTCAGGGACTATGAGGACTCTAGTGTGAAGGATACCGGAAAGGATCGCCAGGGGCGAGGAATGGACATATCTGGATCTGACTTGATGTAACTGAGTAGAAGACTTGCATTTGGCTAGGCTTTACCCTGACATGCGCCGGTACTTAGACCAATGGTGATGTGAGAGAGTGGTGACCTATACCCCCAGCCATGGAATATCCTGAGGGATGAAGGACCCATTACCAACTGATGATGAGTGAATGAGACTTTCCTAAAGAAGTACGGTGCTATGACTTAAAGCATGTCTGCCAATAGAGACCATCATACATAGAGTTAGATTCATACATTCATTGTTTGTCTCATGCCATATTGCATTTATGTTTGTTTTGTAATCCTGCCATTTATGTTATTATGGATTTAACTGCCTTACTGAGTTTCTTTGAAACTCATTCCTTTTGTACAATGTTTTGTTAGATTATTCTACAGGTTCTGAGTATCATGACTGCTCGTATAAAGAAGCGCAAGGAGAAGAGGCATATCTCCAGGAAAGTGATTGCGGTTATGACAATTACACTGAAGATTCCGCGAGTGGTTATGCTCCGTAAAATGCTTAGTCCGACCATAGAGTGGAAGCGCCCTTGTGCCATTTATGAGATTTATACTTATAGGGATATTGTCTATAAGATTGAGAACAATTTAGTTACCTATTGTACTTGCTATTGGGATTAGATTTCATTCTGTTTCTTCTCTTTTAGAACTACATTTCCGCTGGTTGTAGAGTGGGATTTCGCCTCACTTTACTTATTTGATTTAGACACTCTGATTATATTTAGTACTCTGATTTATATATGATTCATTCTTTCCTTATTTGGATCTTTGGTTTATCTGTTGCACACCGATTATTATTGTTCATGATTATGTTATTGTTTATGTGGGAGGTTGATTACTCGATACCTGATCTTCGGGGCTGTGGATCACACTCTCGGGTATGCCAGTTAGGGTACCCGCTGGGAGGATGTGACAAAATCGAAACGAAATTTTGGGAAACTCTAATTGGCAGTAAAAGGATCATATGGGTACCTTCAATTTGATCCAAGTCAATCTATATCAAAAAGGCCAAAATTGGCTCTCCTAAATCGCCTGTGGCAACTCAGAGAGTCAAATGCAAAATCTTTCGCAAGGGGACGTACTATTACTCTCATACTCAAGGGAAACATTAATACAAGAAAACAAGAGCATCCAAGATACCTAACACTCTTCCTTTTCAAGATTTCACAAAAGAAGAGAAGAGAAACTCCCACCAACTATGATTAAAGAGAAGGGTTTAAGAATTCTCACTTCCTTCAACGTTTCACAATGATCCGAGTCACAGAGCACCTTTGATTGGATGGGAATACTCTTCTCCTTGGTTTCTCCTCTTCCCAAAGCCTCTGCCTCGTTCTAGCATCGAAAAATGAGTTTACGGGTGAGTTACAACATAAAATAGGGTTTAAAAACCCGAAATTCTGATTCTGCCTCATAACTTAAATGGGTGGGGGTTTGGTTCGCCCAACTGGCCCAACCAACTGGTTCATGGTTGGACCCCATCAGAACTCCAATTTTGGTATTTTTGGCTTGTCGAAGAGGTCTTTCGAAGATCTTCGATTTGATAAATTATTTGCGTTAATCGGATTCTCCATCGCCGATCTATGGACGTTCCAAAATCACCCTTTTTACACCATCATGATTGATCTTCTCTCTTCTCTTAAACTCTAGGATTCGAGTCATCACAAGGTCCATCCACCAACATTGGGTCCATTTTCGAACCTTCGGGCTCGACTTGAATGGCTCACAATTGTCGCCAACTTGAGGCCCGGGTTCATGGTCTTGAAATCACAGGTTAAAGGGGTAGAAATCTGAGGAGTTTCACACTCTTCATTTGTTTACTCGCTAGGATCCTAGATCTGTCGTTCTAAATCAGATTTCGTTTCATTCCCTATTAATTTGATAGGTGTTGGAGCAGCTCAGTGGACAAACCTGTGTTCTACAAGGGTAGGGTTTTAAGTGATCGATCAAATGGATTTACACATAACCTAATTCTGTTTGCCCCAAAGATAATGTTTTGAACTTTTTTTTCTTCCTCAAATAGGAGAGAGCTTCAATGGGAAATAAAAAAGTAATAATTGCTATTGTAAATAAAGCTTATGTTGAGGGAGAACAGAGTCGGCAAGAATCAATACAGAAATATACTCCTAAAGAAGTGCAGTGGTGCATCCTCAGTCTGGCTAGTGAAACCACTTCCCAAATACAGTGCAACAATGCATCCTCCACAATCAGAGAGAAATATACTCCTAAAGCACAATGATGAATACAAAAACTCAAACCAAAGATAAAAACTGCATAAAACAGAACGGTATGATTTTTATCTGTTCACTAAAAAATATAAAAAATAAATAGGACGAAGGTATTAAATAGTACCTACAGATATGATGAGTCCGTGTGTCGTATCGTAAGCTTACACTTTAGAGATCAAGCGAGAGATTCAGAGAGATTTAAAGACACTGCTGATTTAGAGAGAGATTCAGAGAGAGTTCGAGAGGAAGAGATTGAGGGGATCGAGAGACCGACAGACTTTGAGAGAGATTGAGAGAGGTTGAGAGAGAAATCAACAGATAAATCAAGAGAGAGAGAGAGAGAGAGAGAGAGAGAGAGAGAGAGAGAGAGAGAGAGAGAGAGAGAGAGAGAGAGGGGATTGAGAGGTGAGAGAGAGAGAGATCGAGCAAGAAATTCAGAGACACTGCTGATTTTAGAGAGAGATTCAAAGAGAGTTCGCGAGAGAGAGATTGAGGGAGATAGAGAGAAGTCAAGAGATAGAGAGAGTATGTCTCGACAGACTTTTTTTTTTTTTTTTTTGGTAAAAGTCTCGACAAACTTTGAGAGAGATAAACCGAGAGAGAATTTCAGACAGGATTAAAATTAATGATAAATTGATAATAATTTATGGATAAAATGTCCAAATTATCCTTGCAAAAATAAGTAAAGAAATAGAAAATAGTACAACATTATTGATATTTAAGACCAAGAAAATGACAGAAAAAGATTTGCGGAAAAAGAAGAGTACATGCTTTTATAATAGTAGTATGATATATATATATAAACTCCATTTTGTATTCTTTCAAGAGTTCTTAAAATTAGAATTATAATAGAAAGTGTAAAACTCTAAGAATTAACATCAACTGTATTTGTTAGCCACATTTCATATAATAAGTTAATAATAGACCAATATTTTTATACATTAGAATAACATGTTAAATTTAAAAATTAACATAAAGTTAAATTATGCATATCAATTATTATATAATTTAAATTTTATTACAGATAGTTGGGATGTCAATAAAATCCTGTAGATCCAGCTTGGCCCAAATCCTCTCTGAGCATGGTCCGATATCATCCTGATTTTTTCAACCCAAAAGATTTGCTTGGGTTACAAAATGATCAACTATATTTTAGTTTAGTTTTATTAAGTTTTATTAAAAAAATAATTATAACATTTTTTTTTTGGTAAACAATATAATTATAACATTAATGCAAGGTTGGTTTAGTTTTTTTTTTTTTTTTTTGATAAGAAAAAGAGCTTCATTAAAACTAAAAACACTTACAGCCATAACTTTGAGTTGTATTACCTGTTCCCATTAGTTCGGAATCAGATAAAGCTAACTTTTCAAACAAAAATTGGAGCATTGGGGATGGGAAATTGTCAAAGATTACATGTTTGGTTGTCTTAGCAACCTTCATTAACATAGCTATATGGTGTAAAGGTCATGTTCTAAAATTTGGTTTTGGTAATAGATTTGACAACTCTTCAGAGTTGCACCATATCTCCTGTATCCCAAACCCTTGTGTTGCTGCCTTCTCCATCCCGTATTGTACTCCAAAAAGGATTGCTTCTAGAGTGTCTGGTATCTGCACGGTTCCAAAATCGATGGACTGTATATGTCCATTCCTATGCATCCCAATGCTCCATCCTACCTTCCCTAGGTGCTAGTTAAGTACTCCTGCACATATTAAGACAATATTATTAGTTCTCAGGATGACATTGCACCAATTTAATTCCTGAAAGATTAGATTATTTGCATTTGGTGTTGGAGAGTTATGAATTGTAATTTCATTTTGATGTAGTTTAAGATTTGCAATCCAGTGATTAAGGCTTTTTAACACCTTAAGAGGGCTAGGTGTTTTTTGTTGAAAAGCTTTTAGATTTCTTTCCTGCCAAATAAAATAACAAGAGATAATAAAAACGGAAAGAAACCATTTGAATTTGGATTTATCCAAAAGGGATTATAGGTTTTGACACCAACTCAAAATTGACAAGTCTCTCCAATTTTCAGTTTGTAAATGGTCCTGCAGCATGTATTCTTTTGGCCCAGTCACATGATATAAAAACATGCCAGTTGGTTCACTCGCAACTTCACAAAGAGCACACTCGGATGAACAGTTAGACCACTGGACTAGTTTTGATCTGATTGGTAGACCGTCATGCAATAACCGCCAGAAAAAAAAAAAAAAACCTTAAATTTTTTGGGTGTATGGGTAATTCCAAGTAGAATTTCCACCACCTAGAAGAGAGGTTCCCTGAATAAGAAAAGCGCCTTTTGATTATCTCAGAAAAGGCTTTTTCACTGTGAAGTCTCCATTTGGAGAAAGCAAAGAGGACCATGAGTCGTCACGGTCTGACAAGGTTATTGGTGTTGAAATGATAGAGATAATATTAGGATGAGTTAGAAATATCTCCCTGTTGATGCTTTGGGTATTGTTGAGGACTTCTGTGACTGTTGCTTGACGTGGCCATATTAAGAAATCTTGTGTTGATGTTGGATCTGGCACTTGTGTAGGTAACCAAGGATCAAACCAAAAAGAGGTTTGTGTTCCTGTTCCGATCTTTCGTTTCACCATCGTTTTTAATTGAGGAATTATAGTCGTAAGACTATTCAGATTCATGATCCTTTCTTTGCACTGACTTTAGGGTTAAAAAGAGATTGATTCAAAAGAAATATTTTGTTTTTAGGATATAAACCCACAAAGCATCTGGTTGAGCTAGTATCCTCCATCCTTGTTTCAGTAACAATGCTGAATTGTAGTCCTCCATCCTCTTAAACCCCATACCTCCCAAGGCTTTTGGCTTGCAGTATTTGCCCCAAGCAATTAAGTTTAGTTGTTTCTTCTTGTTTGGCTGACCATTCCAAAATCTTTGACAGATCACATCTATCTTTATACATATTATCTTGGGAATTCCAAACATTGCATTTGGTATAGCCCCATAGATTGCAGTGATGCCTGCATCAGCACTCCTCTTTCTGCGAATGAGAGATTTGTTGCCTTCCAGCAAGCCATCTTCTTAGTCATACGCTCGAGCACAAATTTCAAAGTTTTTGCTTTTCCTTTCCTAGCCATCAATTTTGTTCCCAGATATGTTGTTTCGCCTCTTAATTCTAGTACCCGTAAAATAGATAGTATCGCATTTGTGTCCTCTCTAGGTACATTCCGGCTGAAATGTACTCCACTTTTCTCAAGGTTAATCTCCTGTCCTGTCAAATCCGAGAAAAGTTCCAGAACTGCCTTCAAAGCCATCACTTCTTTCGTGTCTGCTTTACAGAACAAGAACATATCATTTGCAAAAAACAAATGAGTATCTGGTGCCCCTCTCCCTACTTTAATACCACTGATTAAGTTTAGGGATTTATATTCATCAAGGAGCCGAGACAAGACTTCCATGATTAAAAGAAAGAGATATGGACTAAGGGGACACCCTTGTCTGAGACCTCTGGATCCCGAAAACCATGAGTAAGGGGATCCATTCATCTTAATCGAGAAAGTGGGAGATGAGATTAAGATGTCAATTAATCTACACCATTTGTCATCAAACCCAAGGAAATGAAACAGCTTGATTAAGATGCCCCGATCGGCCTTATCATAGGCTTTTGACATATCTAATTTCAAAGCAATGAACCCTTTTTTGCATGAAATGAAATATCTCATGGGCCACAATGATATTATCTGTGATTTGTCTTTGTGCCACAAATGCACCTTGGTTTGGTGAAATGATTTATGGGAGAAAGGATTTCAATCTTTGTGCTAGGATTTTAGCAATAATTTTGTAGGAAACATTGCACAAACTGATGGGACGAAAATCAGAGACTAATTTGGCATTTTCTTTTTTCGGGATGAAGCAGAGTAGAGTGTGATTAAGCCCATCGGGGAGAACCTCATTCAGGAAGAAAGACTTGACAAACTTGAAGACATCCTCACATATGACGTTCCAGAATTTCTGAAAGAAAAAAGTGTTAAAACCATCCATTCCTGGTGCTTTATGAGGACTCAACGAGAAAACTGTATTCTTAATCTCTTGATTGTCGGGTAAGATGGACAAGTTACCGCCACCAGGATTGATGGGAGGAAAGAGACATTCTATAAAGCTAGGTCCAATGTTTGATTTGATTGGAATAGGTTTTTCATAAAATCTGCAAATACTCTGGCAATCTTATTTGGTTTCATGAAGATTCTCCCATTTGCCTCAACCTCAGAGATTTTTCTCTTGTGGAGGTTAACTTTGCTAGACAGGTGATAAAATCTAGTATTCCTATCCCCATCAGAGATATACATGCCCCGAGACTTTTGGAACAAAAACATCTCTTCCGCCTCCCTGGCCCATTCAAGCAGTTGTTTTTTTCTCCTTAATCCCCTCCCAGTCAGGATTAGGCCCTTGTTCAAGAAGCTCAATTTCCATTGAAATACGAAGAAAAATATTATCTACATGGCCAAAAACCAAGTTGTTCCAGTGTTGTAAGAAACAAGTCATATTGGCTAATTTGACATGAAAGGGAGAGGATGAATTTTGAATCCAGGCTGATTGGAGATCCACCGAAAATCTAGGATGGGAGATCCAAGCATTTTGAAAATGGAACAATTTCCTTTTGAAATCCCCGTCACAAAGAGGGAGCAAGATTAAGGGATTGTGGTAAGAGCCAACAGTGGGGAGTCTTTCAATCCGTTGGTTAGGGAAAGAACATATCCATTTAGGTGATGAGAAAACCCGATCTAATTTTTCCTTAACCAAATTAGGAGGGTCTTTGTCTATTTGTCCAAGTGAATGGGCAACCAAGAGCGGAAATTTCACATAGACTCTCATAATTTATGAGAGCTTTCAAAGCCGACAAAGCCCCTGAAGGCCTAAACATCCCCCCAACCTTATCTTTGTCCTCAAGCATTTCATTGAAATCTCCCATGATTACAAAATGTTCGGTTAGGTTTAGAACTAAGGATGCCACTTCCTCCCAGAAGATCTTTCAATCCGAATAATTAGGAGGGGTGTAGATAAAGCATACGATAAACGATAGATCGTTTATCCAGCATCGGATCAAGAGAGCCGAAGGTTGTGAGAAAATTAATTCAGATTTGAAATCGTTAGCTTTTTAACACTACAATTCCACCCTTCAGCCCTTTGATCCACTACTTGCCATATGCCCCACAATACTATACCTTGAAAAAAATATTCCGCTTCTTAGAGAAAATTTCACAATGGTCCCTACATTTTGTTTCACAAAGGAACACCAAATCTGGTTTATGTTTTCGCAACATTTTTTTAATGCAAAGTTGTGTGAATGTGCCATTAATCCCTCGCACATTCCAGAACAAGAATTTCATTTTGTTAGAAGGAACAATATAAAAAGCCGCAACAAAACTCCACCACCAATCAATCCACTCCACACACCACTTACGGACAGAAATAAGTTTAAATATACTAGAATAAGGAAAAGGAAAGGAAGTTTAAAGAAAAGGTAACAATAAGTTTTCCCCTTACACCACATGGAAATCTAAGAAAGAAAATTGAAACAAACAGAAACTAAACAAACTGAAACAAACAGGGGTTAAGCATAAAATCTATTTCTAGATTTAGGTTTTAGTTTTTTAAGCCAACTGTAAATGATTGCAAGGATTGAAATGAAAAGCACAACACATAAGTAAAAAAAAAAAAAGAGTATTTATGATAAGGAAATACCTGGGGGATGCCAATGTTAGTGTTCATCCCATGTCTTGAAAACTAGTTTGTAGGGGTTGCTGTGGTTGTACCAACTGCTGAGTGGGTATCATTGGATTATGATTGATTAGATAACATGTTTCGATTGATTTCTACACACTCCAAAGTAAAGAGGTCGGATCAGGAGACTCTCTCAGAAGTGAGTCCAGATAAAGATCAAAACGATCAATGGGTGGGAGTTGCATGTAGGCAGGGGAATTCCTGCACGTTTACGAATGATCGAGACATCGAGTTTAGCTTTGTCCATATCCTCCCAAGTAGGCCAGACTTACATCCCTTCAATCAACACCCGTTATTTCAAATATTATGTCTTTTCATCCACCTCCCTTATTTCTCCCTCAAAATATAAACCATTACTTCATATATTATGTGTCTTCATCCACTTCCTTTATTTATTGCTTATAAATTTATATAAATATCATTCATAACCGAAAACATCACCAACGTATACACATCAAATTTTGCTAGTCTTATAAGAAAAAAGAAAAAAGAAAAAAGAAAAAAGAAAAAAAGGAAAAGGTAAATCGTCTGATTTTATCGATACGAGATCGATACAGGTACCGTTACGGATTACCAGAACCCGGTATGTGGTCTGGACCTTTTTCGGTGACCTGGCCACGTTAGGAGGTTGACGGATCGTCTTGGATGACTTCGCCTTTTAGCGAATCGTCCTGCTTAAAGCTCTAATTCGTGCAGACAAAGGAAAAAGTGAAGCTTAGAGCCCGTCAGGTTATGTCTTTTGTGTTGTCTCCTTGCTTAACAATCTTGGTTCGCTTCCTGTGGTTAATCTACTCCATCTCCCTGCATCTTATTTCTGTTTGATCTCTCTCGCCATGGATGAATCTTATACCAGTCTATCTAGCAGCCATTTATTGGGTTCAGTTCCTGTATGTACATTTCTTTCTATTATCTTTTCTTCAATCCCCTTGTCTTCCATGCCTAAAAATCTGCCTAATTTTATCGAACTCATCTTGTTTTTGATATGTTAGAAGACAGAATTGGATTGACTCAATGAATTTCACCTTACTGTGCTGTCATTTTGCTTTTCGTTATGTTGGTTTTGTTTAGGGTTTTGATTTACCCAGGTTTCTCATTGCGGCTTCTATGCATTCTAAACAACTGCTCCTGTAATGCTTACGGCTTGGACTTCTTAGTCATAGGTATTTTTGTCAAAGCCATCATGAGTTGTATACAATATAGTGAATAAGGTGGTCTCTTTTTCCTAATTCTGAATGAATTTTGGGTATCTTGCCGATCAGCGTGAAAGCTGCATGTAGTGACGTTGATCACCGCGCTACAGTCATGCTGAATGAGACTTGAAATTTCTCTGCACAATGTTTCTTCTTTAGTTTTCATGAGATGCAGTTGTAAACAGCCGGGAGAAGATCTTACTGATTATTGCCATATTACTCCTACACCTTCTGACATCATTTGTTTGTTAAAATAATAATACAAATAATTTTGTTTTTGAACCACGACGAAGATAATTGCTAGAGTGCAATTCAGTTGTGATATGATTTGCGTAGCATTCAAAGAGCTAGTCCGTTATTCTCAGTTTTCATATATTTTCCATTAAATTATATAATATAATCTTTTCTTTTGGGCTTTTTCTTTGGGGGTTGGGGTGGGGGGTGGGTGGGTGCATGGGTGGTGGAGGGATGGGGGAATACTTTCTGGAGATGTTGCATGGCTGCAATCTACTGTTGTAGGATTGAACCTTTGAAATAATAACAAGCATAATCAACAGAAAAAATAGAATGATTAGCTGCACTGTATCTCTGAAAACCTAATTCTGTGGTATGCTGCATTGCAATGTGTGCAGTTGCACGCAAACTAGCATTCAGTCCAGACTTGGGAGCTTCCTATTGAATACAAAATGTTGTTTACTCACATCTCTTGACTTAGTTTTACCATTGACACTCTTTTAAGCTTGGGATATACTTTCTTCTTTTAAACGTAAACATTTTAGCTTTGAGATGGCCTCTTGTTTTTATTTATCTCTTGTTTGTTACTTGTGCACAGGCTGTGGTCACTGAAGAGAAGAAAACCCCCAACTATGAGGGTATGAGGTTACGTTTATAATTTTTTATCTTTCGGAAAATGGTACGGTTTCTTGATATATCGACCTTTTCAGTTGACTCAAGCAATTTCTTAATTTTTTAAAACCTCTACTACACAGCTCCTCAAGCAAACTTGCAAATATTTCCTCCTACCAATGGAGGGGACAGTGGAAGAAGATATCAAGCTTTCGGAAGTCCAAATGGTATGTGATTTAGTAACCGTGTTCTTGAAATATAATAATAAAAAAAATCCATAACAATTTCTAAATTTTTGCAGTAGTAATTATAGGTGTCAAGGTGCTTTGTTGCTGTCACCTTGCTTTTGGACCCTCTCCTACACCTAGGGTCACTAAGCTCTGTATGGTAATGATTCTGTTCCCCCCCACCTTTCTAGGTCAGGCACAGGTTTTCTGTTTCTTTTGTTTTTTGCACATTTCTGGAATATATGGTAATACTTGTAAAAAAAGAAAAAGGCTTCTGTAGCAACATAAGAATCACAAACACTATCTAGAGTTATTTTATATGCAAATGACCTTTTTGCCCTTATGACTTAAGTGTGCATCTTGTGCCACCGCACTTTTAAAAAAAATCTTATTCATTGAAGAAACACAAAAGCAATGTTTCTACAATGAGGCTTAAAAGTGTGCTAAAGAGTTGGTTTGTGACAAAAGACCAAAAAATGAACCAGAATGCCTATACAGAATTTGGCCCGTTTCTGTTCTAAAAATACTGAACAAGACCAGATTTTTTATTTTTTTTTATTTTTAATTATTATTATCTTTTGAACTTTACTATACAGAGCCCTAGATGCTGTGACAGCCAGGAACTAATGTATATCTGTTTTCAACATCTTTCTTTATTGTTTCTATTTGAAAATGACTATTTTAGAAAGTTTAAGTTTCAAACTTTCTATTTAAAGTGTTACCCAAATTTGATGTTAATTTGGATTCAAATCCAAAATCTTGCCGTGGAGCCCAGTGATGTACTAGCATTTCCTTAGAATGGGCTGAACCTGTTTGAGAATCCAAATTGAGAACCAGGTCCAATCTTGGATTTATCTCTTAGGCTTTTGTTTCACTTTGAATAAGGTAGGTTGTGGCAGAGTTCTATCTCATTTTAGCTTTAGAGTTAGAATTAGAGTATTTTGATTCCTTCATAACATGTAACTGTGGTAAAAAATTTCTGATTGAATAGAACTAAGTAAATTATGAAGGTTTTTTGGCTGTGAGCGTGTCTCCCCCCCCCCCGTGTGATCTCTTTGCCCTTATTTCTTTCATCCATTTGCATCTATTGTGAGACTTAAGTGTTCCGTTTCATCACAAGTTCATGTTCCTTACCTCATACCTGATGCTGCCTTGCATTTAGCAACACTGGCAGCATTAAATATTTTTATTGAATTCCCTCCTCATGCACCTTTTCTGTCCCAAATTCGGTGAGCTGTCAATTACAAGATTGCATTCAAAACTTGTTCTTGCTCTACTGCCACATCTGGTTCTGCCCATTTGATGTTATAGTTGCTCAATTCCTTGAGAATTTGCCGAAGTTCATGGTTTTTCCCATTGAAGTTGTGAGTCTTGTGACAACCTGAGTTTGAAGAAGTGAGTCACTTCAGTTGTACCTTATTTTGTGTTTCTGATGCAGATCCAGGATCTATTTGGGCTGCTAATTAGTGGGATCAGCCTAGGGTTTATATGGGGTTGCACCTTTTATTCCATGGATTTATTTGGTAGATGGTCCAAAACATATGTACCAAAGTGGTATACGAATTCTAGCCTATCTAAGTGACTGAAACCCAATCTAAGATGAATTCTTTAAAATGCAGGGTTTGCCCAGAATCGTCCAAGAAGTAAATCAACAATTTTATGGGATGCCTATGGGTTTCTTTGGACTGGATGGGAGTTGGAGGGCAACACTAGGAAACAATTTATGGCTTCTATGGGATGACAAGGAAAAGCTTAGAGTGTTAATAAATTCCCATGGGATGATTTTGTGATGTCCAGAATCAATAAGGGATGTAAAAAAGAGACATGGGGTGTATCAAGGATGATCCTAAAATTACTATGGGAAGCTCAATTAACCAAACCTAGATAGTGGGGATATTCTAGGGAAAAGTCAAAATTAGGCTTTCATCAAAACCCAAGATGGGATGGTATATTTGATAATAGGATATCCAAACTTACATTAGGCAAGTTGGAAAGAGAAAAGGAAGTCTGTGGTTGGGGTTTGGAGGGTTTTAGGAATGACTCTTGGTAAGCCTATGGGTTCTCTTAATTGTTTTAGGATCTCCAAAAGGGAGAAGGTCTTGGGCAATCTTGAATTCTCTTTCTTGTTCTTTTCTTCTTTTGTCCTTTTGTCCTTTTTCCTTTCTTTCTTTTCTTTTCTTTTCTTTTCTTTTCCTTTCTTGTTTCAGATCTGCTGCAAGCCAAAACAGGGGAGGGGAGGTTGCGATGAAGAAGAGAGAGGAAGGGGAGGGGCAGCAGGGTAAAGGAGGGGTGGGGGAATGGCTAGGGATGATCTCAGGGGGGGGGGGGGGGGTTAAGGGTTGTCGAGGGCTGGGGGAGCTGCTGCCAGGGGTGCAGCAACAAGAGGGTAGGATCTAGGGTTGCACAGGCAGGGGAGGGGCTGGGGGAGAGGTGATGGGGTTGGGAGGTGAGGGAAGGGGGTGGGGGTCTGCTGTACTTAATTGAAGACTGCTGTAAGATCTTGAAGAAGATGATGGAGACTGGAAGAAGAGTGCTAGACAGAAGATAGGTGCTAATGTTGAAGAAGAATCTCAATCCTTAACTCAACTGTGACCCCCTCAACAAGGAACCATGATCCTCAACTCCATTAATCTTTTCAAATAATTAAACTTCAGAAAAAGAAAAAGAAAGAATAGGCTTATTTATAGCCTACTAAAGACTTGGACTCCTCTAAAAAGGAAACTAACTTGACTCAACTAGGGAGTCCCTTATAGATTAGGATCCCCTTTACAATTCAATAAATAATAACCACAGATAAAAATAAACCACCTTGGAAAATAACACCTAATTATCCAAAAGGATTCTTAATTTATAATAGTTTCAATTGGGACTAATTTTGACCCCACCCAAAAAAAACAAAAAAAAACAAAAAAGAAAACCCAATAACTAACCCTAGAGGACTCCAATCCAAATTCTAAGAGTAGATAAGGGGTCCTAACAATTAGGAGATCAAAGTGGACTCAAATTGTGGGATACCAACCTACTTCGGAATTTCTCCTACGTAAGGACTGTCAAGTATCTTGCAAAATACTAACCCAACTAAAAGACTAAAGATAGATCCATGACCCTTGGATCAGGGGGGTTTCTAAACAGGCCCTTCTTGACCAAAAGAATACCCATGGCGTATTCGGTCAGCAACGGATTGGGCTTTTTGGGTCTAGGTTTGGCCCAGTTATGGGGGGGGGGGTCATCCCTGTTCACATCACTAAGCCAAACTTGTGATTGTGGAGGCCTCTACTATAGCCGTTAAGATTTGATTGCATAAAGGGTTGTCATCAGAGTTGAGCTTGAGTGTTCCTAATCATAATAGGAGATCTCCATAATTAGAAGTTTGACCTATGGACTTCGTCCCAGTTTGGTTTAAGTTGTTCACTATGACAAATAGACCATTTGACCTGAAGTGTAGCAAGATTAGACTTGGCTTTAATTTGTTAATTGTATTTTCTTGAATTCTGGTCAATTTCTTTGTTTTATGGGGAACACTTATCCCTCATGTTTATGTTACCTAAAACCCTATCACCCACACAGAAGACGTAGTGCCAGCTTAGGGATTTGTCCTAAACTTGTCAGACCAGGAACGTTGCTTCCATTTGGTTCTTCTCAAGCTGATTTATCTGGTTTCTATATTGTTGTCTAGAACTCCTTTTGTTTTGAAAATCATTGTACTTTAAATTGCTGAACTTGAGCCAATCTCAAATATGTTGTATCTTGTAATACATATTCAATTTGGGCTAATAGTTTTCATTTTGATGCACTCTTATCCATGCAGGAGGGGATGAACAACCATCGACTAATGGTTGGAAGGGAGTCTTTAGTGTTTCATCTTACACACAGTATTTCAATGTGGATACAGATGTTGTCCTTGAAAGAATTGTGACTTCTTTGAATCCTCTTGGGGGAACTTTTTTCAGCAAGATTGATGCTAACCCTGATCTGTAAGTTTTATTAAAGTTATTGATTATTTTTCTATTCTTGGGTGGGTGGTGTGTGAAGTGGACTGGCCCTTTAAGAAACATATTTCTTGAAGAATTTCTGCTTATGCGTCAATTTGATTTGTTTCTTCTAAATCTGTGTTGTGAAGGCTGTTCTTGATGCAGCCTCAAGTGAATGAGTGCCAGAAATCCGAGATCTTCGATGAATAGCAATAGGAAGAATTAGGGTTTCAAGGGTTTTCGACCAAGGCTGGTTCAGGCCTCTGTTTAAGGTCAAATTATAATTCAGATTTAGGTCTTACTTACTGGGTTAGGACTTAGGATCCCTGTTTCTGGATATTTCAGATACAAAAGTGCTGGACTGTTTCCCCTTTGACTGCTGTGATTAGGGTTAGGTCTTAAAACAGTCGGATTAGGGTTTGTTAGGGTTTTAGAGTTATTGGGTAGGTTACAGAATCAGAATTTTGGTTTCTTAGATTTAGGATGGAGGTTCGGTAGTTGTGGAGATAGGATTCTGAAAATCAAGGGTTCGGGTTTACAGTTTCAGAATTAGGGTTTGGGAATCTAGAGTAGCAAGGAATTAGGGCTTAGGATAGGGAAAAAGGACTGCAAGTGAGTTCGAGTGGTTATGAAGGTGGAGGGATAATAGAACCGTAATGGGGTAGAATTCTGATGGGGAATTTGAGGTTATGGATTCTAGGTTTAAGGAGAAGAAGAAGAGTCGATGGGCAGGGTTTGTTAAAACAAAAATTAAAATATGGAAGGGCAATGGGATTAGTTGTGACTTGTTACTTACCTGTAAGGCTGTAACACAAGTATGGTAATGGGCTGAGATGATGATGAACGGTAGGGAAGGCAGGCTGCAAGCACTACTGAAAGAGAATCCTTCGAGTAGAAAACCCTAGGTTGCTTACCCGATCACTTGGAGATACCTTGCCACTGATGGAGAAGCTGTACCATTACCTTAACTTTTAAGCAGGACTAACTCTTTATTAATTGTAATAATCTGAAATCTGAAAATTATTACATGCTCAGGCCTTTTATTTATAGCCTTGTACTGGCTTTCCTAGTTCTCAAAATAGAAACTAAATTTGAAATGGGACTCTTAATACTGGATACTAAGTTTACTAACCTAATAAGGACTGTTTAACTCATGTGTATAAGGCCTTGATAAGGATTATTTAAGGAAGGTGTTTTGGGGCTTGATAAGGTCTATTACAGTAAGCTACTCTCGATAGACCTGAGCAAGTTTAAACAAAATAAAAACCTATTTTTGTACTTGGGCTAGACACTCGACTTATGGGCCCATTGAAAAGGCTTATGACCACATAAACCTGATAAACAAAGGGCAAACTCCTATAATCAACCCTATGTTGATTTCAAAGGGAAATAGGCCAATTTGATGTGCAACCTGCATCAGTTCTCTTTGGAGTTTATTGGGGGATCCCAAATTCTTTGTCAATCAGATTATTGAATGCACTAAGTTTTTTTCTCACTCCCCAAATACCCTTTGTTCAGTGTTTTCAGGAAATTGAACAAGAAAATTGTGTGCACAACATTACAAAAGAAAAAAGAAGAAACACTATTGGGGATAATCTTGGTGACTTAAAATAATAGTAGTGGAAAATGGTCTTCACTTTAAAAGTGAAACTTGTCAAAATGGATAGTCTTTGTAGTTTGTACATTTTATCTTGGGTGAATGAATAATTCATTACTAATACCTTGAAAAAAGAGAGGGGTGGGTGTATACAAGCAGGAAAGGGAACAAGGCACATGTTCAAGCCGTAAAAGGAACGGGAAAAAGGCTGTATCAAGGAAACAGAACCCCAGGGGACGAAATGTCTGTTGCTTGGGGTATCACAACTAGGACAATTAGATAATAATCAAATCTTGGAGGACGTTTTACAAACCTTGTCGGAAGACTGAGAATTGGAGGTCCATTCTCTAAGATTCCACTCCAACCAAAGGTTGGCAATGGTGATTCCAAAGCAAGCTTCCATGTAATATGACATTTAGAGCTACCTAAGAAGGTCATGTCAATATAAAGTCACTCCATACAGAAGGGTAAACGTCATTTTAGTGAAGGCTAGCAACTGTTTGAGGCTCTTTTCCAAATTGAGATTGAGAAGGGGGCTTGAGAAGAAAAGTTGGGCAATGTCTTCCAAACCATTCTTCCAAAGAACATAGGAGAGAGGAAGAGAGGTTGACACGGGGGGGGGGGATGTGCAACTTTGTTTATGACTCTATGGATGAGGAACCATTGGGTGGGGAGGCAAGGGGTCCGAGGCTTTTTCAACTGGGGGCTATGGCAAATATTGATCCCTTTAAACCAAATAAACATATGCTGAAGAGGCTGGGCATGAACTTGAATAAAGACCAAGATAAGGAACTAACGAGGCCATTAGTGGACCGGGGGGGGGACCCACATAGAGGAGAAGCCTGAGTGGAGGGCCAAGGAATAGACCTAGAACCTTAGGAGGTAGTGGTGGAATGTTTTCAAGTAGACAACTTCGCAGACCAACCACTGAGAAGAGAGCATCCATAGGATGCTAGTGGTTGAACCAAAGTGATGTAGAGGTTCACTGAACTATTCTAGTGGAGGTGAATGGTTTTGAGGAAATCCATTAAGCATCTGAGTAGTGGGAAACTGTCCACTGAGGGCCATTTGGGAGTGCTCGAGTAACTCTCTTCTCCCAAATAGTATCATGTTTGGACACAATTTTCCAAATCAATTTAAGAATATCCGCAGTGTTGGAGTGCTTGTTCCTCGTAACCAAGGTCTCCCTATTCTTTGGGAACAAGTGGAAGCCCTGCGAAAACGGTAGAGGAATCTGGAGGTTTCAGCTCCTTTCTTTAGGAAGCCACTTAGTAGTTATGATGGTGATGTACCCTCAAATTGAATGAGGGCCAAGCTTCAAAGATGTGAACCAGGATCCAGGGTTTAGTTGATTGAAATATTGCCCTAAATCTAGGCTCACTCCAGGATCTTCTTCCCTGAGAATCAGCAGTCTTCTAGCGCTGTAGCACCTTTTGGTGGAGGGTTTTTGGGCAAATTCTAGCTGTGTAAGGGTTAGGCTAGGCTTAGGGTAGATTCAGCCAGACTTAGGGGTCTCGATTTTGTGTTCGAGAGCTTAAAACCTTGTTGTAATTGTAATTTCAGGTCTGGAATTCCGAATTAGGGTTGGAGAATTTAGGTTTTGAAGAAATCGAGGATTAGAGTTTCCTAATAAGAATGTAACTTGCAGAATTCTGGGTTTTAGTGATTGAAGGGGGGAGGGGGCTGGCTTTAGGGTTTAATTCTAAAAGGGGGAAGGGTTTCTTTTCCAAATACTGGAATCTCCAGAAGCCGCTGCAGGTTTGTATGAAAGAAAAGAAGCAAAAACCTAAGGGGGAATGTCTGGAATGGTAGATTAGGGTTAGGGAAAGGTAGGGGATTAGGTATTAGTGGAGGGGGAGGGTTCTGTTTTTTTTTTTTTTTTTGGGGGGGGGGGGGGGGGGGTTGGGGGGAAAGGGGCTGGGATTCCAGAATTACGGTTAGAGGGTAAGGGGGATGGCTGCAGGAGAGAGTAAGGAATGGGGCTGGATTGGGGGAGGGGCTTTCACTTACTTGGGGTTGAGGATGAATGCTGAACTTGAAGAATTATGTGGAATTCAGTACACTTGAATGCTGCAGTCCCCTCTAGGGAACCCACGACTTCTCTAGCTTGCCTCCAAACTCAATCAATATTTCATTCATCATATTAGTCTCTTGTCTACAAGGTTTGAAGGCTTCTTTATAGCCTACTGAGAGAAATTAGACAGGGACTCAACTTTAGAAAAGAAATCAAACTTGAACTCTTAACTTGCAATTCAAATCTAAATTAAAATTCGTAAGAGTTTAACTCACACAAAAAACCTTCATAACTTACTCTAGAGGAATCCAGTTTGAATTCCAAGAGTAGATGTAGATCCCTTGAAGTAGGACGACTCTAGTGGACTCCTTCACAAACTAGGAATCCCACTCTAATTGGGTTTTTTAGTAACTTGCAAAATAAGGATTCAAATTTAAAAATAAAAGTAGATCTAGGGTCCCAAAAACATATTGGACCCAATTATACCCTATCTTGGACTCAACAAAAATTTGCAAAAGTGACCAAAATTCCCTTGTGTTGCCTTTGAATGTGGTTTACATTAGAACCAACTTATATAGGGTGGAGAGTTTTGGTTTTAGGGAAAAGGGTTAATTTAGGGCTTTGTGGATGAAAGTCATATGCTCTTAAAATATATTTAGGGTATTGAGGATACTTATCCCATCTCATGGGAGGTATGGGATGAATTCCTTGAGATAAGAAACAGGGGTTCATTGGTGTTAGAATTGGTTGAAACTCGGAGAGGTAATAATATAGAGATAAAATCCCCCAAGTTTGGTTGGATTTGAATGGTTAAATTAGAAGATATGGGGGTTTTATGGAGTATGATAATTTAAGAAAATATTTATATCTTGAAATTGGATGATCAAATGGGGTCAAACTAGGATCTAAGGTCACTAAAGTTAGTGGGATGATGTTCCTAAAATGTGGGAAAATCTAATGGTTAGATTGGTATAAATTTGACCTTGAATTTTGGGTTTTTTTAGACATCCAAAAATGCAAAAAGTTCAAAGGTATAGGTATATATATATATATATTGGGGGAGGTGAACATGGAATCATGGGGAAAAGTGAAACCCCGCTCACATGGCAAGTTTTTTTTCACGATCTGTTGGCGTGCTTGAAATTTTTACAAAAATTTATAAGAAGGTGATTAAGGAAAGATTAAAGAATATATAAATGTTAATCTATATGCTAATTTACATGCATGTAATGCAAAAAGGTATAGAGGGGCCTAGGTTATGGTAGAGGCACTACTGTAGGCATGCCATCTCAAATCCTTTTTCTATGAAATTAAGATAATAAAAGAGAAAAATAGGCCATTTGATCTCACATACTTACCTTGCTTGGGTTCCCGAAAAGATTAAAAGAACTTAAGAAATAAATAGGGCACTTACCATTAAGAAAGCTTGCTTTATTAATTCAAAGGGAAGTTACAAGGAGAGCACTTAGTACAAAAGGAGAGCACCATCACTTGAAGAGAGAGAACAAAGATGGGAGAAGAGTTCATGTAAAGGTGTCTCTCTTACAATAGTTCTAGCTATTTATAGGCAAGTGGATGACACTATGCCTTATTACACTTGACACATTTACAAACAAAATAAAGACAAAGGACTAAAGGACATTTTTTAGGGGACTATAATGTCTTTAGCCTTTAATAATATTTACATCTTTGTCCTCTAAGGTGTCACTGCAATTATTTAAAGAAATGATTCCACACAACACCCTATACGCATGCAGTTATGTGATCTGCTGGGGACCTTAGATTTGGTATTTCTTCAAGAACAGCCCCGTGGCATTCCACGTAGTATGAAACTACTGTTTTCCACATTGGTTTGGTTCAGGAGATTAACTCATATTTTACAGGCAGGGTTTTTGTCTGTCATACTTTTATCCTTAGCATGCTCAAGTGTGATAAACATTGTGTTTTATAACCTGTGTCCAGGTTTAGCCGGTTTAATACTAGCCTGGCCTAGTTTACCCAATATTTTACATGCTTGGTACTAGCATGGATCCTGTTGTAGCCCGGATCAAGGTTAAGGACAATTATGAGTTTTTATATGGTTGTCCTATGAACCATGTGATCCTTTATGGATTGGGCCAAAGTCCTTGTGGTTTTGTTAATGTTCAAAAAAACCATCCCTAAGTTTAACGTCATTTGAGTGTGAGACAGATGGTAAAGGAATCACCCTATGATAGAAATCTACATGTCAAAGGAGATTTTTCTCCTTGTCTTTTCCTTTCCTTCTTCTGATCACCTCAAATTCAGCATCTTCTGGAGGTGGCATGATGTGTGGTTGTGATGATATTTGTGGGTTTATGGGCCCACCATTGCTTGCATGTGATTGTAGCATGTTTCAAATTTCGCCTATGATGCCTTCTTTGAAGCTTTGAAGGAAATCTGATGGTTCTGGAGCTGGTTCCATCCTGTAGCTTTCAGCTGTATTTTGAAGTCTTTGTTTTAGTTTGTCTAGAGCTTCCTCATGTTCTTTGATCTGTTTGTGAAGCTCCAATTTTTCTTGATGTATTTTGATTGTATGATCTTTGATCTATTTGTGAAGCTCCAATTTCCTTGTTGAGGTTAGTGATTCTGGTTGCCCTAGAGATGATTCAATCAATTAAATTTGTAAATATACCTATTAAAGACAACACATAATAAATCAACTCAATCCAACATCGTTTGAGCATCAACTAGAGGAAAAAATGTTAATTTTTAGGGTTTTTATATTTTTATATTTTTTTAAATCAGAAAAAAAAAATTGTAGAACACTTTAAAGATCAAATCCAACAACAATCACTTGTAAATCTAGCTACCAGAGACCATGGAAAAAAAATTTCAAAACAATCCAACACGATTTGACCATGAAAGAAAGGAAAAAAACAAAAAAATAGGGGAAACTTAGGTTACCTTGCAACAAAGCTTGAAAACACTTGAAATAATCCACCAAGAAGGGCTGAAATCAACAAAGGAGTCCTGAAAAGTGCTTGAATTGATCCAAAAACATGCAAAGAAGGTCGAAAAATGGGGGAAAGATGAGTTCAAAACCTATTGCTTCCGCCTGGTATCACGCTCAAACTCTGCGTTTCGCAGAGTTTTGTGTGTGAAAGGGATTTTAAAAAATGAACCCGCTGGTCCAGCCGGTTTGGTTCAAGTTTCGAGGTTTTGACTGGTTTCGTCGAAATTGTGATGGTTTTGATAAAAACTTGGGACTTTTTTCGGTCCCTCATGGTTTCGTTTTGAAGTTCCAAAAGTGCGAAATTTCAGTAAAAGATTCGACTGTTTCAATCGGATTTTGTACGATGGTTACAGCAGCAACATGCAGGAGAATACTAGAATGAGAAGCTTTAATCATATAAAAGTTGGGTGCCTTTCGATCAATTGGAGGGTCATATTTATACATAAAAATCTGGAGTTTTAATCTAATTTGAACTCTTAATTAAACTCTAACTCAAAATAGAAATTAATTGATGTATATCAGGACAGTAAAACTGAAATAAGAACATAAGTACATAAGAATAGACTATTCTGCCCTTTGAACCTAAGCAGGGCAGAATTTACATAATTGGACCAATTAAATTAGTTACTCACCTATTTTCGTACTTGACATAGACACAACTTTTGGGTCTATAAATATGCCCATGACCACATAAATATTATAAAACAAACGGTCCAAAACCCATATCTATCAACCTTAGATTGATTTCAAAGGCAAGCAAACCAATTCAACGCTGGATCTGCATCAGGTGGCAGATTGAGAAAACCAAAAAAGAAAAAGAAAAAATGGAGGGAGATTGGAGAACAGGTCTGATAAGCTCCAGCCGCCTAGCATAGGAAACAAGTTTGTCCTTGTAGAGGTGTAGCCTTTTATGGATCAAGTCATGCATTAGTTGTTTATGTTGTTTCTGGTGTTTGCACTTTACCGTTATATGAGAACTACAAGGCTATGGAACAAACACATGTGCAAATATTATTGACCACCAGCCATCACTTAAAGAAGCTGTTTCTGAAAATTTTGAAAGCTTTTGTACAATCTAATAGACATTTAAGTTCATGGTTCTTCCTTGCCTAACAGAAAGATCTGGGCTATTGAAGAACATCACTGATTCAGGCTGTATGCAACAGTTACCTGTTAGAGAATTTTGGATTCCTATCTGCTCACATTTCCAGGCTCTAACTGTACTTGATGACTTGTAGAGGGCTTGATGAAGAATTAACAAATCCCATTAAACAGTGAGGATAAATGAATGAGAAACATTTTTAGATTTTACAACAAACAGAATAAGGATAATGTTGTCTAAGATCTGGAAACACGGAATCTGAAATAAGAAGCCGAATACTTTCTGTAGGTTCAGAAACAGAACCGATGTAGATATTTTCTGCCAACAAAATTTAGAAGTAAAGTGTACTGAGCTGTTTCAGAGATTCTGATGGCAGAGTGCCCCTTTCACTGAGGAGAGAGAAAAAGGAGAAAATAGAATCACTGGGGAAAGCAGATGAAAGGGAGAGATCACTACTCAATTTTAAAAATACAAGAATTAACTTCTATTTACTTTTATCATTTTGGGTTTACAAGCTTACATTTGAATTGAAAATAGTATCCTATTCAACTTAAAACAACTTGTTGCAGCTAGGTAATAGATAAGTAATTACAAAAAACCTATAACTTCATTACAATTAAAAGATGGACCTCAAGGCCTCAACTGAGTTGTTTTTCATTTTTTTTGCCCCCCTCTTACTTGTACCACCAATGGATCTTGAACTTGGCTGATGCGCTGTATTCCTTGAAGTTTATCTTCCATAACTTTTCATATCTTTCATTCAGCCAACTGCAAGCTACTGCACCATTTATCTTTTGGGTTCAACTGAGTCTTAGTGTGCTGGTAAATATCTATTTCAGTTTCTGAGGATCCTTTCAGTTTCAGCTCTGATAGACTCAAATAATGCTGTATCAAATCATTGACTACTGGATTCAGGGTTTTCAGTGTTAACAATGTCACACCCGGGATGAATAGTATAGCTCTTGTGAGGCGAACAAGGGCCCATCCCCTGGTCAAAACCCTGGTGTGGGCCTGAAGTCCCATCCAGGTGGTGCACCAAGGGCTGGCTGACCCCCTAAAAGTGGCCATTTGGTCATTATCTAGCCCTAGTTAGCTGTTGATGTTATTTTCAGAATTGTTTTTTTTAATTGTCTTACTCCAATCATGTCTTCAAGTCTTAGTTTGAGTTATAGTAGTTGAGTTCTAGTGTCATAGGAAGTAGTAGTTGAGTTCTAGTGTCATAGTGAGTCTTTCTTTTAAGTAGGACTCTTTATGGATAAAGGTCTCTTATTTCAAGTCAAGTTCTTTTATTTTATGTGGTTGTTATTTAGTTGGTTTGGACACTTGACTTCTAGTGTCATAATGACTCTTTCTTTTAAGTAGGACTCTTTATGGATAAAGGTCTTTTATTTCAAGTCAAGTCCTTTTATTTTATGTGGTTGTTATTTAGTTGTATAGGGTGTCCTAACTTAAGAAAGAAAATTTAGTTCAGTTAGTGACTAAGTCCTAGTTGAGTCTAAGTTAGTTTCCCAGTTAGAGTAGGAATCTTTCTTTCTTAATGTAAGGTTATAAATAAACCATTATTTTCTTTGTAAAGATAGTCTGCATTGAATAGAGAATTGAAGATCTCTTGTGGGCCTTGGAAGATTTCAAGCTTTTGTCTTCAATTGGCAGCGACCAAACATCAAGAACCAGAAGCAGTCCCTTCAACAGAAACTCCACCAAGTCCAGCTCCCCAGCTCCCATTGCAGCCCTCCCTTCCCCTTTTTTCTCTTGAGCAAAGCCTAGGAACCCACCTCATCCCATTGCAGCCCCTTAGGTCCCCTCCCTTACCCCCTGTGACACACCCAAACCCCTTCCCCACCTCCCTTCTACCTGCGGCATCCCCTTCCCCCTTCCCCCTTCCTACCCTCTCGGTTCCCTCTCTCTGTCCCTTCTCTGACTTGCGGCAGAACAGAAAACAGAAAAGAAAGAAGAAAGAGAAGCAAAGAAAGAAGAAAAGAAAGAAAAGAAAAGAAAATAAAGAAAGAAAGATTAGAAGAGATTCCCCAAGATCTTGCCAAGAACCTTTCTCTCTCAGAGATTAAGCCCATAGTTACTAAGATCAATCTCCTCTATCCTCTTTCAACCCTTGGGTGATTCTAGGGATCTCAAAACCATCCCATAGGGATTTGATAAAACCCTAATTTTTACCCTTCCTAATTATCCCGGCCCATTTAGATTTGGTTAATTGAGCTTTCCCCATATTAATTTTGGGTATCTCAAATCATCCCTTAGGCTGCGCTTGTTTGCAAAGGTGGGGTGAGAAAAAAGGAGTGGAAAAAAAAACTTGTGGGCCCCATGTGTAATGGGGTGAGGGAGAAGGAAAAGAAAGGAAGGGACTTTGTGGAAAAGTGTTAAATGTGGATCCCACTATTTGGTTTTCCACATTTTTTCACAAAATTCTACATATTTTGTGGGGTTTTAAAAAGGCATGGGATGGAAAAGTTAGCATGCTACCTCACAAGACAAGCCTCCTTAATTTAAGGAAGCTTGTCTCCAACTTTCCCACCCCCATCAACCAAACAAACCACACTTTTGGGATTTAATGGAAAAGTTTGATTTTTCAAATTTTTTCCCACCCCACCTATATTCCAGCAAACAAATGAAGCCTTAGGAGCGTATCAAAAGCCTGACTTTTTCCCATATCAATCCCATTAATTTTAGGATAAGTTTTATTTTCCCTCTTCATCCCACATGAATTTAGTAAAACCCTAAAGTCTTTCTAATCTGCCATAACCCTTCCCTTAGGTTTCCAACCTATCTTAAAAATCACCCATTGGCTTTTTGAGACTAATTTGCTGATTTGGATGAAGATTCTGGGCAAAACCCAAAATTTTAGGGAATTCTTCCAAGAAACGTGAACCCTAAAATTGGCTTTACATCATCTTTTCTTCCTTACAAGATGTGTTTTTTGGATGCGTTTCCAGTTATAGTGTTTGTTTCCAATCCATTGGTACACATCTTTTTGTTTTTTTCTAGATGAATAAATTATCAATGCCGAAACCCCGGAGGGGGGGAAGTAGAAATACAAAGAGAGAAAGGAAAAAAGTGGGGTGTTAGAACTTCCTAGAAGGGAACAAGGGGGAGCCAAGACAGTATGCCTGCTCCTGGGGTATTAAGAATGGGGGTTTGGGGGAGAAGCTGAAGTCTAGAGGATATATCAAAGTAGATAGGTATCCAAATCAAGTCCAAGGATCTATAGTTGGAGGTCCATCTCTTGAGGTTTCACTCCCACCATAAGTGAGGAAACCCAGCACCAAACACCAACTAACCAACCACATTGCAAATAATAGAGCCTGAAAAGGATCTCACAATCCATAGCCAAACCCTACTAAAGCCAAAGGAGCCTCTACAGTAGGGCTAGACGGAGGAAGTAATTTTTTACTAGATAGGGTGGGAGAACAAGGAAGAGAAAAAAATGTGGTTTACATCTTCTAAGCCATTCTAGCAAAGAATGCAGTTGGGGCTGATAGGGATGTGATGGTGGATGGGGAAAGATTGAGTAGGAAGACAATGGCTGAAAACTCTCCAAACTTAAAAGGCATCGTGGGGGATGTGACCTTTGAACTAACCAGAGGGAGCTAGGCGATAGGTTGGCTAAGGGAACAGGATAGGTTCCAAGCTGAAGCAGAGGAGAAGTTACCAAAGGAAGGGGGAGCCAGATGGTGTGGTTATGGGTAGCAAGGTGCAAGAGGGGAAGATTGGATCAAACTTGAGTGAGACTTAAGAGGGAAGAGGAGGGAGGAGACCAAGAGCCATCGGAGATGAAGTTAGAAACCATGGTGGAATTAAGGATATGAGTAGCATAAACTTGATCGGGGCCCAAGAGGGTATAGGGGATACCTAGTGGATGCCAAGGGTCAAGCTAGAAGGAGCTGGAGGTACCATCCACGTCCAGAGTGGAGGTAGTAGTTAGAACAAGAAGTTTGAGGAGGAGTTTCCTCCAGGCCCAAGAGATGTTCAGAGGAATAGAGATAGTCTAGATGGAGTCAGGATCTCAAGAGATGGGAGTAAAACCAATTAACCTAGATAGAGTTGTGTTTATTGGAGATCTTCTAGATTAGCTTCATCAGGCTGATATTGTTGCAGTCGTGGATTCAGCAAATTCCCAGGCCAGCTTCAACTTTGAAGAAGGCAGACATAAGACCAACTGATGGGATGGAGGGATCAAGAGGACTCTTACCCTTCCACGAGAAATCACAGAATAGTGCATATGTGGCTCTAATGGTGGGTTTGGGGATGGCATTGACAGAGATCTTACTTGCTTTAATTATGAGATTGCAGTTTGGGCTCTGTTTACTTTTTTCTGCATTGCCAGTCAATTTTTGTAACACCTTGTGTTCTTTTCTTCTATTTGAGTTGCTTATTGGTTTCACAAAGACTTCACTACTGAAATATTACAAAGAGATATTTATCTCCCTCTCCTCCCCCACCGCCTCCGAAGGAGAAAGGGGTGATTTTTAAGTAAGGTACACCTTGTGAAGGAAGGTTCTAAAACCTAGTTTAGTTTTCTATTGCCCTACAGGAATGATAAATGTCTCAAGTTTAGGGTCTAGTGGCAATTCTGTAAATTTCCTGAAGTTTAGGACCCTTGAATACAAGGAAAATAGCATATCAGACTTTGATTTATTAAATTTGAAAGGAACAAAGATTCTAGAATTTCAATCAGGGTGGGTTAAAAAAAGAAAAAGGATTTTATGGCAATAATAAAATTTCTGGCATCACCGATAAATAATAGGAGTTGTTTATCCCTTACCTCTCAACAAACAGAAAACCAGCGATGAGTGCCTTGGTTTCAGGTGAGAAAATTTGTTCAAGAGAGATGTCATTGACCTCAAATATGTGAATTTTTTTTTCCATTAAGCCCTCTCAAGCCCAACTGAATTCCACCTAAAGGATCAAAATAGGAATTGACATGCTAACTTCGAAGTTATCTGGCGGAAGTCACCACATCTGATCTGAATGAAGGTATGGAACTCAGAATATGAGACTCTTCTAGGCCTTGGCGCATTTGGAAGGGTTTCTCTATGAGGCTACAAGTACTGCCTAGAACAGTGGGGAACCTGTTAGTGTGGAGAAACCCAAGTACCAAGAGCAACAAGCAAGAAGGAACATAATAATAAGAAAGAAGTACAATTGCAGCGGAAGCCGGAAAGATCAACTCAGTTCCAAACATTCTTCAGTCTCCACTATGCAATTTTACTCAGATGCAATTGTAACATTGCATATATAGGCTTAGGACTTGAATAATAAAAAAATATATATATATAGGCTTAGGATATATCAACTCCAACAGGGAGACTAATGAAGAACTCTCCTATGTATATATTGCATAATTAAAAAAAAATAAAAATTAAAAGTTATGAATATAACCCTGTCAACTCCTATTGGACCAAATCCCAAGGTTGGACCTGGTTCATCTTGGTTTGGGCTCCTAGACGAGTAATGCCAGTCCAGCCATGCACATGCAACTGCATCAAAGTTCAGTTGTGTTGCTCTATTTCTGAGGTCAGCTCCTTTACTTTTGAAGGAACAACTAAGTGGATTGTAGGTCATTGCCCTACCTCTGGTTGATGCATCTCGTGGAATTGGATCCCGACCAATTCACGTTTTCCTTTTATATGACTAGAAATAAAAATTGCCTGGACACAACCTGGCTCTTGGTTGGATTGTTGAAACATCAACTTGGTCCTTCATGATGGATGCGAAGATGTCTGCTTGGAAAGACTTATCAACTAATGGGTTTAAGAATGATCAGGATGTCCTTCATAGATGACAATATCTTAATCCTAATATCCTCCATTTTCATGCTTCATTGGAGTGGACCTGCAATATTTGTCTAACTAGTTTTTATCTTCAAAGTTTAGAGTACTCTCATATGCCTCCTCCCAAATGGCTGTTCAGCTTTCCTATTTCTTTATTTTAATATACATTAATTGAATAATTAATGTGAATTTGTGTGGCATTTTAGTTATGGATTGGTATGGATCTCCACCACATTGGTCTTTGTCATTGCTTTGCTTGGGAATTGTGCTACCTATCTGATACGCAAACAGCATGATAGCAGCACATCATGGAGCTTCGATGTCAACTATGTGAACTTGGCTGCATGTGGAGTGTATGGTTATGTGTTTCTGGTACCTTTGGCATTTTACTTTTTGCTTCAGTATCTTGGATCAAGACCGAGCCTTGTACATCTTTGGTGTATGTGGGGATATTCTCTCTTCATCTTCATTTTCAGCTCTGTAAGTTCCCTGTTTTCTGAATGTGGCTTCTATTTTTATTTTTATTTTGGGATTACTTTGTGATTTGTGAAACATGAAAATGAGGATGATTGTTCTTCCACTCCTTGTCCTCTGTAACACCTGCATTGGTGCGAGGTTCATTTACTCCCGACAATGCAAAGCTCCTGAGCAATTTTCCTAACCAAAATTCTGTTGATTGGATGATATGAACATAGTATTTTGCCAACTATGGAGTTGAGGTGGTTCAATATTTTGAGTCATTGAATCAACATTTTAGCTAAGTAACCAAAGAAAACGGTAGAACAATCTATATTCTGGAACACTGCATGTTTGACATCTGGATGGAAGGCAAGCATAGTTGTCAAGGTGGATCCCTGGTGACTATCTCGTAGGTGATATGAATGCTTTAGTGGCAGTGAACTAAGTATGGCCATTTATTTTGTTTCATTTACTTGGATATTAGTGAATAAGCAAATACCTCTATTCAAATCCAATACATAAATCAAATATTTGAAAAATAGAATTCCAAAAAGACATAAAGCCACAGCCCAGTTTAAGAACAAAAACTTGACTTTTTTTGCATATGTGAAAATCTCAACTTGTTAATGTTTGGGGTTTCTCAGATCTAAAGATTTTGTGTATCTTAATGTAATAAAATATTGTGAAGGTGGACCATAGTTGAAGCCTGAGGTCGAGGTATTGTAACAGCCTCTGAGAAAAAAAGGTGGTAAGGTTGCACAGAAAATTGACCCCGGGACTCTGCTTTTGTGAAAGCCTTCAGCACTGGGTTTGTCATCATTGTTTAAACCCAAAAAAGTGGTAAAACATTTAAATGTTTTATTATCTAATATACAGAGCAATTTTGACAGCATAAGTTTTTATTGGAACATAGTTCTTTCATTATATATCAGATATGTGTGATATTGAATTTGTTGGAAGGATGGTTTTGTGCTTTCCCTCATACAAAGTCTCATATAAACATAAAACCATTTGACTAGTCAAGCTTCTTAGGGAATAGTACAGTTCTTTAAAATGAGGGCATTTTAATTACTTATAGATAAGACTTTCTGAGATCATTGTAAACCAAATGTGAGATTAGGTATAACAGGACAATGACCAATTCTAATAGTAAAAACCAAATGTATGTTTTCATTTTCTTTTCATGTTTACAGTAGCATGCTTCTGAAATTCAATTTTATGATTTGATGTGGCTCATGTGTTGATTATTGCAAGTAACAAAATAATGTCACCAAAGAGGGGAAATAAAATGTAACTCTTGGACAGCAGGTTTCTCGCCTAAGCGCTCAGGCACCACTCCCCTGCCTTTGGTAGCTTTGCTGCATTGACAACTACGCATGTGAGCAAGGGTGTAGAAGCTTGGAAGATTCATAAAACGGAGAATGAAAATTATAGCCAGATAGTCTGACAGTCCAGTGGGGGGTGTTAGGATATTGTTTAATCCATTGTCCCTCCCCTCCTCCCCCAATTTCAGCCTCTTATCTGTGAGTCTTTCGATGTGGGATGTCATGATTGGGAGGTTAATCCATCTAAAAGGTGAGTATTGAGCTATTCACTATGTATCATGTGAAGTCTTTGTCTATTATTCTAAATTTTCTTTGGGAGGGCGAGGGGTGGTATTGTTGTTTGCACGTGGATAAATATTTGGGTATAATGTCATGGATGTCTTGTAGACCGACATGAACAAAAAATTATAGTCCACTTGATCATTTGTTAGCTGACAATTTTGTGAGAGATTGGAATATGGATAAGTTTTGTCTCTGCATCGGATGGTATAGAGCAACTAAGCTTCCTCTGTTGCTCTGCAATACAGTTTCTGTTTCAAACTGCCAACCATCTAATCCCAGCAGGGTGATACCTGAAGTTAAAATAAGTAGTCGATCACCTTAACCATCTGCAGTTTTGACTCTTTGCTGTGCTGTCTGTTTTGTATTTTTAATTTTATTTTCCCCTATTTTTCCTGGGACAATGAAGAGAGTATGACAAATTGAGAAACTTAGAGGTCAGCTGATCTCCTAGGTGGTAGTTGACTGGTGAGCTCTTCTCTTTTGTGTGGTGAACTGCTGTTTCATAATCAGTGTACTCTCGATAATTACTTGTTGGTTATACGACATCATGGTGTTCTCTTTATAATTGTTCTTCAGTTGTACTTCTTCAGTGCCTCTATGTTACATCTACTTGTTGCTATATTTTGGAGTAATAAGAAAAGAGTATTCAGAAGTTTCTCAGTTATACTCTGCTTGGTAAATGCCTGGTTATGTGTTTCAATGGTTTCTACTTCAGTCTGTGAAGAAAGGCATTTCATTTGGTATACTTTTCTTGGGACCGGTGGTTGAACTCTCATTCTAAGAATGCTAATGTATTCTTCCTCGATGACTTGCAGATCCTTCTGGTAATCCCAGTTGAGGTTCTCCGATGGATCATCATAATACTTACTGGGTTGGCTTCAGCTTGCTTTGTCTCTCTTAATATGAAGTCCTATATAGAGGCAGCTGATCTCATGGTAGTGGTGGTGGCAGCATTTGCCTTGCAAGTTGCTCTAGCATTTTTCATCAAGATCTGTTTTTTTCCATGAATTTCAGTTCGTACCCTCAATGGCTAAAAGGTACGCTTGAGGTTCTGTGTTTTGGACAGATGGCACTTTCATGGATGCCGATACCTTTGTTGCCTGTTACAATTTGCTGTATTTTGGAAGAAACAAAGATATGTAATACTATAGAATCCAGTACGAGCATAGTTGCTGCATTTAGCTCAGAATTCACTTTGTATGAAGTCTCATGAAATCATCGGAAGTTTAAAACATGAAATTGCTTATCTGACAAATCATTGGGCTGCCTAGTATCTGAGAATGCTCGGCGAATTGTTAATTTAGAATGCTCATATCCACTATGATAGTAACGAGTTAAGAGAAAATATGCATGGGACAATTTAATGTTCGATCTCAACCTATCAATTATGAAATCCAATAATCCAATCAAAACTAAACCCTGAACATCAGGAACATCTGATGAGAGAAGCAAATTCTGGATACGGACATTTTTCAAGGAAAGATACAATCACAAGTTCGTTAGAAATGCTTTTTGAAACTTCTAGCATTACAGACTCAAATTGTTAATAACTGCAGAGGAAAAGCTCCACTGGTGGTGGATCACAAGGACATTGAATAGACATGTAAAACGTATCTTCATGGAAACGTTTTGCCTTTATTTATGTCACACATTTTGAAGTTGCATCCTTATGGTGAAAGAACCACCATCAACTGGGACAATTATTAAGCAGATCTACTATCTGGAAATATTCAGGTATTATTACTGTGGAAAAGAATGCATAAACTGGAGTTTTAATTTTTGGAACAGGAAGGCAATTTTTTTCTCAGTGTTTAGCATTGTGGACTGAATATGATGGGGAAAATTACACCTGCACAATCTTGTTTATATTCCCTTTTTTTTATAATTTTTTATGGGATAGCCAGCAATTTTATTCAAGATGAACATGCAGAGTGGCCAAGCAAAGCTCTGATAGCCACATGGAGGACAGGGGCCAAACTCTCTCGTCCATTAAAGAGAGTGCCATCCTTCCTAGGCAATCTGCAATCTAATTAGATCTCTTAGGAACATACGTTTAAAAATTCAGAAACTCCTGTATAATGGTTAGAATCTGGAAAGTACACTCCACCTTGCCATTGATGGTACGTGTTAATGACTAAAATGGTCATTCTATATCTCCCGGTCTGAACCAGCAGTTGCACGATCCGACCAGGTTCGATACTTAGTAGAGTTCGACCAAGCGATTCATGGTAGGACCGACCAGAGTGATAAACAGCATCCACCTAACAGGATAAGAAACCTCACAAGGGTAGAGTCCTACCGACCAACAACCACAGAGGAGTTCCAGTTAGGTTAAAGAACTCTCCCAAAGAGTTACTCTCCTATGGCAACTCTCATTAGAGTCATATTCCGAATATAACTCCATCACTATACTCTATATAAACACTTCAGGTAAAACACTATGAGGCAGGTATTCATACTTTGTGTGATCAATTACTTGAGTTCTCCATTGAGTAGTTGAGATTTTATTATTGGTACTGACTTGTTCGTCGGAGACGTACCTCGACCCCCCAAGGTCGAGCTCGTATCTTGCAGGTTCGTGACAGGGAAGGACGAGCGAGATTCCGTATCAACAATTGACGCCGTCTGTGGGAATCTTGATCAAAAAGCCATCGTACAAATCAGATCAAGGACGCTAAATCAACTCTCCGAATAATAATGAGGTGATCAAATTCCCTTATGAGGTAATATTGTCTTCAAATTTCCTTTAAGGTAATTTAACCATAAAGTCGTACATCCCCTCTTCTCTTAAATCAAAATAATCATTATTGATGTCGAGTTTGAGGGTTGGATACTCTTAAATCGAGTAATCGAAATTGTATGGCAACTCGTACACAGATTTATGAGAATCGACCAATATTTTGGGTAACTGCATCGGTTTTGCAAAAGTTACACTACTAACAAGGTTAATTTGCATCATCAAATGTCATTGTCACATTGAATTTTCTATTGGTTATATACAATTACCTAAAGAGATGACAAATTTACAGTGAATTTACCATGGTTACTAATTGATATTGATGATAACCATTCTTTATGTCTTTTTGCCAAGCAAGTCACATATTGACAATAACGTGAATTCATGATAAGGATTCTTTATTTTTGTCTTTTGGCTGAAGCATCTACAATAAGTGATCTGCAGACTTTTGGCTGAAGCAATAACTTCCAATACTAACAAGCCCAAAGACAATGCCCAGCCATCTGATGCATGCTGGCCGTTCTGTCGTGCTGGAGGGGATATTAGAGAAGCCCCAAGCATGTCTCCGCTGGAACAAAGGGGAGAATCGCCTAATCGGTCTATCTCTCCCAATGATGACTCGAGATGGGCAAATCCCTGATTCGTTGCAGTACTGCCAGAGTATCCAAAGCCTCGATCTATCTGGTCTTGCACTTGGGTGGTGATACATCGTCAAACCCAGTTGCTGCCAGTGGTGAAGGTGACGAGGGATAGCCGGTTGCTGATCTTAGCTCACTTGCAGATCGCAGGGAAAGACTTTCAGAGCTGAGAAAGGATGTTAAAGTATTGTCTTCCTCAAGTTGAAGGAACAACTCGTTTAAGCATCATTCTTGCCTTCTTATGGCAGATTTCAGTCAGATCATGGCCTCGATTCATGGTCAAATTCATAATCGGGAGTGCCTTTGGTTCTTCCCCTCCTCTCGGTTCGCTGCTTCAACTCCTTGGAGAAGCCTCTCGGTTCGCTGCTTCAACTCCTTGGAGAAGACGAGAAGGCTGTTGTTTAGGTCCCAAAAGAGACGATGTTGGTTGACTCCAGCCATCTATATCCCTCGGTTCCAAAAACACAGGCGCTCTTAAGTCTTAACTATTTTTCTCTTTGCTGCTGCCAGCGATTCATCTGGGAGCTGCTTCCTCGAGAAAAGGGGGCTTACATCCTCCACTTGTTTACATCGCCCTAATGGCCTTCTACAGATGTTGAAAGCCAATAAATCTCAACCCTCGTTATTAAAAAGCAACTCATGAGCGAGGTCAGGGAAAGCGGCTGCATCCAAAAAAGAAAATAAATATCCTTGAAGGAGTGCGGTAACGTGTGGATGAAGGCAACCATGACACCGCGGGATCGGCGTGAGAAAGGCTTCAATGGCAACGACTGTGTACACATTAGCAGCAAAGCTCTGGCCCAGCGTCTCAAGCGACGTGTAAGAGCGATTCAGCTCGTTGGGTGTGCTGTCCAATGTTGCCAGCAGCGAATGTTCTCTCACGTACGTCACCATCTGAATCTCACCGGCTCATTGTAACTGCATCCTTGCCGCACCGATATCAGTTCTCTCTCACCGAGAACGAGAAAGAAGACGACAAGCCGGCAAGTCACTTGGAGTGTTTTGCAGATAGTGACGCTGAGATTTCTTGCATTGTTTCAAATTTCATGGCGTTGAAAAATTTATGCATCATGGCAGTCCCGTTGCAATCCTCAATTTAGCACCGGTCCCGCTGTCGCTGCCAGTGGCGGACCCAGGATGAAATAGTGGGGGGGCCGAAGAATGAAAGCCACTAACTTTCCTATTTGGGGTCCCACCGCTAAATTATTTTATTAAATTAAAGAATAGACCCACATATATTTTGTGGGGCCCACACATATTTGAAAAAAATGATAAATTATTGATAATGATATATTTTTTTTCAACAAAATATAGGTAAAATTAAAGCAACAATATAAAAAAAATATACACATGACTTCAACCCTAAAAAGTTAAATACAAACCAAAATTTTCATTGGTAGGAGATGTAAACAAAAAAAAAAAATTTAGGTAAGAGATGCAAATCAATGGTAGTTAGTTACCTACTAACTATAAACATTTTATTCACAATACAAAATCAAATAACAAAAATTGCAGAAGAAATAAAGAAACATAGAATATAAAATCAAATTAAAAAGAATAACAAAAGAAAAGAAAAAAAAGAACAATGAATAAATTGAGAAGAAAAGAGACTTAATTGTGGAGTAGATTTTTTCGAATTTTCTTAAGGCACCCTTATAGAAGGGGAAGAGAATAAATAGGAAAAAAAAGAGAATAGAGGAGAGGAGATAAGAGAATAAATAGGGATTGAATAGATAGTTTTTAATTAGAAATAACATTTTGATTTTGAATACCTAATAAGATTTTTTTTCAAAAATTTCCTTTAACCCACGTTTATAAACCGAAGAGAATAAATAGGAATAAAAGATGAGAGAGAGAGAGGGACTATAAATAGGGATTGATGGATTAGGAATGACATTTATACCCATCATTTTACCTTTAAAAATTGTTCACAATATTGGGGGGGGCCAAATAGTGACATTTCACATGTGGGAAGAGAAAAAACCGGAAAAATTAAAGGAATTAGGGGAATATGGATAAAATTTTAAAAAATCCGGGAGGGCCATGCCCCTCCGGCCCTTCATGGTCCGCCCGTCGCCGGTTTCCGTAAAACCGCCTCGGCGTCTCCATAGTATGCGCCGAGATACAAGAGGCATTGATATCGAGTTCTTGCCGAGGTCGTGATATTTTCTGCGGACGCTGCGGGTGAGGAGACGCTGAAATAAAGCTCCGCCGGATCCAACCTTTTCTAATACGGTGGCGTTGCTTCGGACTCTTCACGCCGGCTTGGCCGAAGAAGAGTTAAGGTTTGTACGACCTCTTCGCTCACTCCGGATCACGGGAGTGGGTTCTAAAGAACAAAATCCCAAAGGCTCAACCAGCGACATCGACGTATCTGCAGCGATGTTGAAGTACAAAAATGGCAGTCCTATCAAACTTCACCAAATTGGTATGGGGCTAGTCGGGATGGCCTTGGGTCATATAATTGCCCCGAATGCGGACCCTAAAAATACTCAAAAAGTATTTGAGGAACAAGAATAACCACCTAGTCATTCCCGATCAAACTCCTCGACCATCTCTAGAAAACGGACAAAAGTTAAAAGAAAAGGTAGGCGAGAAGTCCCCGGCATCCGAGAAAGAAATTCCAAATAAAGATCCTCCGATCAACGAAGATAATGATCGAGGAAGCAAAACAATCCTCTCAAAAACCAAAAAACAAAAGAGTTGAGTCCGGACCGGCAAGCGGGAAGGCGTTTGAGCAAACAAATCAAAGAGTTAGACGAGAAGGTAAACAAGTTAAACGATCCAAAGAAAGATGAGCTATATGCTTTTCTAAAAGAGGATCCTTTCATCCAAGCTATCTCCGAGGAAATACCAAAAGCTTCAAATGCCCAACTTTTATACTGTTTCGACGGATCACAATGTCCAAAAACATATGCGAACTGAATGAAAGATGTCATAAACAAGCGAAATTTGAAAACCATAGAATCTCGAAAGAGAGAACCAAGGGCCAAAGAAGGAGCAATCAAGAAAGGCACCACCGACCAGATGTTAGGGATAAGCTCGACCAAGAAAGCTCGAGCAAATCCCCAAAAAGCAAGAGATCAGTAATTTCCCACCACCGAATACAAGAATATCCGAAATCTTGATGCAAATCAAAAATCAAGGACATCTGAAGTGGCCGGATAAAATCCGAGCACCGCCAGAAAACGTGATAAACAAAAGTATTGTGAATATCACAAGGATCACGGTCATTGGACGGACGATTGCAAAAATCTAAAGATGGAGATAGAAAACTTAATCTCTCGAGGACACTTAAAGAAGTATATCCAACCTAAGCAAGAAGGCCGACCACAGGACAACCCTGCCCCAAAGAGAGAAAGGTTGGACCACAGGGAAGAAAGAAGAAGTCCGGCCAAACGCCACCTTAGGCGGATGAAAAACAAAGAAAAAGATCTCCGGTATATACTGTATTTGGTGGTCCGACAGAAGAATCAAATCGACAAGCAAAAAGAAAAGTACGATATATTGGGAATACCAAACCCATAAAAATATATCTACTCGAGCCAATAATTTTCTCTTCCAAGGATCTACAGACATCATAATCCCTCATGATGATGCCTTGGTAGTCAAAATTCTCCTGGAAGGAACTGAGATCCATAGAGTCCTAGTGGATGCTGGATCATCAGCAGACATATTATCTTTGGACGCATTCAAAAAGATGAAGCTGAAGGAAAATATGCTCTTCCCATGCGAAACCCAGCTTTATGGTTTCACGGGATCATCAACCCGAGCAGAAGGAACGATCCGATTAGAGCTACGGATTGCAAAGCACCCACGGGATAGGATCGTATAGACCAATTTTATGGTCGTACGAGATTTATCGGCATACAATGCAATCATAGAACACCAACCCTCTCCCACTCAAGCGGTGGTCTCCTTGCTACACATGAAGATGAAATTCCCACCACGAGGGAATTGGAGAATGTATAGCCGACTAGAAATGTAGCCGGCAAAGTTACAACGACTACATGCGGAAAAAGAAAGGACAAACTCACCATGACTATTGAAGTCGGGACGACCGTGATGAAGAAACCTTGCAAAGAGCTGAACCAGGGAAAAGCTAGAAAAATCCACTTCTATCCCACCGAGGAGCAAGGTACCATGATCGGTTCCAGCAGAGCTTTCAAACGGCTCACGGTTTCTAAAGAAAATTCTGATGTTTTCCCTGGTCGGTTAAGACATGCCAGGGATCGACAGGGAGGTAGCCGAGCATAAACTCGTATTGATCCATAGGCAATTCCGATTGTTCAGAAGGAAGAAATTTCCCATTGAAAAACATGAGCCATTCAATCAAGTGCAAAGCTAAGACATCCTTCATAAAACACACACCACCCGTAATGGCTAGCTAATGTGGTAATGGTCAAAAAGAAAACGGAAGTGGCGGATGTGTCCATTACACGATCTCAACAAAGCCTCCCAAGGACCACTATTCACTTCCAAGAATCGATCTTTTCATAGATGCAACAGCAGGACATGAAATGCTCGTTTTATGGATGCATATTCAGGATACAATCAGATCCTTATGCACCCCGAGGATGAAAAGCATACAACATTCATGGTCGATAGGACAGCTATTACTATAAAGTAATGCCTTTCGGTCTAAAAATGCAGCAACATACCAAAGAGCGGTAAATAAAATCTTCAAACATCAAATTGTCAATATGGAGGTATATGTGGACGACATCTGGTGAAAAGCATCTCAAAAGAAGATCATCTAACCGACCGGTATTCAAAGTACTCCAAAATACAAGATGAAGCTCAATCCCGAAAAGTGCTTTGGTATCTTCAATTCCTCTTCATGTATCCCAAAGAGGAATCAAAACCAATCCCGAAAATCAAGGCAATTTTGATATGAAAGCACCCAGCCATCAAGTCCATGCCTAACTGGTCGTCGACCAATAGATTTATTTCTAGATCAGAAATGCCCCATTCTTCAAAATTTTAAAGCAGTAGCAGTTAAAGGAAACATCTGATGATGAATGTCAGAGCATTTGAAGACCAAAAGACAAACTATCCCACCACCCTTGCTCATTATCCGACCAGAGGAGCTCACTATATTTAGCCGCTCTCTGCTTTCTTCTTTGCAAAGAGGGTAACATATAACAACATGTCTACTATGTCACCATGTCCCAATGATCCAGACTCGCTACCCGTGGACAAACAAGCCCCGCACCGGTTATAGCGCGTAAACTCCTCCATATTTCCAATCTCATCCCATTACATGATGACTAATTTACCACTCAAAAGATCCTTCACCCCCCGCAGGATGGTGACATGGGCAATGGAATTGAGCGAACATCAAATAGAATTCAAACCCCACCACATCAAAGCTCAATCCCCCTTCATTGTTGAAAACAGAAACAAGTCAAGAGGAGGCGCAGGGTAGAATCATCAATGGACTCTCTACATCCACTCGTGGCCCTTTTGTCCTGGGATTTATAATATGCCCTTCCTTCAAGTTTAAGCATCCAACAATGAGGCTGATATGGTCATGTTAGCACTCTGGCCAAGCTCTAGCATTCAACATCTAGAAATCTTTTCCCTTTGTATCTGGGGTTTTAGCCAAGAAAACGTAAAATACCACCTTCAACATTCACCTTTAGGCTAATAACTCGTCCAGGGTTGAACCCTTGATTCATTATCTCCTCTCGGAATGGATGTCCCCCTGATCTACCTTAAGAGCTTGTAGCCCTAGCATAACAAGGTCACCACATGCAAATTTCAACCACTTTGGAGCCATCATACATTATCTTGACAACGATCAACTCCCAGACCAAAATTGCTCCAATACAAAGCATCCATTCACATCGGCCTTTATCGATCCTTCACCCACCACTTCTAAGATGCTTGGACCATTGAGCTACATGTTTTAGAAAGTTCACGAACCTGGGATCTCACGATCCCACACTCTTTATACAATTATCCCATTCTTTCCACCTTAGAGAGATGCCAGACTTCTTAAGAGTGTGACAAGTGCCGCACCGCAAAGATCTCCCATCCCCCAGCCTTCTTTAACATCAACTCTATCCCCAATCCTTTTTCGTATACCTTGAAGTTACCTAGATCGGGAGAGAATCTTGTGTGACTACTTTACATGGGTAGAAGCTAACCCTTTGCACTATCGCCAGCAAATAAACTTTTGTCAAACATAACATATCTCGTTGGAGTTCCAAATATTAGTAACCACCTCTTAGATGCGATTCTCACATTCACAGATCGTCATAGATTTTCTTCTAGCTTCCCCCAAAGTCCCTCGTTCTTCCTCTCACGTTCGAACTTCCACTGAGATGTAGATGAACTACCTAGTGTCCGTGGTCTCCAACAACTCCCCCCACCAGAATCCCCATTCCACTAGCATTGGGCGCTATCCGGAATCCTTGTCACTTGGAATAGATTCAAGAGGCAACATCAGGATTGACCATCTGATCTATTGCGTACACCCAATTCCACTTGAGAATATCACAAGGATAGCCTTTATATCCGGTTCATACAATACTTCTTCTTCCTCTTTCTCCACCATCGGAAGTTTCCCATTGGGAAGGACCATACATAGTTATACACAAGTCGCCCCAGCATATCATTTACAAGATTCACACCTCCCCGATCATTAATTCAAACAATCTCGAAATACTATCAATAAGAATAGCATCCGAGTTGTACTGCATTTTCTTTTATTCCTTTCTATTTATTTCATTACCTGTTCTAATCCCAGAGTCTTATTTTTATATATAAATAAGACATTCTCATTACTACTCAACTTCACAATGCTCAAGACCCAAATCTCCCAATCTCCCCATCTCCCTCTCCCAAATCTCCCCTCTCCTCCCCCCAAAATCTCGTGAAAGACCCAAAATCTCAGTGAAAAAGACCCAAAATCTCAGCAGAAAGGCCCGAAAATCTCGCAAAGAAAAGACCCAAAATCTCAGCAAAAAAAAAAACTAGGCAAAAGACCCGAGATTCCTAGGAAGGCCCTACGAATCTTAAGGCACAAAAGACCTAAGATATTACTTAGCGAAAAAGACCTACACTCAATAGGCAATAAAGACCTAACATTCCTTAGGCACGAATACTTCAAAAGACATACCAAGTTATCATGCCGGGAGGTAGGGGTTATGGACGAACATTTGTTGACGAACACCTATTTAGTCCATGACCGAACAAACCTTACTATACCGAACAAGCATGGCTTGGAATGATACAAGTGCATGACAAGAACGAGCACATATATATCGAACAAGGGTATTCCCATGACCAAGTAAACTTTACAAAGGAGGAAAATATGCCAAGAATGGTATCATACCGAACAAGTATACTTGGTACAAAAAGAGGAAAATACCATTGACAATTGTTCAATTTACATAGGCAAAATAACCTATGATAAATTATCCATTACAACTACTATCAACAGAAAAGAAAAAAGAAAAAGAGATGCGAAGACTTACTCGTTTGAAGCTTTCCCGAAGAAAAGAAGAAGAAACGAAAGTTGTAAACTCTTCCACAGGGGGACAAACAGACTTCTCGTTTTTCAAACAATCGCAAGAGGAAGACTTCGTTTTTCAAAAAACTTGCAAGAGGGAAAATTTGCAAAACACAGAGGAAGAAATGAGGAAGCAGACGACAATCACCTTTATATATTGGAAAAAGATTCCAATCCAAAGGCCTTCTGAATCCCTTAAAAGAACGATGAGGATTAAACCATCCAAATATCCCCATCCAACGAGCGACAAGAGCATCACGTGGACGGTAGGAGATCAACAGCCTCTTCATCATCCTCGCGAGCATTTAATACGACGCGACAAAGAATGACACGTGTCAAAACACGCACACTTTTTGAAGAACGTGCTTCGCTTCCGCGCAAAAATGACGGTTACTCATGAGTGGGACGTTGCGGTTTCGATAAAGAGTGTGTTGATCGGTTCGACCATGCATCCTTTAAATTGAAAAATACTCCCTTGAACCGAGCACAAAGTTCTCGACCACAAGGGACTGGGGGCTTATGTTAATGACTAAAATGGTCATTCTATATCTCCCGGTCTGAACCAGCAGTTGCACGATCCGACCAGGTTCGATACTTAGTAGAGTTCGACCAAGCGATTCATGGTAGGACCGACCAGAGTGATAAACAGCATCCACCTAACAGGATAAGAAACCTCACAAGGGTAGAGTCCTACCGACCAACAACCACAGAGGAGTTCCAGTTAGGTTAAAGAACTCTCCCAAAGAGTTACTCTCCTATGGCAACTCTCATTAGAGTCATATTCCGAATATAACTCCATCACTATACTCTATATAAACACCTCAGGTAAAACACTATGAGGCAGGTATTCATACTTTGTGTGATCAATTACTTGAGTTCTCCATTGAGTAGTTGAGATTTTATTATTGGTACTGACTTGTTCGTCGGAGACGTACCTCGACCCCCCAAGGTCGAGCTCGTATCTTGCAGGTTCGTGACAGGGAAGGACGAGCGAGATTCCGTATCAACAGTACGAATCAGTTGCTGATAGTCATATTCTACTTCAAAATGGTTGTCGACTCGTGGCATTCAACAAATGCATGTAGCAGCCCAGCTCTTAAAGCTAGGGCTTCCACCTCAAGAACCGAGTTGAATTGTAGAGGTTTAGACACTGCAAGCACCAGCTTCCTTTCTGCATTTCGAATAGCAATACAAGCTCCACCTTTCCTTTCATTCTCTTTCCTCGCCGCATCTGTACTGATTCTAACAAAAAGGATGATTCGGTGGTGTCCAAGAAGTAATCACCTCTTTCTCCCCTGTTCAAAACTGAGTGCATTACTCTTTGTTTCTTCCTTCTTCCACATTTGCAAAACTCATCGTGTTCCCTCTCCGCTTCCTTCACAATGTCCTCTAGTGTCCACTTCCTTCTCCCCTTGATTCTTCGTTTCTCACTTTCCAAACTGTCCACTTAATAAAGGAAGAAAAGCTCTTCATGCATTCGGCCTCTTTGATGTCTAATATCTCTAGGTCTTTCCATGTATCAAGCCACTGCCCCATGGCGTTGCAGACATTTTCAGATCCCAATTGCAACTTAGATACTCTTAGGGATGTACATGAAATTTCTTGGGTGATGAGATACTTGATTCATATTTCAATGAGATGTTTGTCACCAAAGGTGACTTTTGGTGATTTTTACCGTTATATGCATAGCACGTGGACAGATTGGAACTACCCAAGTAATAGAGCAGCTAAGACCAATTCAAACCAGCACCGGAGGCCATCTCGAACCGACTTGCTGGTCCAACTAAAAGGTTCTTTTGCTTCACAATTTTGACTACTCAACTTGGACTCACAAAACATGAAGAAAAGAGGCCAAATACTGTTTAGATAAATAGTGTTACATATTTGGCTTATGTGGAAAACGTTTTGAAGATTTCTAGGGCTCAGTGTATGGTTTCAATTTTATTATTACCAGAAAAATACTATGTGCAGATGCATGTGGTGTAGTGGTGTTTTGTTGGGGTTGTGATTATTATGTTAGCGTCAAATGTTAATTTATGTTATTTGTGTTTAACAAGCATCTTCATGTTTAAACAATACAAAGTATGATCCATTTTAAACGTTCAAATGTTCCTGAACCAGTAACGTATAAACCATGTCAAACCAAGACCGTTCAATATCCGAACGGAAAGGATTCGTACTTCTCCTAGAATAGTTTCCAATGCAAAATGAAATTCATAGGATTTATATGAGTAATTGAAAAGGAAAATCTAAATATTTGATAGGATTTGATTCATTGTACTCTATTAATTTCTCAGTCCCTTCCGCGTTCCTTCTTTATTTATTCTTCTAGAAGAAGAAGGAAATAAAGCCGCCAAGCGCCAACCAACGTAAGCATGTCCTCGATCTCTTCGATCCGTATCAGTAATCCCGGCCAAAAGGGACATGGAAGAGCAGGGGGAGCTACTGGTCATCCATGGAATTGTGATCTATGAGATGGGGCATTGAAAAGGAAGAGTGGAATAGGGATAAGATGCATGAGTTCAGTAGCTTCAGTAATTGAAGAGGGCTAGAAAGGGGGGTGAGCTGACAACATGACCAAGATTTGATCCAGTTTATTAAGTGAATAGCTTAGATTTGGATACAATCATTCGGCCTGTAACAGCATGTTCCCCGTTTCCAATCCTCAACCCAGTTCTGTTTCCATACCATATCCATATCTATGAACCTTGGGCATACCTATGAATTAATGAAATACGAATTGATCAAAGATTCCGTGTATCCTTTATTTAAAAATGTGGTGCTAGTTACACTATTAGAATAATAATAGTAGGAAAAACAATTCAGATAAGAAAACTTCACATATACGAATAATATGCCATTGAATAATAGAAGGTACATTTATTGGAATGTAATTTCCTTACATCTTACCTGGATGGATTTAATTAATTGCTTATTCAGTTTATATGGAAGCTTGTAATTCACTTTAGATAGCTTAGGCTGCCCCAAAATTGTTCCTCTTCCATGATAACGGATAGGTAATCCTAAAGAAGCACATAAAGCTCTCTTTGCAACCATGGAGACATACTCTGTAAAAAAACCTTTTACAAGATTTATATAACTTCCATTTGTACTAACTTTTCTCCATAGTGATTCTAGAGCGGCCTTCTCAGTTGGTGTAGGTAACACAGATCTAAGTGTCATGTATTTTTGTATATCACTTAGTAAGCCACCTTCCCATACTATATCTTGCAAATTTCCATTAAATTTTATAATAAAATTTACAAGACAAACTAAATCATCTGCTTTTTTATCTGGAGTCATCTTTAGACGGAACAAATTATCAATCATTCCATTGACCATTAGGCGTCGCTGTTGAGTCCTAATGGCCATTGGTACCCTGATACGCCTTGGCATGTTTCTCTGTAAAAAATACCGAAAGATTAATGTCATTGTCCCTCTTCTATAATAATGAAGAGTAAATTTGACAAAACAATACTAATTTAGTAGAAGTGGTGGTATAATAATCATGTTTTAATCAAACCTATGAAGAGATGATACCCATGTTCATCAATTCCAAATAGCATTATTACAAACCAATTCTACAGTGTATATCATTATAGAATAGTATGCAATGATGAAAAAGTCTAGCATATTAGTAATGATTAGTATATGTTTGAAGAAATGACGCATAAATGAGACTATCAGGAGTAATTAATTTGTAGGAACAGTTGTTGGAAGGTTGTCATACTAATGAAGGAAAATTAGTTGCAGTAACAAAGGAATTGTTAATCATGCCGAAGATGTATTTTTCATGATCGAAGGTATATGAATATTAAAATTTATTATTTGAACATAGCTTATTCTGCACAAATTAAATGGCTTTGTTTGCATTATCTTTAAGAATTATGTTTTTTCATAATAGAATTGTAGTCTTTTTTATTGTTTGTGTTCACCTTAACATCACCTCTTTGTTGAGTGGTTTTATTTATAGATACATTCGTGAAGAAGACGCAATTGTTCATACAGTTAACTTTTGACGTTGTTGCTTCGTATGGTTGATTTATTATCTCTTCTTTGTAGTTGGAAAAGGAGATGAATGAAGTTTGAGTGGTGGGTGCAGGAGGGAAAAGTTAGTGGATGAGAACATGACAGTGGTAAGGAAACGAATTGAAGAGATGAAGATGATGGAGATGATGGAGATGATTAAAGAACCAGCTAAGAACTGGATGCAGTGGAGAAGAGATATTATAAGCATTATGATTGTGACATATCTGAAGCAGTGGGTTTGCTATAAACCCATCTCATTAAAACAAGGGCAAGTTTGTCTCTAGGAAACGAATTGATGAGATGAAAATGATGGAGATGATTAAAGAAGCAGCTAAGAACTGGATGCAGTGGGAGAAGAGATATTATAAGTGTCACATCCCGCCCAAATACACCCAGCCTATACCCTATCTGGGTTAACCGGGGAGTGATCCACAGCCCAAAAGATCAAGTTTAGGAACGATCATATCCATTTAGCACAATAACATAATCAAAAGCAAGAACAATTCATTGTATTCAAGTATTTTACTAATAAAAGTCAAGAAAGGATCACAGAAGGATCACTAAAGAATATCAGAGTGCGGAATAACAAGATACCAAATCAAAAGACAACTGTAGAGTATAGCGGAAATATACCCCACAACATATGCGGAAGGTAGATCGAAATCTAAAGCAAGCTCTAAGCTAATACAAGTAAAATAAAAGTCTAGAAGAAACAAGAGAATCTAATCCACATCTTCAGTCGGCTCTTCTTCTTCTTCAGTCTTCATCTTCTTCACTTTAGGGTCATGCTCTTGAAGCTTCAGATCAACATCTAGCGCAAGATCCCATTGACGAATAAGATGATGCCGGCTGCCATCAATTGGAGTCGTCAGTGCAGCCCAAATCCGAGTGTTGGCTGCCTCGCTGTTCATTACCTTGTCCAAGGACATCCGGAGTTGTACCATGTACGAAAAGGTTCTCCATGCTGGTGCACGGGTTCTCTTTCGTACCTGCAATGTCATCTAAAAACAAGTACCCCGAAGGGTAAGCTCAAAAGAACTTAGCAAGTAAACCAAACACAATAAGCATCTTCACATGCATTCACAAACAAACATATATGCAACGATATGAAACAATAAATACAATATGCTTCCAACTCTATATATGTATGTTGGTCTCTATAGGCTGCACATGCTATAAGTCATAGCACCATACTTCTTTGGGTAGGTCTCCTCTCACAACGCAGGTTGGCAAAGGGTCCTTCATCCATCTTGGACAATCCATGGCTGGGGGTTAAGTCACCGCTCTCTCACATAACCTTTTGGTCTAAGTATTGGCGCATGTCAGGGTAAAGCCTAGCCCAATGCAAGTCTTCTACTTAGTCATATCAACTCAGATCCAGACACGTCCATTCCTCACCCCTGGCAATCCTTTCCGGTATCCTTCACACTAAAGTCAGCGTATCCTATGGCTACAACCAACTTGGACTACGGACTCATCAACCCTATAGGTCATCCACATATAGTAAACGGGAAGCTCTCATGTCTTCTCACGGGTTGGTTACCGGTCTTGAACGCCCATGAGCCCAAGTCTATCCATATGCAACCCTACCCATAAATGGCCCCCACAATGTGATTCATGTCCCCTCACGGGTTGGTTACCGGTCTTGAGCGCCCATGAATCCCCATTGCTACCACGGGTCGTTCGGTCTCAATACCCTTCCGAATCAGGTCTGATATAACAGGGAATATCCTAGCCAAACACTGCTAGACAAGTCCTAGGTATGACAACCAGTAATTTGGGAAAGTGTCAAAGGGCAACATTGGAAATATCTCATACTATCCCCAATGATGTCCAAGGACAGAAATGTCAAAAGAACATTCCCCAATCCCAAATCATACCTAAACAATCACAATCATAATTCAGTCATATCATCCACGACAGATATCTCATCAAATAGAAGAGTATAATAAGACAATATTAAGTGAATAAGAAACATACATGAATAAGTATTCATTCATGATCAAGTACATAAAGTAAATAAGGAAATAAGATCCTACTGTACTTACAGCATTCATATCATAATGGAAACTAACATAACAGTAGCTAAATCATGCATTCATGTCATAGTACATAAAGACATGTAAATAGGCATATTGTGAGTTGGAATACTCACCTCATAATCCGAACTTATAGTCTTCAAATAAGAGATCAGAGAACAGATCCAAAATCACCTAAACAAGCTTGACAAAACATGTATAGGTCATAAGAAGTGATTCCAAAAGATTGGAGTCGAAACGGATCAAAAACAGAGTTGCTGTCACTGCGGGTTGATTGGCTGGGTTGAGTGCTCCAGTCGACCCAGGCAATCTGCCCAAGAGCAAATCCGAAAATAAAAAGAGAATCTTGATCCGAAACCTATGCTACACAAACCGGAATGCTACGAAACTTGGAGGGAATGTCTAACACAGTAGTCTAAGACTAAAAAGCATAATTTAGACATCAAACCACCATTAAAACCATTACTTACTAATTTAGAATCATAGTTTCTATTTTGGAAAACAAGACTTTCTAATTTGGAAAACAACATGGTTTTCATTGAAAACAAGCTATGAATGAAAGAGATGAACTAGAGATGATGAGACCTCATTCTAGTATATGAACACAGTAAATCAAGAGTAAGAATGATCATAGAGATGCATCTAATATGCTAGAAGAAATCGAAATAAGAACACGATCATAGTTTAAGAAGAAATCATGAAAATCATGTAGAGAATGAATATGAAATCATAGCATATAGAATGAGAAGAGATTGTAGAAGATATGATTGTAGAGATGCAATATCTTCCTCATAATCTCAGATCAGAGAAGAGAATGATCCTAGTAAGAATGAATCAATAGCATAATAGATTGAATACTAACCTTTGATTGAAGAACAAGAGCGAGAAAGCTTGAGAGTTGAATGTAGATCTTCTTCTACACCAAAGGAGGTTTGGAGATGAGTTTCCTTCGTTCTCTAAGTGTTTTGGAGGCTAGGGATACTAAAAACACGAAGTTATGAGGTATATATAGCAATAAGGACCTAAACAAAAGATTCTGCTCGAATTCTGTTTACTTGGGTCGAGTGGCTGGGGTAGCATGGCCCAGTCGACCCAAGCACTCGACCCAGGCTGACAGCATAGCCTAAAACAGGGATTTGAGGGCCTTTCTCTTATCGGAATCAAACAAAACTTTCTACACAACAACTATAACCTACCTAGCATAGGAAAATGGCTTTAAATCATATCTAACCATGCTCCAAGGTCATCAACCAATCTTCTCTTCATCAAGGTGCATTCTCTTTTCTAAATCAACCAAGCTCTTCAAGTAGGGAATTCCATCATCAATTTTCTATAGGTTTTCGAATCTACACTAAGGGAGAGGTCCGACTTGACTTCCTAGGACCTTCTAAACATATCATGTCACATCCTCCCAGCCGGTACCCTAACTGGCATACCCGAGAGTGTGATCCAAAGCCCCGAAGATCAAGTATCGAGGAAATCATCCTCCCACATATGCAATAACATAATCATAAACAGAAATAAATCAAGGTTTAATATTATAAACAAGGTTCAAAACAAGAAATGAACAATCAGTATAATTAGAGTGCGAAAAGATACCAGATATCCAATGATATCAAAAAGGAGTGAAGTGAGGCGGAAACTCACTTTACCAAAATAGCGGAACGTAGTATGAAAATCAAAAAGGATTACAACTGAAACAAATGTACTAAGAAATAAACTAAGATCAAGCGTCTTCAAGTTTATAGATAACGTCTTCATAAGTATGGACTTCATCAATCCAATGAATCCGTTCTAACTCTATGCCGTTCTCAAAAGTAGTACGCAGCTTGATCCGCTGGGGGATCATCAAAGTAATCTTGATCGTTGCCAGCACTTTGCGTGTAATACGCTTCATCAGCTTGTGCTTTGCTGTACTGCTCGTCATAATATCCTGTACCTGTAGGATAATCTAACAAAAAGAAATATACAACGGGAATGAGTTTCCGAAGAAACTCGATAAGGTAGTTAATCCATAACATCATAGATAACATGTGGCAAAACATAACATGATGCAATGCAGTATGAAACAAGTAATGTATGTATGCATCTAACTCTATGTATGCTGGTCTCTATGGCAGACATGCTTTAAGTCATAGCACCGTACTTCTTTGGGTAGGTCTGCTCACACCCTCAACCATAAAAGATATCTTGGGTTCTCTCACGGATCATTTCACCGGTCTTGAGCAGCCGGTTGGTAATGGGTCCTTCATCCCTCAGGACAAACCATGGCAAGGGGTTAAGTCAACACACTCTCTCACAACCATTTGGCATAAGTACTGGCGCATGTCAAGGAAAAGCCTAGCCCAATGCAAGTCATCTACTCAATTACATCAACTCAGGTCCAGATACTTCCATTCCTCGCCCCGGGCGATCCTTTCCGGTATCCTTTCCACTAGAGTCACAGATATTACTCATCGGACTCATCAACCCTATTGGTTATCCACATATGGTAAACGGGAAGATCTCATGTCCCCTCACGGATCATTTCACCGGTCTTGATCGCCCATGAGCCCAAGTCTAGCCATATGACACCCTCCAATAAATGGCCCCCACAATGTGATTCCCGTCCTCTCACGGATCATTTCACCGGTCTTGAGCGCCCGTGAATCCCCATTGCTACCACGGGTCGTTCGGTCTCAATACCCTTCCGAATCGGGTCTGATATAACAGGGGTGTATCCTAGCCAAACACCACTAGACATCCCTAGGTATGACAATCATTGATTCGAGAAAGCGTCGATGGGCAACCCCGGAAACATCCCATACTATTTCCGATAATGTCCAAGGACAGAAGTGTCAAAAGGACACTTCCCAATCCCAAACCAAACTTAAGCAAACACATTCTCAGATCAGTCATGACATACACAACCAGTAGTTCATCATATAAAAGAGAATGTAAAAGCAACATTGGATAAAGCAGTAATAAGTAATTCATATAACATAAATAATGAAAAAGATGATATAAACAAGTGCTACTGTTCCCACAGTAGGAGATCAGAATTAAATTATAATAACAGTAAGTAATCTCATAGTTCCACAAAGTAGAAATCAGAGAACAAGCAATCTATGTAGTTAAGGAATCAACTGTCCTTACCTTCTAACTTGAATGGAATCTTAAAGAATCAAGTATGATCTTGACTAAACCTGAGAAGACAATCCTAAACAAGTGCACACAACATGTTAGGAAAGATGCATAAAGGAAAAGATCATAAATCAATCGAAACAAACCAAGATTGAGTTTGCTGTACTCATTGGTCGATTGATTGGTCTGCTGGACCAGTCGACCAATGAGTCGACCAATGCAGACAGTGGCCTGCAAGAACCCGAATTTTGAGAATCCAGAACCGAATTTGATGGTTCAAAAGGGTATAATTAAGAGGCCTACTTCAGCTACTGCCAGATCGAGCTAGGACGTCTATTTCACCTTCGCCAGCTCCGGGTCTTTAGGATACAACAGAGGCTCGACACCTTGCAGTGGACTCATCTCTTCACAGATGATCTGCCTGTATTTCCAGAGCTAGTGAGGTTGTTCTTCAGCAACCTTACTTACACCGAGGAGGCTAGAGGTCCAGGGCATCCACTTAGACTTGTCCTCAGGAGCAAGGTCCTTCAGACTCAGATTCGCTTTTCCACCAGATCGTTAGCCGAGATCTTGCAGGTCCCTCACTACCCAGATCAGTGCGTATGGATACCTGCAGGAGCAGCTATAGATAGCTACTTGATGCCATACGAGCTGCGCGAGATATGCTCTACATTGTGGGACAGCCGCCGGTGCTTCACTCCGAGGAATAGCGGACAGATGACAAATTCTGCACGAGTTATCGGTCGCATCGTCGGTCGAAACATCATGCCGAAGGCTGGACATCACCATAGGATTACAGTGATGGAGGCCATAGTCATCTACCGGATTTACATGGGCTTCAAGATTGACCTTTCCTACATCATACAGCAGGTCATGCTGGATCTAGTTTTGCGGCCTAGCATGCGGAATCTTTGCTATGGGAGCTTACTGACTTTGATCTTCAGGCATTTCGGGGTCAGTTTCGAGGATACACCAGTGGACACTGGTCCACGAGGATACGTCATGGGGACTAGGATGGTACGTCAGATGGGACTGACACAGACAGTGAGATCTCCTGGTCCAGAGGGTGAGGAGGATGATGAGACAGAGGATGAGCAGGAGTCAAAGGATGGTGGAGAGGATATCGGTCCTGATAGTGATGATGATCAGGCCGGAGATGATACTGAGATGCACGAGACAGTGCCGAAGCATCATGATTTCCCTTCCTCGCACTTCGAGACAGGTGGTCCTTCTCATGCGGTTCCAGAGACTTCGGATCTCAGTGCACAGATGAGATCGATGACTTCCATGCTGGAGAGGATGGAGGTCGACAGAGCAGGAGATATATGAGAGGATGGAGTCACGACAAGATAGGATAGAGTATCAGGTGACTCAGCTTTCAGAGGAGTTCCGAGCTTACAGAGATCAGAGGAGATCACCTAGATAGACTATACTAGGATTTTCATTCATGCTTTTCAGATGTAATAGTTGTAAAACTTTCCTTAAAGTTAATGAAGTTCTCTTTGTTTCACTTTATTATTGTGTATTATGTACTTTTCTTTTATTGCATTAAGTGATAATTGTTTAAGTATAATTATTTTGCATTATTCAGAAGTATCCAGTTATGCTTCATTAATAGTTTCTAGTCCAAGTGTTCCATTATTCACTTCTAACAGTAGATGAGTCACTTCTGGATCTATGACTCAGGAGTGTTCTGTTACTGTTTTTTGTGGTTAGGATTTCCTTGAACTTTGGGCTCTGATACCATTGTCACATCCTCCCAGCCGGTACCCTAACTGGCATACCCGAGAATGTGATCCACAGCCTCGAAAATCAAGTATCGAGGAAATCATCCTCCCACATATGCAATAACATAATCATAAACAGAAATAAATCAAGGTTTAATATTATAAACAAGGTTCAAAACAGGAAATGAACAATCAAGATAATCGAGTGCGGAAAGATACCGGATATCCAATGATATAAAAAAGGAGTGAAGTGAGGCGGAAACTCACTTTACCAAAATAGCGGAACGTAGTATGAAAATCAAAAAGGATTACAACTGAAACAAATGTACTAAGAAATAAACTAAGATCAAGCGTCTTCAAGTTTATAGATAACGTCTTCATAAGTATGGAATTCATCAATCTAATGAATCCGTTCTAACTCTATGCCGTTTTCAAAACTAGTCGCACTTGATCCGTCGGGGATCATCAAATAATCTTGATCGTTCCCCTTTCTTATACGCTTCATCGGCTTTTCTTTGTCTGCTCGTCATAATATCCTCCGTGGATAATCTACAAAAATATCCGGTTTTCAACTCTGTTTTCCTACTCTGTAACTGTGGCCTACTGTCTCGTTACATTTTTTGCATCTACTCTTGTTCTTCTCTTCTCTTTGTCTCCCGTCTTCTTTGGGTAGGTCGCTCCCCCTCACCTGTTCTTGGGTTCTCTCCGAGCATTTCCCTTCTTGGGCCGGTTGATTGGGTCCTTCATCCCTCGGCAACCATGGCGGGTTAGTCAACACACTCTCTCACAACCATTTGGCATGTCCGGCCTGTCAGGGCCTGCCCCCGTCATCTACTCAATTACATCACTCGTCCAGTCTTCCATTCCTGCCCCGGCGTCCTTTTGGTTCCTTTCCACTGGTCCGGTTTACTCACCGGACTCATCCCCTTTGGTTATCCACATATGGTCGGGCTCTCATGTCCCCTCACGGTCATTTCACCGGTCTTGCCCCTGAGCCCAGTCTGCCATTGCAACCCTCCAATATGGCCCCCACTGTTTCCCGTCCTCTCACGGTCATTTCACCGGTCTTGGCGCCCGTGATCCCATTGCTCCATGGGTCGTTCGATCTCATACCCTTCCGTCGGGTCCGTGAACGGTGTTCCTAGCCACCCCTAGACATCCCTAGGTATGACAATCATTGATTCGGGAAAGCGTCGATGGGCCACCCCGGAAACATTCCATACTATTTCCGATAATGTCCAAGACGGGAAGTGTCAAAAGGACACTTCCCAATCCCAAACCAAACTTAAGCAAACACATTCTCGGATCAGTCATGACATACACAACCAGTAATTCATCATATAAAAGAGAATGTAAAAGCAACATTGGATAAAGCAGTAATAAGTAATTCATATAACATAAATAATGAAAAAGATGATATAAACAAGTGCTCTGTTCCCACGGTAGGAGATCAGAATTAAATTATAATAACAGTAAGTAATCTCATAGTTCCACAAAGTAGAAATCAGAGAACAAGCAATCTATGTAGTTAAGGAATCAACTGTCCTTACCTTCTAACTTGAATGGAATCCTAAAGAATCAAGTATGATCTTGACTAAACCTGAGAAGACAGTCCTAAACAAGTGCACACAACATGTTAGGAAAAATGCATAAAGGAAAAGATCATAAATCAATCGAAACCCCAAGATTGAGTTTGCTTGTACTCATTGGTCGATTGATTGGTCTGCTGGACCAGCCGACCAATGCAGACGTGGCCAAGAACCCAATTTTGAGAATCGAACCATTCGTGGTTCAAAAGGGTATAATTAAGAGGGGAATTATCATGGTAGTATTCTAGGGTATAGAGGATATCAAATCATAACTCAAAACAAGTTCTCAAGTTACAACCTAGAAATCATGAGGTTAACCTAATTAGGTTGAACATAGGTTAGGAGGGAAAAAAATATAAAGATTAAAGATAATGAACTAGGATATGAAGAATTCAGATCTGTACGAAAACATAATAATTGGGTTAACATGATCAACTAGGGGATTCCCGGGTTTAATCCAAGAGAATTAGGGTTTCCCCTTTGGCTCCCTGGACAAATAATTGTGAGATCGAATGAATAAAGACAAATCAAAACAGGAAAATATAGATGATTAAGTTTTAGGTTAACACAAGGCCACCCAAAAGGATTTCCCTTTCACAAGGTAGGTTACCAAAGTTCTCCGGACAATCCCGGTTAGGGTTTCAAAGATTAGGGTTAGGTTTTCAAGAATTCAATAGTAGGGTTTAAGAACATGATGATGATCTGGTCTTAAGAATATGGTGAGATCGGAGAATTGATGTTCAGATGCTTCATCCCTTTCGATCTCAATGAAAACAGAATAAAAGAAGAAAATCAGAGATAGAAGAGAGAGTGAGTGAGATCATACCTTTGCCGTAGAAAGATGAAGAATTCTTCAAGTCTTTTTAAAAGATCACCAAAAGAATGCAAGGGAATGGGTTAGATTAGGGTTCTAACTCGTTCCAGAGGCTTAGGAGGCAGAGGAGGCAAAGTATTCCCGAGATTAGACTTAAATAGAAGAGACAGGATTCAATTTTCAAAAACAGAATCAATTGGTCGATTGATTGGTCCAATCGACCAATGAGTCGACCAATCAAGACAGCAACTTCAAAACAGGGAATTGAAGACTCAGATCAAGTCCAAACATCAAGGGGTTTTGCACACCTCTAGAGTGACATACCTAGGAGTTAGAAATGCCTTTGAATCAATACAGAGACCACTCCAAGACCATCAACTAATCAAATCTTCATCCGGGTGTAGTTTCCACCATTGGGACACTAGCATCAACACTCATGGATTCCAATCCAGCCATCAAGTCTTCAACAGAAATGGCCCAAAGATGACTTCTTGCCTTACTTCGGGTCACTGGACCTACAATAAACAGAGTTTCCGGATTAGGGTCAGGGCTGGGTTTCACATTCTCCCGCCCTTAAAAAAATTTCGTCCCCGAAATTGAAAGCGTACCTGTGCTTCCAAAGAGGTGAGGAAACTTCTCCTTCATATCTTCTTCTTTCTCCCAAGAAGCTTCTTCAGGGGTATGGTCCTTCCAACGAATCTTTACCAAAGGGATGGTGCGATTCCGCAATTGCTTGTCCTTCTTATCCAAAATTTCAGCTGGTTCTTCATCATTGGTAAGATCAGCACTAAGTCCTTCAGGTGCCTGCTGTAAGACATGTTCTGGATTTTCAACATATTTCCGGAGCATCGAAATGTGGAACACATTATGCACAGCAGCAATAGCCGGAGGTAATGCCAATCGATAAGCAACGGGTCCAACCTTTTCCAAAATCTCAAAAGGTCCAATGAAACGAGGGCTAAGCTTCCCTTTAACATTAAATCTCATCACGCCCTTCATTGGTGAAACCTTCAAGAAAACTTTCTCTCCAACTTGAAATTCCAAATCAGTCCTTCTCTTGTCAGCATAGGATTTTTGTCTTGACTGGGCAGACTTAATCCTTTCTTTTATCATATCCACCATTGCGCTCGTAGCTTCAATCAAATCAGGACCTAAGACTTTTCTTTCACCCGTCTCAGTCCAATACAATGGTGTTCTACAAGTGCAACCATACAAAGCCTTAAACGGAGCCATGCCTATCGTTGCTTGATAACTGTTATTATAGGCAAACTCAAGTAAGACTTGTTGATAGTTGGTAGAGCATTGTCACAAAGATAAAAAGTGCCCAATTTTTTCTGGCTTTGGTAAGATAAATGTTTTAATTCCTTGCTTAGATACAAAATGAGAGTTTAAGTGTTTTAGAAATCCCATCTGATGTAATGAACACCCTCTTGAGAGGATAGTAATGGGTTTTACATTTTGAGACCGAGGTTGAATCGGAAAATAGGAATTCCAGGTAATCCAAAAGGTTTGACCATCTAGTTATCTTGTATTGCCTTGTGCTTATGATGACAAGTTGAGACCGATTTTAGACTATTTAAATGAGAAGTGAATTGAAGTATAATGTGAAAAAAGAAAAAGAAAAAAAAATGCTGAAGTTTAAAGGTTAGACCTCCTTCTTAGTAACCGGGTCTTGGTGTCACCAACATCGTGCCTCGTGTCAAACAGTTGGGGTGTCTTTGGTCCAGTCTTGGCCTGTAGCCTAGTTGGCTTGAGTAAGTAAGTTCGAGGGGTATTCTACACCTAGTCCCTTAAGGCCATCTGGCTTGAGAGCGGCTGACCCAACACTCGTTACATAGGCCATCTAGAAAGCTTAAGAGGCAAGACATTGCACGGACTAGAACTGAGACCATTAAAGAAAGAAGTGAATTAATGTGCTTATAAAGGTGAAATGTCTAAGAAGGTCAATATTGCTTAGATCTTGAGTTCTTGGTATTATTTGGTACATAGTTTAGTCTTATCTGAGGGTGAACTGGTAGACTGAAGATAAGAAGAGACTTCTCGATTGAATTGTTTGCCTAGAGCTAGACTCAAGAGAGGGTGTAAAGAGCTTAAGTGTGGGGGTGCCTATATTCCCTTTAATCTTTAGTGGAGTGTCTTTGTCTTGGAATCTATCTTTCTACTCTTACTACTGCCAAAATAATTAGAAGAGCAATTATGAATTTTGTGTGTATATTCTCTGCAAACACTCACGAGACACAACTCGTCCACTAGGGTAACCTAGGGGTTTAAAGGCTTGTTGCACATGCTAAGTGCAACCGTGATTCCTACGAAAGTGAGTTAGGTTTTTCTTTCTTTATTTTCTGTATTAGTTTTATTTTTTTTGTTTTGCTCGAGGACTAGCAAACACTCAAGTGTGGGGGTATTTGATAAGCATGCATTTACCATTATTTATTTGATTTAATTCCCCATACTTATTTAATTAAAGAGATCTAATTGAGTATTTTTGTGTATTTTTCAGGAATAAGGAGATTTTGGATATTAGAGATAATATGGAGTAAAGTTGGCAAATATATTAGATATTGGTGGATTTTAAATCATGGCATTCAATCTTGCTGCTCAAGAAATCATGAAAAGTGAGATCTTAGCCAAATTGGAAATAGGTGGAGGTCTAAGGAACAAAATTGGTAATAAATCTGAAAATCGGGTAAACAGACCTACCTTCAGTATTTTGGGCATATCTCTCTCGTATGAGCTTGGATTTCGATGATTCAAGATGCTATGAAACGATATTGAAAATATCTACAACTTTCCAGTTTTGAGTCTTTCCAAATTCCGAAATAATAAAGGTCAAATCGATGGGTAAAGAGAGAAGATTCATTGTGTGCGGGAGACATAAAAGAGAAGCCAAGCACAAAAAAGACAGCGAATGCGGCTCTCATCTCTCTCATTGCTGAAGAAGAAGACCACATCTCTCTCTCTCTCTCCCTATGTTTCATCTTTATTTTTCTTATGAACTTTGTAATAATGAGTAGCTAGTTCCTTTGCTTTGGGATGTAGATGAACCATGCTTATTTCATTAAGTTGATTGTTCTATATCTTCTAGTTGATTGTGTTTGAGTTTGGCCAAAGATGTTCTATAACTCAGCGAACTAAGCGTGCCAAGCTTCCGCGAAGGACGATAGTCTTGCGAAGATAGGGCATATCTAGGAAGACCATCCCTAATTTACTTTGAAGTATAGAGTTATATCGGTTAGGGAAAAGCATTGGGGATTCGGAATCCCAAAGATCTTCACATATTCACAGCTAACGTTTTACATTAGTTAATAGATTTAGTTTAAATTTAGTTTTGTTAAATTCAATCTTAGTAACTTAGCCTTTTAGTTCCCCATAGTTCGACCTCGTACTTTGTGCTTGCTAGATTAGTATAGGATTTTATTTTTGATTGGTTAGCGACACGATCAGTCATTGCCTTGTCTAAGGCAAGCTAGTCACGAAGTCCATAGAGATATCTTCCCACTTCCAGTTAGGAACAGGAAGGGGCTGAAGCAATCTAGATGGAGGTTGATGAACGGCTTTCACATGCTGGCAAGTCTCACATTTGGCAACAAAGTCGTCAACATCGGCCTTCAAACCAATCCACCAAAAATGTTCCTTCAAGTCCTTGTACATCTTGGTGCTTCCAGGGTGTACTGTAAAGATTGATTGGTGTGCTTCCTTCAATATTTCCTTCTTAAGATCTTCATTTGCTGGCACACACAATCTACCTCTAAACAATAAAGCACCATCCAAAGATATACCAAAGTCGGGATCCGACTCAGGATTCAAAGAAATCTTCTCAACTTTGTCCTTAAGTTCTGGGTCAGAACTCTGCAAAGCAACAATCTTATCTCTAAGACCAGACCTTGCCGTCATAGCAGAAAGAACAACAGCAGAATTCTCAGGAACAACTTCCAAATCAAAACTCTCAATAGAAGACAACAAGGGTAGACTCAAAGCATTCAAATCCAAAACCTTCTTCCAATCTTCCTACTAAGAGCATCAGCAACAACGTTTGCCTTACCAGGGTGATACTGAATATCACAATCATAATCAGAGACTAGTTCCAACCATCTTCTTTGCCTCATGTTCAACTCTTTCTGAGTAAAGAAGTATTTCAAACTCTTATGGTCCGTGAATATGGCAATTTTCTCACCATAGAGGTAATGTCTCCAAATCTTCAAAGCAAAAACAACAGCGGCAAGCTCTAAATCATGAGTGGGGTAATTCCGCTCATAATCCTTCAATTGCCAAGAGGCATAGGCTACAACCTTACCATGCTGCATCAGTACACAACCCAAACCAATCTTTGACGCATCAGTATAGACTGTCATACCACCAGAACTATCAGGTATAGTCAAAACCAGGGCACTTGTCAGTCTATCCTTCAATTCTTGGAAATTCTTCTCACAAGCGTCAGACCAAACAAACTTCTCTTCTTTCCGGGTCAACTTAGTCATAGGGGCAGCTAACCGAGAAAAGTTCTCAATAAACCTTCTGTAGTAACCTGCCAGACCAAGGAAACTTCTTATTTCCGTTACAGTCTTCGGTCTTTCCCAATCAGCAACTGCTTGGACTTTCTCAGGATCAACACAAATACCTTCAGCAGAAACCACATGGCCGAGGAATACTACACTCTTTAGCCAGAAATCACACTTGCTAAACTTAGCATAAAGTTTCTTTTCTCGTAGTCTTTGCAAAGTGAAATCTAGATGCCTTTCATGCTCTTCTTCACTTTTTGAATAAATCAGAATATCATCAATGAAGACAATTACAAACTTATCGAGCACATAATGGAAGACTCGGTTCATGAGGTCCATGAACACAGCAGGAGCATTAGTCAAACCAAAAGGCATGACTCTAAACTCATAATGGCCGTACCTTGTTCGGAAAGCTGTCTTGAAGACATCACTTGACTTCACTTTCAACTGGTGATATCCAGACCTTAAGTCAATCTTTGAGAACACAGCTGCACCTTTCAATTGATCAAAGAGATCGTCAATCTGGGGCAGCGGATATCTATTCTTGATAGTCAACTTATTCAACTCACGGTAGTCAATGCACATACGCATACTACCATCTTTCTTCTTGACGAACAAGACCGGAGCTCCCCAAGGTGACACACTAGGTTGTATGAAACCTCTTTCAATGAGCTCATTTAACTGATTTTGCAACTCTTTTAACTCAGTAGGAGCCATCCTATACGGAGCCTTAGATATCGGAGCGGCACCAGGGACGAGATCAATAGAAAACTCAACATCCCTATCTGGAGGCACTCCCGATAGATCATCAGGGAAGACATCAACAAAGTCACAGACAACCTTGACTTCGTCAACTCTTTTCTCCACTATTCTCTTGCCTTCAGAAGAAGCATCATCTACTATGGTGTAGATTTGCATCAGTGCGGACAATATCTTCTTACAAACTCATCTTTTCTCACCTTGAAATTCAAAAACTGAACCTACGCAAGTATTGAATTGAATCTTTCTCGAGGAGCAAAGAAATACAGCTTTGTGGGCTGTTAACCAGTCAATTCCCAAAATAACATCGAAGTCTTTCATATCAAGAAGTACCAAATTAGCTTCCAAGTTTATCTTACCAACCAACACCGGACATTTAACTAATCCTTTATCTAGTTTCACAATAGGACCAGTAGGTGTACTAATCAATAAACAACTAGACAATTTCTCAAGGATTAGGTCAGTCTTCTTAATGAATGCAGATGATATAAACGAATGAGATGCACCCGTATCGAATAAAACAAATGCAGGAAAAGAAGCGACTGACAATGTACCTGTGATCACATCATGGCTTCCATCTTGCTCAGTACTAGAGATACTGAACACTCTACCAGAGGGAGGAGCAAGAGCACTCTTCACCACTGGAATAGGCTGCTGGACAAGCTTCTTCGGACAATCGCGAGCAAAATGACCGGACTGCTTACAGTAGAAGCAACCAGGATTGCTCGGTCCTACTGGAACAGCTGCAACAAGAGGCTTCTGAACAAAAGGCTTAGGATTCGCATTCACTGGCCTAGCACTTGCATTCACTGGTGGTCGATTCCCGCCATACTGAAACTGACCAGGCTGTCGAAGACCAGGGCTTTGACCTATACTCCTAGGCTGAAAAGCAGGAGTGGGATAGGGTGTAGGTCTCACAAAGCGCCGATCATTACGATCCACCAAACTAGGGTTTCTAGACTGCCAAGGCCTTTGTACGCGAGCATTCTCCTTTTCATTTTCTTCCAACTTCTTCGAGTTCTGCACCACTTGGGCATAGCTCTCTATAGGCTGGACAGTGAGATAGCCTTTAATGGTAGGGCACAATCCCTTAAAGAACTTCTTCGCCTTAGCAATATCATGCTTCAGAGAATCCGGAGCAAAGAAATGAAGTTCCTCAAACTTCTGTTGGTACTCTAACACAGACAAGGATCCTTGTGCGAGAACCATGAACTCAGCTTCCTTCGCATCCTTTACCGCCTCAGGGAAATAATTCATGCAAAAAGCCTCTTTGAATAAATCCCAAGTTACAACACCTGCATGCAAACCTTCCAAAACAGGCCGAGTGGAAGTCCACCAAGCATCGGCTTCATGCTGCAACTTATGCTCAGCAAACAAAATCTTTTGAGCTTCGGAGCATTGCAGATGACGAAAAGTCTTTTCCAACTCACGAATCCACTTGTTAGGGAACAAGAGATCCTTGGTAACACCCATGAAAGTTGGGCACCTGCATCTTCAGAAAACTCTCCATCAGGGGAGTATGAGGAGTTCCAGCAAGGCCATCCGCATTCGGAACTGCGGCATGAGGATTCACATTAACACCAGCACGAGTCTCATTATGCAATGTCATGAAACCTGTCAACATCTGATTAAATTGAGCTGCTTGCTGTTGCATCATATTGCCCATGATGTTGGCAATATCATGAAGACTTCCGACATTCGGGGCACCTGGTATGTCCTGGGTACCTTGGTCACCAGTCTGCTGATCATGACCACCTTCAGGTATTTCACCACGACCACTTCCATGACCACTGGATTCACCACGCCCACTTCTCAGAGTAACCATTCTGCAAGAACCGGAAATGTCAAAATACCAAATTTCGAAGTTTCAATGAAATCAATATGTCCAAATGATTTGAAAATTTAAATCATGCTCAAACACATCCATTTAGTCATCCAACAACAATTCATATGACAAAAATCACATTTTCCAACATTTCAACCAAAATTGGAGCCACTGGGTCCATTGGTCGGTTGATTGGTCGATTGACCCAATCGACCAATAAGTCGACCAATGCTCACAGAATGCGAAAATTCGCATTATAAGCCTCATTTTCACATTCAAACTTCATTTTAACTTCTTCCACAAGTGAGTGAGCTCTAGGGAAACATCTTCTAAGGTTCTTCCAAGCATCTTTGGGTGATTCAAGTGTTTTAACAACAACACCACAACTCACATTCATCAAACACAAGGTAAGACTATCATTTTCTCTTTTACTTTCATCTTCTCATGCTTGCATTTCAATCAAATCCATGTTTTACTTGTATCCATTATTAGAAATCATGTTTAGGAATACTTAGAAACATATTCCCTAGGTTTTAAACACAATGCCATGAATAGACAACAAGTTCTAACACCTTCTTGCACTTCTCGCAAAGTTTTCGTACCGAAATCGTTATCTTTAGAAAAAATTTGATTTCTCACAAACCGCTTGGAGTTTTCGCATGAAATCAATTGCTACATGCTCAAAATGATACTGTAGATATGTCCATATAGTTTGATTTAACCAATTTCAACTTTTCAAAAAATCAATTTTGACCTAGAATGCAAAATCCCCAAATTCTTTCTTGCTGAATTTTTCGCTTTAGATCCATTTTTCGATCGAATTTCATCAAATAAATTTCATAGACATGCAATTCCAAGTATTATGCACATGCTAGTATCTTCAAATCAAATTTCCCCCAAATTTGAAATTTTCCAAAAATTTACGAAAATACCCTTTTGGCTTAAATCTTGAAATAGCACTTAACCAACAATGTCATTGTATCTTCTACAGGTATTCACTCTGCCGAGAGGAGTACGCGGACGAGGTAGAGGTTGCATAGTAGGGGCACTCAGAGGTAGAGGCCAGGTTCCTTCAGAGCCTAGACAGTATGTCCGGAGACCAGATCGCTTCGACACTCCACAGGCCGAGTTCCTGTATGAGGCCTACTTCAGCTATTGCCAAATCGAGCTAGGACGTCTATTTCACCTTCGCCAGCTCCGGGTCTTTAGGATACAACAGAGGCTCGACACCTTGCAGTGGACTCATCTCTTCACAGATGATCTGCTTGTATTTCCAGAGCTAGTGAGGTTGTTCTTCAGCAACCTTACTTACACCGAGGAGGCTAGAGGTCCAGGGCATCCACTTAGACTTGTCCTCAGGAGCAAGGTCCTTCAGACTCAGATTCGCTTTTCCACCAGATCGTTAGCCGAGATCTTGCAGGTCCCTCACTACCCAGATCAGTGCGTATGGATAGCTGCAGGAGCAGCTATAGATAGCTACTTGATGCCATACGAGCTGCGCGAGATATGCTCTACACTGTGGGACAGCCGCCGGTGCTTCACTCCGAGGAACAGCGGACAGATGACAGATTCTGCACGAGTTATCGGTCGCATCGTCGGTCGAAACATCATGCCGAAGGCTGGACATCACCATAGGATTACAGTGATGGAGGCCATAGTCATCTACCGGATTTACATGGGCTTCGAGATTGACCTTTCCTACATCATACAGCAGGTCATGCTGGATCTAGTTTTGCGGCCTAGCATGCGGAATCTTTGCTATGGGAGGTTATTGACTTTGATCTTCAGGCATTTCGGGGTCAGTTTCGAGGATACACCAGTGGACACTGGTCCACGAGGATACGTCATGGGGACTAGGATGGTACATCAGATGGGACTAACACAGACAGTGAGATCTCCTGGTCCAGAGGGTGAGGAGGATGATGAGACAGAGGATGAGCAGGAGTCAAAGGATGGTGGAGAGGATATCGGTCCTGACAGTGATGATGATCAGGCCGGAGATGATACTGAGATGCACGAGACAGTGCCGAAGCATCACGATTTCCCTTCCTCGCACTTCGAGACAGGTGGTCCTTCTCATGCGGTTCCAGAGACTTCGGATCTCAGTGCACAGATGAGATCGATGACTTCCATGCTGGAGAGGATGGAGGTCAGACAGGAGCAGATATATGAGAGGATGGAGTCACGACAAGATAGGATAGAGTATCAGGTGACTCAGCTTTCAGAGGAGTTCCGAGCTTACAGAGATCAGAGGAGATCACCTAGATAGACTGTACTAGGATTTTCATTTATGCTTTTCAGATGTAATAGTTGTAAAACTTTCCTTAAAGTTAATGAAGTTCTCTTTGTTTCACTTTATTATTGTGTATTATGCACTTTTCTTTTATTGCATTAAGTGATAATTGTTTAAGTATAATTATTTTGCATTATTCAGAAGTATCCAGTTATGCTTCATTAATAGTTTCTAGTCCAAGTGTTCCATTATTCACTTCTAACAGTAGATGAGTCACTTCTGGATCTATGACTCAGGAATGTTCTGTTACTGTTTTTTGTGGTTAGGATTTCCTTGAACTTTGGGCTCTGATACCATTGTCACATCCTCCCAGCCGGTACCCTAACTGGCATACCCGAGAATGTGATCCACAGCCTCGAAGATCAAGTATCGAGGAAATCATCCTCCCACATATGCAATAACATAATCATAAACAGAAATAAATCAAGGTTTAATATTATAAACAAGGTTCAAAACAAGAAATGAACAATCAGTATAATCAGAGTGCGGAAAGATACCAGATATCCAATGATATAAAAAAGGAGTGAAGTGAGGCGCAAACTCACTTTACCAAAATAGCGGAACGTAGTATGAAAATCAAAAAGGATTACAACTGAAACAAATGTACTAAGAAATAAACTAAGATCAAGCGTCTTCAAGTTTATAGATAACGTCTTCATAAGTATGGACTTCATCAATCCAATGAATTTGTTCTAACTCTATGCCGTTCTCAAAAGTAGTACGCAGCTTGATCCGTCGGGGGATCATCAAAGTAATCTTGATCATTGCCAGCACTTTGCGTGTAATACGCTTCATCAGCTTGTGCTTCGCTGTACTGCTCGTCATAATATTCTGTACCTGCAGGATAATCTAACAAAAAGAAATATACAACGGGAATGAGTTTCGAAGAAACTCGGTAAAGGTAGTTAATCCATAACATCATAGATAACATGTGGCAAAACATAACATGATGCAATGCGGTATGAAACAAGTAATGTATGTATGCATCTAACTCTATGTATGCTGGTCTCTATGGCAGACATGCTTTAAGTCATAGCACCGTACTTCTTTGGGTAGGTCCGCTCACACCCTCAACCATAAAAGATATCTTGGGTTCTCTCACGGATCATTTCACCGGTCTTGAGCAGCCGGTTGGTAATGGGTCCTTCATCCCTCAAGACAAACCATGGCAAGGGGTTAAGTCAACACACTCTCTCACAACCATTTGGCATAAGTACTGGTGCATGTCAAGGAAAAGCCTAGCCCAATGCAAGTCATCTACTCAATTACATCAACTCAGGTCCAGATACTTCCATTCCTCGCCCCGGGCGATCCTTTCCGGTATCCTTTCCACTAGAGTCACGGATATTACTCACCGGACTCATCAACCCTATTGGTTATCCACATATGGTAAACGGGAAGCTCTCATGTCCCCTCACGGATCATTTCACCGGTCTTGAGCGCCCATGAGCCCAAGTCTAGCCATATGCAACCCTCCAATAAATGGCCATCACAATGTGATTCCCGTCCTCTCACGGATCATTTCACCGGTCTTGAGCGCCCGTGAATCCCCATTGCTACCATGGGTCGTTCGATCTCAATACCCTTCCGAATCGGGTCTGATATAACAGGGGTGTATCCTAGCCAAACACCACTAGACATCCCTAGGTATGACAATCATTGATTCGGGAAAGCGTCGATGGGCCACCCCGGAAACATTCCATACTATTTCCGATAATGTCCAAGGACAGAAGTGTCAAAAGGACACTTCCCAATCCCAAACCAAACTTAAGCAAACACATTCTCAGATCAGTCATGACATACACAACCAGTAGTTCATCATATAAAAGAGAATGTAAAAGCAACATTGGATAAAGCAGTAATAAGTAATTCATATAACATAAATAATGAAAAAGATGATATAAACAAGTGCTACTGTTCCCATAGTAGGAGATCATAATTAAATTATAATAACAGTAAGTAATCTCATAGTTCCACAAAGTAGAAATCAGAGAACAAGCAATCTATGTAGTTAAGGAATCAACTGTCCTTACCTTCTAACTTGAATGGAATCTTAAAGAATCAAGTATGATCTTGACTAAACCTGAGAAGACAATCCTAAACAAGTGCACACAACATGTTAGGAAAGATGCATAAAGGAAAAGATCATAAATCAATCGAAACAGACCAAGATTGAGGTTGTTGTACTCATTGGTCGATTGATTGGTCTGCTGGACCAGTCGACCAATGCAGACAGTGGCCTGCAAGAATCCGAATTTTGAGAATCCAGAACCGAATTCGATGGTTCAAAAGAGTATAATTAAGAGGGGAGTTATCATGGTAGTATTCTAGGGTATAGAGGATATCAAATCATAACTCAAAACAAGTTCTCAAGTTACAACCTAGAAATCATGAGGTTAACCTAATTAGGTTGAACATAGGTTAGGAGGGAAAAAAATAGAAAGATTAAAGATAATGAACTAGGATATGAAAGAATTCAGATCTAGTAACGAAAACATAATAATTGGGTTAACATGATCAACTAGGGGATTCCTGGGTTTAATCCAAGAGAATTAGGGTTTCACCCTTTTGGCTCCCTGGACAAATAATTGTGAGATCTGAATGAATAAAGACAAATCAAAACAGGAAAATATAGATGATTAAGTTTTAGGTTAACACAAGGCCACCCAAAAAGGATTTCCCTTTCACAAGGTAGGTTACCAAAAGTTCTCCAGACAATCACACAGGTTAGGGTTTCAAAGAATTAGGGTTAGGTTTTCAAGAATTCAATAAGTAGGGTTTAAGAACATGATGATGATCATGAGTCTTAAAGAATATGGTGAGATCAGAGAATTGATGATTACAAGAATGCTTCATCACCTTTCTGATCTCAATGAAAACAGAATAAAAGAAGAAAATCAGAGATAGAAGAGAGAGTGAGTGAGATCATACCTTTGCCGTAGAAAGATGAAGAATTCTTCAAGTCTTTGTAAGAGATCACCAAAGAATGCAAGGGAATGGGTTAGATTAGGGTTCTAACTCGTTCCAGAGGCTTAGGAGGCAGAGGAGGCGGAGTATTCCCGAGATTAGACTTAAATAGAAGAGACAGGATTCAAATTTCAAAAACAGAATCAATTGGTCGATTGGTCCAATCGACCAATGAGTCGACCAATCAAGACAGCAACTTCAAAACAGGGAATTGAAGGCTCAGATCAAGTCCAAACATCAAGGGGTTTTGCACACCTCTAGAGTGACATACCTAGGAGTTAGAAATGCCTTTGAATCAATACAGAGACCACTCCAAGACCATCAACTAATCAAATCTTCATCCGGGTGCAGTTTCCACCATTGGGACACTAGCATCAACACTCATGGATTCCAATCCAGCCATCAAGTCTTCAACAGAAATGGCCCAAAGATGACTTCTTGCCTTACTTCGGGTCACTGGACCTACAATAAACAGAGTTTCTGGATTAGGGTCAGGGTTGGGTTTCACATATCAACACCATACTCAAGGTCCAACTTCAAGGTCAAACATCAAACAAGTTCTTCTTCATCCAAAACAAATAGGGTGACTAATTTAGGTTTTGGGCTGGATTTTACATTCTCCCCCCTTAAAATAATTTCATCCTCGAAATTGGGAGAGTACTAGGCTTCTAAAGAGATGGTGGTACTTCGCTTCTAACTGGACTTCCTTCTCTTAAAGTCTACCGGAAAACAAATAACGATAAGACTTTTGTAAGAAAACAGGGGAGTAAATCTAACATGCTTTGAAATCAAAACAGAAGTATGATCATGGCTTCATGAAGATTTCACAAGGATCATGGTGAAGATCAATATGAAGATAATAAAACCTTAAGAATGAAATGAGATTGTAGAAGAGATGGTTGCAAGGATGCAGCATCTTCTTCGTAATCTCAATCACAAAGAATCAATCATAGCAAGAGTAGATCAATACAACACAAGAGAGATTACTAATCTTTGATTGAAGAATAGGAGATGAAAAGTTTGAAGTCTTGAAACAATTAGAAGTAATAACAATTCATGAAGATCACATTTGATTTCTCTTCGAAATCATCATGTGAAGAATTCACAAGGTTATAGGGTGTATGGAGATCCACTCTAGAATAGAAGGGATAGAAGGATCAGTCGTGAGAATGATTTAAGATCACCATCCTATCAAAGGGAGATAGAATGCACTAGAAAAATAGAAGAGAGAATAGGTCAGCTTCGGGGTAAACTTCTACCAAACGAAACTAGGCAACTCATACGACAAAGAATAAATCGAACAATGTATATGGTATGTATACATTCGGTACAACAGCAAGGTTAGGATTAGGTGGGTTTTCACAATAAGCATTATGAATGTGACTATTGAAGCAGTGGGTTGGGTACTAACCCAGCTCATAAAAAGAAGGACAAGTTTGGCTCTGGGGTTGGTAGCTGTTGTTAGCCTCAGTGTTCTCCTGTGCACATTCATGGTTGGCTTACATTTGATGGAGATGATGAAGTGGATCTCATAAGAGATTCAGTTGTCTTAGATAAATGTTACATTATTGTATTATGGTTTATAGGTTAGGGCGTGTGAATTAAATGTATTATAAAAAATAGTTGAGAAGAGAGCCAATTCTCAACTGAAAAACAGCTATTTTGTACATCTGGTTAGTTTTTACCTGTTCTCTGAATTATTAATTGTAAGTATTTACTTTGCCTCTTCAAGTATTAGCAATGTTGAATTGTTGATTGTTTCTATTTATTCCTTACAGTTTCAATATTTAGAACCATACAGAGTAACATGAGATTATTCTTGAAACCATTACCACTCATTCTTTTAATTCACAGTGGATTCTTGATTTGAAATAGTTGATTTATTTGCTATTGTTCTTTATCTATATGTTGTTTATCCATTAATTCTTTTGTTCTTCATAGTTGGTGTACTTATAGTTGTGCCCTATTTTTTTTTCCTGCTCTATTATATACAATACTCTATATCTCAGCTAGTTTTCAACTGTAATGGGTATTTTTAATTACTAAAGGTTTGCCTTCACTACATATGGGGTTCTTAGATGGTCATAGGAAAGTTTTTTAAATTCTTTCAGAATTCGAATTTAAATTTTTAAAGTTGATCAGATATCCTATAAATATCCAATCAAAATTAACTATTCATTTACTATTTGTTGATTATGGATTTCTAAATCCTATTGGAAGCCTCTACAATTTGAACCCCCCAAAAGTTCCATTTTATGTTTTGTAAAATATAATAACCCTAACTTATTCAATCGGCCAATCTGCCTAAGACACAATAGCCACAGAGGAAGGAAGATTGTAGGTTAGATACCTTTTACATTTGAGACAACAGTTTAGGCATTCTAGAGAAGGTTTATTGCCATTGTGCAAAGTACTTCTACCAGTCATGCTATAATGATACCTATTGGAGTAGCTATGTAACAACCCCCATTTTTCAAACTCAAAATCCATATTGCAGGTCCAAGAACCCGAAGGTCTAGTCGGGTAAATTTATGGAGTGTCCGGATAGAAATCCATGGTCCATACCCTGAACCCATGGATCTGGATTCTCTTGTTGAAGATCCTGCCTTGCTTGGTAGTTGGACCCCTGGAAGGCAAGTGATGTCTGAAGATGTCCGGAATGAAGGTAAGACCTCCCCATGTGTTGATTAGGGTTAGGTTGTACTTGAACTTCAACCCCTTGAGCAAAGCACCCTTTTATAGCAATATACTAGGGGGTAGTTGCTAGTGGTGGTTGATTAGATCAAGCGACCGTCTGGTCTTGGTTGCGGGGTTTTGCCCTATTTTGCCCCCAGACTTCTATAAATAGCAACCTTCATTTATTTTACAAATATTATACTTGGGATTGCTGTTTTTGGTGGTTAGGCAGAAGTGGAGACGTGCTGGAATGTGTTCTGAAGTGTTGTTAGTGATCTGGAAGCTCTCTTGTCTTTTCTAGTTGATTTGGTTGAGGTAAGTGACTCCCTGTTCACTAATTCTCTACCCTTGGCTATGATTAGAGTAGATTTGTTTCCTCCTTGGTTGTTCATGATCCTCTCATTACAGTACCTACCTTTTTAATGCTCTTGATGAGATAAGGTTCAAAAACGAAACCCCGCTTTCGTGAAAAGGACTGATCTAATCAAGGAGAGGATTCTGGGTAACCAAATTGGTGTCAATTATTAGGTTTCGTATCACCCTTGGTTGTGGGAGTGTTAGGTTTGAAATTAGGACTGTGATCATCCAAAAATTTGATGATCAGAAGCCTGAGTTTCGGTTTGAAACTCTCTGTTTTTGGGGCAGTCACTAGTGGCAGTCGCTCAACCTAAGCAACTGGTTGGTTTCCAATGAGCAAGTAACTTTTGGATTTTTTCCGATTTGATTCATTCGACTTACATATTATTACAACCTTGTTTATAGGTGTCCTCTGTTTCCAATAAAAGTTTTATAATTGTTTCTGGTTTGCAATCTAGAGGATTTCTACTTATTTACAAGTAAGGACGTACAACCTCATCTTTATGAAATGACTTGAACATGCTAGTCCAGTGTCTTTAAATATTGTTCTTTCATTTTATATATTGTTGTAACCATGAATAGCATGCTGATCTTATTATATGCTTGTTGTTTGTATTGTCTTTACATATGCTTTATCAATTATGACTGTGGTATGATGATGATGATGATGGTTTGTGGTTCTGATGGAAAGGGTATTCCATTGGGATATCTTGGCTTGGGATATCAGAGGGTTGTGGTATGGGACACATGCTCGCTGATGTCTCCAACACTGTCATAACTACTGGATGACATACCTAGGTAGAGTCTAGAGTTGCATGGCTAGGTACCCCACATATTACTACCCTTTCGGTAGGGGAATTGAAGCCGGATGACCCGTGATGACGGTGATGTGACTCTGTTTCATCCTATAGCGGTAACCAGTCCGTTCGGAGACTCAATGGTCCACTATTGGTCATACAATGGTAGGGTTGCATATGTTAGGGTTGGGCTCATGGATGTCCAAAGAGCGGACTGGGTATCGTGAGGAGTCATGAGAGCTTTCCGCCCCAACAATATGTGGATGACCATAGGGTTATGGAATGGAGTCCAATAGCGGTAACCAGTCTGTGAGGATTCTCATTCCTAGCTTGTGAAGGATATTGACCCGAGTTGGTTGGTGCCATAGGGGATGTATCTAGACTTCATGTAGTACGTTACCATTATGACCTGCATTGGATTAGAAACCCCGACATGCGCCAGTACTCATGCCAATGGTCGTGGTGAGAGAGTGTTGACTTAACTCTAGCCGTGGTTTGAGAGCCAAGTGTGGACTTACCATTTTACCCAGGATCCCTACAGAGGTAGCTAGTCCTTGCCTGATCAAAGTGACTAGACCTACCCAGAGGAGGGTTGGTGTATATCTTAAAGCATGTCAACTGTTAGAGACTTACATAGTTAGATCTTAGCGGTATTCATACTTGCACTTCATACATATCATATATTCATTTTTGATGGTGTTGACATATGGATGAGAATTATTGTTGTTCTTACGGAGTTCATCAGAACTCATTCCTTTATTTTTCTATGTTATATTAGCCAGTACAGATGGAGGATATACGCTGGAAGATGGATTGGTTTCCCATGAAGGAGCCTTCTCGTATGAAGAGGATGTGGCACTGGCAGTGGGAAATGGAGATAGCCTATACGGGAGCTCCTGCGAGTGCATGGAATGCCCTTATAGCACCCATTGATGGGCGGAGGAGACAAGTTGCCAGGTAGTTTTCCCATCATATGGAGAAGAATTGGAGGACCCTTTTTCTTGAAAAACATGAGAAACATTTTCTAGCTTTAGAGAAAGAAACAGGAAAGAAGATCAATTAATTCTTTTTTATTGCTTCCGTTGAACTCATTATTCTTTTGATCATTTATTTCTTTCCTTGATTGTTTTATTGGAGTATTTGGACTGCTGTAATCCTTTTATTTAATTATTGAACTTATTCCTGCTCATGATTATCTTTACTTGCATTTATTATTATTGATGGGTAAGACCGTGGATCTTGTGACGGATCACTCCCACGGATTGTCGGGTGGGTAACCGAGATTGGCGGGTGGGGTGTGACAAGCTGGGTGAAGTTCCATTTTGTTTATAATTGATATTTGTGTTGTTCTCCATGTCTGCTGGTTGGTGGTCTCTGAGAAGTAATGCTCCTTGTCGTGGTTCCCTGCATCCAAATCGAAGATGTCTTGGTTCAGTTTCCTGGTTGTTAATAGTGTTCGGAAAAACTTGATAAATTTGGGTTTGGGGGTTGTTGTTTGAATAAGAAACGTACTCAGCTGGTAGTAAGACCTATATGTAAACCACGTTCTTCGTGTAGCATTTGTCCTCCTTTCTTCCAGTTGATTTATTTATTAAGTCCTTTGTTGTTGCCATGGAGATACCTTTTGATAGTGCGACATATAATTGTCCATGTAAGAATATTGGTTGGGGTAGATAAATCCCTACGTATGGAATTGTTTATCCTTGGGATTTGTTTATAGTCATTGCAAAACATAGCCTTATAGGAAAATTTTCTCTTCATAATGGAATGGGTACCCTTCATTTTCAGCCGGGCATAATGTTATTCTTGGTAGGGGCACAAGAGTGCCTGTAAATTGGCCTGTTGTAATCTCAGCTAGTATTAAGTTAGGCTTGAAGTCTCGGTAGATTAATCTTGTGCTGTTGCATTCACCATGTGCTAGATCCAGATTGCGGAGCAGCATTATTGGGCAGTTCTTCTTGAGGACCAATTTATGTGGTGGAAGGCCACTAGGAGCTAGTGAGTTTAGGAACTCTTGTGGGTATTGTGTTTCTGCATCATTTGCCGCTGTGTCAAAGTTGTAGTATGTTACTGCATCACTTGGGAATTAGTGAATAAGTTTCTCACTTATCCGATCGACCAATTCATTTTTGGTTGCCAAGATTGCTCGATTTTTAATGTATGTGACTGATTGTGCATCATGCTGTAGCGACGGGAACATTACTTTTATTAGCTCATCTTCACCCAAGGCTTTCTTTGAATGTTGGACCAGCATCTCATTTGGTATGATAATTAGGCCATCTGAATTACTTCCTTCTTCCCCATTTCCCACCCTCAATAGGAAGTTGCTGAAGTTTGGGTTTGTTCTTGCTCTCATGTTAGTTCGAAGTTGTATCTTCATCATCTTTTGCCACAAATACGACTTCACTAAGCTTGCATCCACTTGTTCTGCTTTGGTAGCCTGAGGTACTACTAGTAGTACTTGTCAAAAATCCCCTCCGAAAACAATTGTTTTCCCTCCAAAGGTGTCTTTGCTGCCCAAAATGTCTTGAAATGTCCGCTCTACTACTTCTAATGCTTGTCGCTTAGCCATCCCAAATAATTAGCTTTGCTTGACAAATCAACTCTACTGTGCTGCTTTGTCTAGAGAAGTTGCACATAGTTGTGTCATTGATAATTATGGGTATTTTAAATCTTGAGTGTGTTGTTCTACCCCCTGGCATTATAGTAGTTGCTACTCCTGATGTCGTAGTTGCTAGAGCAATTTGTCCCTTTGATCTTATGGTTGCTAGAAGGGCACTATATAAGTAAGTTTTCCCTATGCCACCTGGACCATCGATGAAGAAGATGGCATTCTTGTTGTGTTCCATATGCTATAGAATTAATGTATAAGTTACCTTCTATTCAGAGTTCATTTTATGGGGAGCTTCATAGTATTCTGCTAGTATTTATATAGCATATTCATCTTTGATTTCCTTTGCCTTGTCTTCGGTAGCTTGTTCTTTGAACAATGGCAGGTCATAGTCTTTAATGTTTTTGCCCATGCTTTGTAAAAAGGTGGTTGCGTATATCTTTGTACGCTAGCATGATGTGGTTAGGCAAGACATTCTGATTCTTATAGTCCTTAGACATAGCTTCTATGTTTTCATCCCATAACCTCCTAACATTTGTTGGTTCACAGTACACAAGTATTAGTGCAAAAAGCTTTCGGATTATTCTTGGCATTTGGAAATGTGTTGCTTTTGTAAGACATTCTGATATCGCATCCCTCTTTTAAAAAGACCTCTTCTTTGGGCTGCCTCTTTAAAGCTATGATATTCTATGCCGTTGATGCATAGGAGGTCTTTGAATGAGGTGGGGCCTTTGATGTGATTTAGGAGTAGCCTTAGATAGATTTGTTCACCTTCTATATGATTGGCTCAATTGACACGACCAATTGATTCTTGTAGCTTCCTTGGTGACCAACATTTGCCTTGTTTGTTCCACACATAGTGCTTCGGTATGTCTTTGTAGAGAAGCTGCCTAGCTACTTAAGAGATTTTATTAAGGTTGAAGAACTCCGTATAAGCATTGTTTTGGTGGTGTTATCTGACTGAATAACATTTTGTAGGTTATTGTTTCCCCAGTAACATACCATTTGTTTATTTGGTAAATGTAATTGCAAGTTCATAACATGAGGATACATCTCATTTAGGTTGAACTCAAAAATTAGCCATACTGCTTCTTGTGCAGAGACCCATCTTCCATCTCTGAATTGGATGATTTTGGTAGGTCTATGGATGGTGCTTTATTGTTTAGAGGTAGACTTTGTGTGCCGGCTGTTGAAGAAATCAAGAAGAAAATATTGAAGGAAGCACACCAGTCTGTTTTCACAATACACCCAGGAAGTACCAAGATGTACAAGGATTTAAGGGAACATTTTTGGTGGATTGTTTGAAGGCTGATGTGGAAGATTTTGTGGCCAAGTGCGAGACTTGCCAACGTGTGAAAGCCATTCGTCAACCTCCGTCTGGATTACTTCAGCCCCTTCCTGTTCCTAGTTGGAAGTGGGAAGACATTTCTATGGACTTTGTGACTAGCTTGCCCTAGACAAGTAAATTCAATGACACTATATGGGCAATCGTTGATAGGTTGACCAAATCAGCCCATTTCATTCCTACAAAGATCACTCATATTTTGGATAAGCTAGCTAGGCTTTATGTGGACAATGTGGTGCGTCTGCACGGAGTGCCAGTCAATATTGTTTCTGATCGTGATCCTAGGTTCACCTCAAGGTTTTGGAATAGTTTGTAGAAGGCCTTAGGAACCCAGTTGAATCTGAGTACAGCTCATCATCCACAGTCTGATGGACAATCTGAGCAGACAATTCAAATTTTGGAAGACATGCTTAAATCTTGTGTTGTGGATATGGGTGGCAATTGGGGTGAACACTTAGCTTTGGTTGAGTTTGCCTATAACAACAGTTATCAAGCTACAATAGGCATGGCTCCATTCAAGGCTTTTTATGGTAACACTTGTAGGACGCCTTTGTATTGGACTAAGACCGGTGAAAGAAGATTCTTGGATCAAAAAATTATTGAAGCTACAAGTGTGATGGTTGATATGATTAGAGAAAGGATTAGTCTGCTCAGTCTAGACAAAAATCCTATCGGATAAGAGAAGGACCGATTTGAAATTTCAGATTGGAGAGAAAGTTTTCCTAAAGGTATCACCTATAAAGGGTGTGATGAGATTCAATGTGAAAGGAAAGCTTAGCCCTCATTTCATTGGACCTTTCGAGATTCTTGAGAAGGTTGGACCTGTCGCATATAGTTTGGCCTTACCCCCATCTCTTGCTAGAGTTCATAATGTGTTTCATGTGTCGATGCTTCGGAAGTACATAGAGAATCTGAAACACATACTACATCAAGCACCTGAAGGACTTAGTGCTGATCTCTCCTATGATGAAGAGCCAGCCAAAATCCTAGACAAGAAGGACAAACAATTGCGGAATCGCACCATCCCTTTGGTAAAGATTTGGTGGAAGAATCACACCCCTAAAGAAGCTTCACGGGAAAAGGAAGAAGACATGAAGGAGAAGTTTCCTCATCCTTTTGGAAGCTCAGTTATGCTTTCAATTTTGGGGATGAAATTTCTTTTAGAGGGGGAGAATGTGAAATCCAGCCCTAGCCTAACCCTGACCCTAACTCAGAATCCTTGTTGTTTGTAGGTCCGAAGACCTGAAGTGGTGGAAGAAGACAGTTGTGGGCCCTCTTAGTAGAAGACATGGTGTTTGATTCCGAACCCATGGACATTGATGATGGTGCCCCTTACTTGGATGCACTGTCAATGTTTGGTGAGAAGCTGCACCTAGAAGAGGGGAAGATTAGTTGAAGTACTTAATGCACTTCTAGACTTGATTTGAAGGTAATACTCTGACCTAGACTTTTTTTATTGAGTTGTAGGAGAAAGCCCAAGTGAATTTGAGTTGATCTGGCCTTCCATTTCCCTTATCTAAGTTGTTGTTTTTGCTTGGTCGACTTGGCCAGTCGACTAGCTGGTTATTAAATACAGAAATTGTAATTTTTGGACATAAGGGAACCTCGTAGTTAGAACCCTATTCTATTCATTTAGCCTCCTGAGAACGTGGAGAGAGCCTCCTAAGACCTCTCCTTGGTAGTTGTGAAGCATTCTTGCTTTAATCATTGTCTCTCTACTTAAATCTCTTCTACAAGGTATGTATTCTCTCACTCTCTCTCTAATCTACTCTCACCTCTTCTCTTTCTTGCTATTGAGACCATGAAGATGGTGCTGCAACCTTGCAACCACCTCTTGTGTTCTTTCCTTGCAAATGCATAAGCCCCTCTCAATCCATCTATGCTATGCTCTCATTTTGATTCTTAACCTTACATTCTCATGATTCTCTTCATAGCAACTTGATTTCTTATCCTAAATTGATTTATATGGTATGCTAAGTCTAATTTCTTATTAGTATATGATTCTAATCTATTGCTTATCATTACCCTAGCTGATTGCCTAATGTTCCTTGCAATTGTAATCAATTTCATTATAAAACTTGATGTTTAGCATATAGAAGTTAGGATTTCAAATTGGGGGTTCTTAATTAGACCATTGATTGATGCTAAATCTTTGCTAGATAATCTTCATTTATTGTTCCTAACATTCCCTCCAAATTTTGGAGTGACCCGAGCCTCGAAAGATAGGTTTCGGACCAAAAACCTCAATTCACCCGACATTGTTCACTTGGTTGACTGCTTGGTCGATTGAGTTAGTCAACCAAGCCAATCGACCAGCTGAACACAACATTGATGTATTTGCTCGATTTGATCCGTTTGACCTCCGATTTGCTTGATTCTTCTTCTGATATTGCACATGTGATTGTCTAGGGTGCAAGTACTAAACTTGGGACCATTCTAATTGATCTTTGGATTATCTTCAATTCTATTTAAGGTAAGGACGGTTATTATCATAATTACACGGATTATGTGAATCTTGCCGCTATGTTGGAAACTGATGTGGAGAAAATATGATCGAACCTGGTTCATGCTTGGTTTGACCTTTGAATCCGGTCAAGACAAAAGGAATATACTCTCTTCCGAGCGAGCTTGGTCCAGGAGATAGCTTGCTGAGGAAGAAAACTAAATCAGCCACAAGCATGCCCTAATCCGACTTATGGATTAGGTTAATTACCCTAATGATGGCAGACACAACTTGGCGGCTGTCACTTATCACTATTGAAGGGATAACCATCAAATAACTGTGAGGTTATCCTAGGAGTCCTCTACTAGTTCAAACTAGTAGAAGTCTATCGCTCAACGGATCAAACTGTTAGGATCCAACGACTATCCGAAGAAGGCTCAAATACATCCAACGAAGAAGATTTGAAGGTACACTCCATATAAACATCACCTACCTACAAGGTAAGGGGGATCCACACACACATTTGGACGTAAACACTCAAATGCTTATGATCTAAATCGTATTCCAGTTATTCATTCCTTAGCTCTATGCTTCTAGCAGAGCCGTTTATGATTAAGTTCATCGACTGACTTAGCCTTCGGAGGTGGACTCCCGACCCCAGCGGTCGGGCCACATCTGACGCTTTGTTTTGCAGGTCATCTTCAGGAGATCTAAGGGGTGAGAAGATTTTTGACGCATCATTTGGCGCCGTCTGTGGGAAAATGATTCAGAAAGCTATGGTGACTAGATCAGCAACAACAGCCGCAATAGCAGCCGCTGCACAACGCGATACTGGTGTCCAAATCCCTAGAGTAAACAATCCAGATATTCCTCAGGGAAGTTTACCACCTCTCGAAGTAGATGGCGGTCAGGGGGGACACAATCCTCCAGAGACACTCCAAAATCAATTGCATCAATTGAAAGTCCAACTTTTGGAAGTAAGTCAAGCACTACGTGTGCTAACCAGACAAGTGGTATTACCACAAGAACCTGATCATCGCGATGCAGGGAGGCATGTATTGCCACGGGATCAGAGATTAATTGAAGATCAGAATATCGGTCAGAACTTTCGTGAAGGTGACCGAGTGCCTAGGAGAATCGACGATCTACTTAGGCGGGATGATCGGTTTGACAGACCGCAAGGAAGTACAACCGATTCGAATACGAGGTTGGTTACAGGAGTGAGAACTCACTGGCCAACTGTTAGACGAGTTGTTCATGATGATCGAGCTATTCATGATGATCGGGTTGTTCATGATGATCGAGTAGTTCGTGATGATCGTTTTGTTCGAGGTCATGATCGTATTGCAGAAGATCATTCAACACATATTGGTCAGGAATTGGCCAATATTAATCAGATGCTGGGACAATTGGCTAGAGGAAGGATAATTGATGATATCTATTCAGTTATTCGAAAGACTCCATTTGCCGAGCCAATTGCGGGATACCAGTTTCCTCACAATTTCCAATTGCCAACTTTTTCCACATTCGACGGCTCTGGAGATCCTATGGCACACATCGGTTATTATCAGCAGACTATGGCAGTTGCAGGTAATTCTGACGAAATTCTCTGCAGGGTTTTTGGTTCATCTTTAACCGGAGCGGCACATAAATGGTTTTCAAACCTCCCATCAGGAAGGATCGTAAACTTAGATGAGTTGGCATGCAAATTCATAGGGCGATTCCATAGTGGAATCCATATCAAAAAGACCGAGGAAACCTTGTTTACTATAAGACAAGGGAAGAGCGAATCAATCCGAGAATATCTGAAAAGATTCAATAGAGTTACAATGGAGATAGAAAATCTAGATGAGCAAGTAGTTAAAACTACTTTGTTCACTGGACTCACTAACTGAAGACTCTTGAAGTTATTACTTCAAGATATGCCTACAACTTATGCTGAGTTGGTACAGAGATGCCAAAAGCAGGCAGAAGTCACGAAAATCTTAGATGCATGCCAGGGGGCAATAAAGCCTCCACCAAAGAACAAAAGGCTCCTGAGAACAAGCAGAAGCCAAAGCAGAATGTTCGTGATTGAGTTGGAAAGCCTTAGGCATGGCGGCAGAGATCTCCCGGTAAAAGTGAGTATACTCCATTAAATACTCCTTGGGCTGATATTTTAAATATCATTAAAAAGCGAAATATCTTGAAGTGGCCTCCAAAGCTTCCTTCAAAACCTGGAGAGCAACAGGATCGAGAAAAATATTGTCGTTTCCTCTAGGATTACGGTCATTATACCAATGATTGTCGTCATTTGAAGGCAGATATTGAGAGATTAATATCTCAGGGACATTTGTCCAATTTTGTTAATAAGAGAAGAGAGGAGCCACGTGGGGCTGGCCCCAAAAGGGACCGTTCGGTTAGTCCAGAACAATCGAAGGAGGCTTCGAGGTCTAAAAAAGGTAAGGAGTTGATTGATGCTACTCGGTCACCGATCCTTACAATATTTGGAGGCCCCGAACCCGAATCACTCCGGAGGTTGAAAACAAAATCTTAATTTGTTGGAACCGGAGAAACGCAGAAGTGTAAGAGGCCAAATGTTGAAGATTCTATCACCTTTGACGAAGAAGATTAAAGAGGCGTTTGTTTACCTCATGATGATGCCATAGTCATCAAGGTAGAGATCGCGCGCCGAGAAGTACATAGAGTTTTAGTTGATATAGGGTCTGCTGCGGACCTAATATCTTATGAGGTGTATCAAAAGCTTAAGGTGGATGAAGATTTGATGGAGCCATCATCCACACATTTATATGGCTTTGCAGGATTGTCTGCAATAGCAGAGGGATCTGTCCAGTTGGACCTATCGATTGGGAGTTTTCCCAAGGAAGCTACCGTCCGAATAAATTTTTTGGTGGTTCGGGAACTTCCGGCCTACAACGTTATCCTCGGGTGACCATCTTTGTCCAAGCTAGGTGCTATTGTTTCTACGAAGCACCTGAAGATAAAATTCCCAACAGAGATGGGAATTGGTCAAGTTTCATCTGACCAGAGGATCTCTCAGCAATGCTATGTTGCCTAGTTGAAGGACAAGGAGGGCCCAAGGAAGGTGACTGCTCTACCAATCGAAGAACGAGATGATCGGGAAGAAGCCGAAATGCAAAGGCCCGAGCCGGTAGAAAGGCTGGAGCAAATCCAGTGTTTACTGATGATGCAGAAAGGATTACTTATATCGGATCTAAGCAGCTGGGAGAGTTCAAAGGAGAGTTGAAGTCCTTTCTTCAACAAAATAGTGACGTATTCACATGGTCTGCTAAAGACATGCCAGGAATCGATCGGAATGTTGCAGACCATAAACTCTAGGTAGATCCAAAGGTGAAACCAGTTATCCAAAAAAGGAGAAATTTCTCCATAGAAAAATACGAAGCCGTTCGAGGCAAAGTTGAAAACTAAAGAGTTCTGGTTTCATTGAACCGATTGAATGCCCAACCTGGTTAGCCAACGTGATAATGGTCAAGAAGGAAAATGGGAAGTGGAGGATGTGTACAGATTACACAGACCTCAACAAGGCTTGTCCTAAAGATTGCTATCCGTTGCCCAGGATTGACCTCTTGATAGATGCAACTGCAGGATATGAAACTTTGAGTTTCATGGATGCCTACTTAGGGTATAATCAGATCCTCATGAATAAGGAGGACGAAAAGTTTACGGCTTTCATGACCGATCGTGAAAGCTTTTATTATAAAGTCATGCCGTTTGGCCTAAAAAATGCAGGAGCTACATATTAGAGGGCCGTCAACAAGATATTCAAAGACCTAATCAAGAAAAATGTCGAGGCTTATGTTGAGGATATGCTGGTAAAAAGCATTGCAAGGGCAAAGCATATCGCATATTTAACTAAAGTATTCTCGGTACTACGAAAATATCAAATGAAGCTGAATCCAGAGAAATGCGCCTTTGGAGTATCTTCAGGAAAATTCTTGGGCTTCATGGTATCACAGAGAGGTATTGAGGCTAATCCACCCAAAATACAAGCTTTAATTGATATGGAAGCCCCAAAAACTATTCGGGATGTGCAGTGCTTGACGGGGAGAATAGCTGCTCTGAACCGTTTCATCTCAAGATCTGGAGATAAGTGTCTACCATTTTTTAAGGCACTTAAAGATTTGAGGGGCAGCAAGGAAGCGAATTGGACTGAAGAGTGCCAGAAAGCTTTCGAAGAATTAAAGGAAACACTGGGAAGACCACCCCTTTTATCCCGACCCGAAAGGGGAGAAGTCTTACAGCTATATTTAGCAGCATCCCTTTCGGCAGTCAGTGCGGTACTCGTTCGGGAAAAGGATAAGAGGCAATGGCCTATTTATTATGTCAGCCATGTGTTACTTGATGCGGAGACACAATATTCTCAAATCGAGAAGCAAGCTCTAGCTCTCATGACAGCAGCTAGGAAGCTACGGCCATACTTTCAGGCTCACTCAATAGAGGTAAAAGCATTGGTAGTAGCAGATGTAACTATTTATAATGACTCTCAGCTTATTGTCAATCAAGTTCAGGGTGAGTATGGTATTAAAGAACCTCACTTGCAGAAATATCAAGAGATTGTGCAAGCATTGCAAAAAGAATTCAGGAATTTGAAGGTATGTTAGATTCCAAGGACAAACACACAAGGGCAGATGAGCTATCCCGATTAGCCAATGCCAAAGAGAAAAATTTAGACCCTTCGGTCTACATTGAAGAGATAACATTTCCGAGTTATCACGAGAAAGAAATTTCCTACATTGAAACAGAGCGTTGCTGGATGGATCCAATAGTTGAATACCTGAGAGATGATAAACTACCGGAGGATCCAAAAGAGGCAAGATTAGTCAGAGTACGATCAATGAGGTTCATTATGCAAAATGGAAGGTTGTATAGAAGATCTTATTTTGGACCCCTTCTGAGATGTTTAGGTTCCGAAGGAGCGGAGTCGGCTCTGACCAAGGTACATGAAGGAATTTGTGGCGCTCACATGGGTGGACGAGCCCTGGCACACAAAATCCTGAGACTTGGGTTATATTGGCCTCAGATCCAACAAGCTGCTATGGAATATGTTCGCCGATGTAGCAATTGTCAAGTTCATGCTACAGTATCCAAACGCCCGGCGGAAACCATGACGTCAATTCTAGATCCCATCCCTTTTGCGATGTGGGGAATCGATATCATGGGCAAATTCACCAAGGCGCCGGGCAGAAGAGAATATCTGATAGTAGCAATTGACTACTTCACTAAATGGGTTGAGGCCAGCGCCCTGGCAACAATCACTGAAAGAAAGGTGGAGAAGTTCGTACTCGAGTCGATTATATATCGGTTTGGGATGCCCAAAATAATCATGACCGATCATGGCACTCAATTCGACTGTCCACAATTCGAGCAGTTTTGTGGAACTTACATGATCGAGCATCGTATGTCATCAGTGGCATACCCCCAAAGCAATGGACAAGTAGAGGTTACTAACCGAACGCTAATTAAGGGAATAAAGAGAAGACTTGAGGCCGATAAAGCCTTATGGGTCAAAGAACTGCATAATGTACTGTGGGCCTACCGAACTACGATTTGAACACCCACTGGAGAATCTCCTTTCAAACTGGCTTATGGATCCGAAGCATTAGCACCTGTGGAAGTAATGGCGGGAACATTGCGAGACAGAGAGTTTGAAGAAAAAGTGAACGAGCAAGGACTGCAAGATAGTCTTGATTTATTGGATGAAGTTCGGGCAAAAGCAATAGCACGAACTCAACATTATCAACGAAGAATAGCGTCACATTATAATACACGAGTGAAGAATCGTCGGTACTTAGCAGGAGATTTGGTATTGAGAAATACCTTAGCTTCAGATCCACGCCATCAAAGAAAATTGGACCCTTCTTGGGAAGGACCATATATGGTTATAAAACCAGTCGGTTCGGGAGCTTACAAGCTGAAGAACATGACAACCCAGAAAGAGTTGGATCGTCCGTGGAATGCCAGATATCTGAAAAAATATTATCCTTGAAGATTATCAATTTCGTTCATTATGTAACAAATTTCAACTCAATCAATGCAATTATTGGTTCTCAACAACTATCTTTTGATTGGGGGGCATCATACACCACACTCAAGAACAGATCCAGCCACAAGGCATCGGTTTAAAACCCGAGTGAGTTCCTTCTACAAGGCATCGGCTTAAAACCCAAGTGAGTTCCTTCTACAAGGCATCGGTTTCAAACCCGAGTGAGTTCCTTCTCAGACTTATTGAATTTCTCCGGAAATCTTTAAGTAAAGGCATCGGTTTCAAACCCGAGTGAGTTCCTTCTACAAGGCATCGGTTACAAACCCGAGTGAGTTCCTTCTCAGACTTATTGGATTTCTTCGGAAATCTTTAAGTAAAGGCATCGGTTTAAAACCCGAGTGAGTTCCTTCTACAAGGCATCGGTTTCAAACCCGAGTGAGTTCCTTCTACAAGGCATCAGTTTCAAACCTGAGTGAGTTCCTTCTCAGACTTATTGAATTTCTCTGGAAATCTTTAAGTAAAGGCATCGGTTTAAAAACCGTGTGGGTCCTTCTACAAGGCATCGGTTTCAAACCTGAGTGAGTTCCTTCTCAGACTTATTGAATTTCTCCTGAAATCTCTAAGTGAAAGCATTATAAGACCTACTGCAACAATGACTCAAGTGACTAGCAAAGTTCAATGATGAAATTCAATTCTTTATTTCTTTAAACGACCAGAAGAGACAAGTGTTGGGGTACAATCTTCACTCGGTCCAAATAAGAAAGACATCATCAAGAAGTTACAAGATTGAAAGAGCTTTGCCAGAAGTAATACAGAGTCAGGAAGCAACACAAATTCAAGAAGAAGAAGAACAGAGTCGAAAAAAAGCATGTTATCAAAATCCTTTGCAATTCCATACTCTTTATCTAGCTTGACCAGAAGAAGTCTGATCATTGATCAAACCTACATTCAAGGCAAGCTCTTCATAACTGAATCCTTGGAGAGGAGCATAAGGAGGGGAATCATCGAGATAATGCATGATATCCGGATCTGGAGGTAGAGGGTCGTTCGTACCCTTGGACTAGTCAGGAAGAGGAAGGCCCAGCTTTGCAAACACTTCAGGATGACAACTAGCGCTGTAGGGAGTCATGTTGAAATGAGGATCTTTCCTTAATATCGATTCCCATACTTCGTTTTCATCATCCTGGTATGCCTGCAAGTTATAAGCATTCAGCATGTCAACAAAGGGCTTACTGTGCAAATACTTGAAGATGCAAGCTCTACGGACATCAATTGGAAGGGATTCGGGCAAGGGAATGACAGCTTGCCTTTGGGGTAACGCTTCAGATCCTTTCGCCCCTAACTTTCCTGCTTCTCGTTCCAGCCGCCGGATCTTCTCCGTGGCATCATCCAAATCTGAATGGAGATGCTCAATCACAGAATTCTTCTCTCCTGCAACCTCCCAAGCTAATTTCCTAAGGCGAGCAATTTCAGCATCCTTGGCTTTGGAGTCTCCCCGAAGCCTAGAAACTTCATTACTCAGTTTACTGAGTCTAGAGGCTGCTTCCACTTGGTTGTGGAAGTTGCCAGTGAGACTCCTGTAACAACTTCCGAGTTAGTCAGGAGCAAAAAAATAATCTTCAAAATCAAAAGGTAACAAAGAAAAACTTACATCACCAGTGACTTCATAAAGTCATCGTTTGGAAGTTTGGAAAGAGCTCTACTCTAGGTAGGCACTTGAGTAGCAGTGCACCACTCCGGCGCCTTGTCAAACTTGTTTGACACTAATTTAGACTTCCTCGGTGAATGAGAAGGATGAGCTACATCAAGAGAATGATGAGCTACATCATCTGCCAACCGGCGGCGCTTCCTGGTGGCAAATCCTCCAGCTCCAAAGAAGGAGAGGAAGAGGATGCCAAACAAACATTAGATTTGGAAATAGAAGCAGCACCTGCTGGGACTGCGCCTTCATCAGATGCCAACATAGTTGCCTCAGATGTCCGAAGGGTCTCCTTCGGAGAATCCTGAATGGTTTCTCCAGCAGGGGCATCAACAGTATAGGTAGCGACAAAGGGATCAAGATCTTCCTAGGAAGACCGAACGATCTCTTCAGGCAGAGGGAGCGTAGGAGGAGCATTAGTAGAAACTGGAGGAATATGATCTGAAGATTCACCAACAGCAGTCTCCTTACGTTTAGAAGATTCACCAGATGCAATCACCTCACTAGCAAACACCTGCGTCGGTACTGGGACAGTCTTCTTGCAGGACTTCGCCCTAATAAAGCTCAAATCGATTCTGGGAGGCACTGCAAGTATAGAAAAGGCAGTATCAGTACATAAATCCAACAACATACAGCAAAAGGGAAAACCCTAGTTCTCAGACAAATATGAACTACTCAGAATACCCATTAAGTGAACCCCAAGTATTACTACTGTGAAGTTCATTCAGGGAGAAGGAGAGGAGATTCGTGACATAGGCAAAGCAAAAAGCTTACTTGTTCAGATGCTGATCAAAAATATTGTTGGAATATGAAAAGTACGAATGCAGCAAAGGAAGACGAAATGTCGTTTTGTTTTGCAAATCTAACTTGCAGATAGTAGGATAAATGAGGAGTACCCTTGAGGGACTTAAATAGCCGCAGGTAATGAGGCGATGGTTGAAAGACAAAGGCAACCAAAGGACCGGATTGAAGAAACGCTTTGAATTCTGAAAAAAGCAAGATCAACGATCAGAGGAAAGCCACGTGGAACTATGCACCTGATGCGAGAATACCTCCAACCGTCGCGCCACCACTTAAAAAATATTTGTATTTCCAACTCGTTGGGAGAAGTGAGTGGTATACAAAGGCAGAGAGACGTTGGGACTTAGTAATAAATGAAAGAGCAGTTGGGAATAGATGGAAGCTGAAACATCTCTCCCGAACGCCTCTTCATGATATCCCAAAGGTCATCCCTCGTCAAGGTACAAGAAGTTAAGTGATAATTTATATCATTTATATTTTATTTCCAAGACAAGCTTTTGGATATAGGATGAGGAAATATTAAGGCAATCATTGAAAAAGTTCTATTTTCATTGATTATGGAGGGTCAAGCTTTACAAAAAAAAAAACGGTGACTCCCTAAGACTCTTCCTCATTATCGACTGAGGAGTCTTTCTTAGGATCGTCTTCCTCAGGATCCTTTTCAACGGCAGGCTGTGAAGTTTCTTCTTGAAGGGGCGGTGAATCAACAAGATATTCCTCATAATTCGGGTCAGCTGGAATAGGATCATCCTCTCTTAAAGTCCAGTCAAGGAAGGCCAACTTAAGCTTCCCAAAGATCTCCTTGTGACACACCTCACGAAAAGGAGTTGTGTCAAAGGAAGGATTAGATTTGAGGATCTTTTCCCAAACATCATTCTGCCCCACACGGTAAGCTTGAAGGTTGAAGGCGCCTAGCAGGTTAGAGAAAGGAACGCTGTTCAGGTATTTCCGAATGCAATCCCTTCGAAACTCTGGTTTAATATGTTCGAGCTTGCTAGGAGCTGCCATCTTCAGTATACGTTCGTTCTCTATGGCTTTAAGCTCAAGACTCTCATCGAACAACGTAGTAGCTTTCTTCTATTTCCTAGCCTCGCGTTCGGCAGCAACGGCACGGGCAACTGAAGAGTCAAGATCCTTTTTCAAGGAATTCATCTCCTCATCGTGCTTCACCTTCAGCTCTTCGGCTGCTGTCTTCAGCCGGTCTATTTCAGAATTGGCCTTTGCCAAATTCTCTTCACAAGTCTGCAGCAAGGAGCCATTGCGACCAACTCAGCTCAATGCCTCCATGTGTTGATAAAAGCTCAACACAGCATTCCTGAGGACGAGGAGATTATCAGAAGAACTCATAAGAGATTATGAAAGGCAATTGATGAAAAATCAAGAAAGACGGTACCTGGTGGACTGACGAACGAGAGCGTCATCTTCCAGGGCTTCAAAGGCCTGACGATCAGCAGGCAGAAGACCAAAAGAACTCCATTCTGCAACCTTCTCAGGGTCTTGTGTTGCCCTATCAGTCTGCGTCAGTGTCCACTGAGGCATGAAGATCTCCTCGCAATCTTTATTCCTTTTGGATTTTTTCAGGGCGGAAGCATCAACTAAATCGTGCTTCCTTTTAGTTCGAGCGGCGGAGGGGATATCAGACTCTTCCACCATTGGTTTTTTCCCTCTTCCCGAAGCCTCAACCACTGGCTTCAAGTTCCTGATACCCTTGTAAGAAGGGTCGGGAGAGGGAACAAAGGTTACTTGTTCAGTAATCAAGGCTCGAGGCGACCGTTACTCAACTGTTACAACAGCCCTGGCAGCCTTTGCCCAAAGATTTTTAGGGTTCATTCTTGGTGGCACTGCGAAGAAGGACAAAAATCAAGATTGCAAAAAGGCATATCATTCTTAGAAAATTGAAAGATGACGGTTAAGAAGCTCACGATGAGCCAGTCCCCAGTACTGGAGGATGGAGTTGTATTCCATCTCATATCCATGTATCTCTTGATACCATGGAATTGATTTGATCTTCCTGACGGCCGTCTTATCTTCTTTGAATAAGGGAAGGACCGGTTACCCTCAGAGTATGAAGTATACTGTTTTCAGACGGTCGGGAAGTTGAGATCTGATTGAGATGCTCGACAGGAAAAATATCGCTTGCGCCATCCTTTGTGATTGGAAGGGCAAGTTCCTTTAGCAAGAATGCTGCCCCTCCAGTTAAGCTCAGTCTTATTGCGCTTGGAAAGCACAACCCAATCGGGAGGATGGAAGACAGCAAGAAGATGAAAATGCACAAAAAGAGCAAGAGAAGGCGTAATGCCAAGTTCAAAGCATAAACCCAAGAAGCCGACGATGAGACGCCAGCTATTGGGAAGGAACATTCCAGGGCAAATGTCCCAGTGATTCAGAATGGATGCAAACAGAGGATTGAAGAAAGGAAAGCGAACCCCGCTTTCTAGTGCATCTATATATAGGGAAAATTCGCCTGGAAGGGACGAATCAACCCTCTCATCAAGGTTGGGAGCCCTAAGATGGTAAGAGGAAGGAAAATCAAAACCCTGGATGGCCAAAAGAAGAGTTTCCTCCTTATACGAGGAGGCAACAGAATCAGGTCCACCACTAGATTTGGAAGTTTGTTTTGACTGCCCAGAAGACTCTGCGGTCACCCTAGGAGTCATGGATGGTCAAGACTTAGGAAGGGCAGAAGAAGTTTCAGCTTTTCCTTCTAATCTTTTCTGTATAACTTCTGCGAAGTCACGCCAGAGAGCAGTTAGGGTTTTATTATCACTATCCGACTGCTCAGAGGAAAGGGAAACAAAGGCCTCGTTTGTAATATCTAGCCTTATTCTAACCCTAACCCTAACCTGGATCCACTGTTGTATTTAGGACCGAAGACCCGAAGCGGTGGTAGAAGAGACTTATGGACCATTCTGATTGATGATCATGATTCGGAGACCGAGCCCATAGACATTGAAGATGATACCCCTTGCTTAGATGCTTTGTCAGTGTTTAAGGAAAGTTTGCGCATCGGAGAATATTAATCTAGTTGATGTACCTAATGACCTCCTGTGCACAATTCGAAGGTATTCCCCGAAACTGGACTTCTTGATTGAATTGTAGAAGAAAACCTCACCCAAATTGACCTTGTATAGCCTTTCAAAACCCTACTTGAAGTTGCTGAACTAAACTTGTTTTTCTGCTGAGAAACATTTTTGGTCGATCCTTTTGGTCGATACCATTGACCAAGGACCATCGACCAAAGTTTCCCAGTCTGCCAAGTTAATGATTCCATGGAATATTCTCATTCTATTTATTATAACCTCGAGCCTTGAGCCCTATTGCAATCATTTTCTCACCTGAAAACGTGGGGGGAGCTTGCCAAAGCAACTCCTTGGCTAATGTGAAGGGCACCTCACCAAAAACTCATTGTTTATCATTGATTCTTGTCTACATCTTCCACACCAAGGTATGAATCACCATTCCACTCTCTATCCTACCATTTTCTATTCTTTTCTATTCCTATCTTGCGGATGAGACATTGGAGATGGTGCTGCAATCTTGCAACCACCACTCCAAGTGTCTACTCATGATTAACCTATGATCTTCTTAGCCATCCATTGATGCTATGCCTCCATCTCATGCCTAGCATATGTATTCCTTAATTTTTCTATTAACAGCATGCCATTTTGTACCAAACTGAGTTGTAGGGTATGCTATGTTCATGTTTATCACTATTATATGATTCCAATCAAATTTCTATTAGTTCCCCTAGCTATTACATGCCATTTCCATGTCAATGCAATCAATCCCAACTCATGCCATGATGTTTGTCACTTGAACTTGTTAACTCAATTTGGGGCTTTTTGTTTGGACCATTGGATTGGGTAAATTTCTTGACTTATAGTGTCCTACTACTGTTGTTAAGCATTCCTCCAAGTTTCAGATTGATCCGAACACCGGAAAACCAATTTCGGATGAAAACCCCCAAAATCCACTATTCTGTCCCAAAGAGAATTTTGGTCGATCCTTTTGGTCGATACCATCGACCAAGGACCATCGACCAAAGTTGTTGCTGACAGCAACCTTGGCCAGTTTTGATCCAATTAGTATCCGATCTTCCCAATTTCTTCTCTAACTTATTATTGATGTTTGTTTAGGGTCTTAACAATTCTTTTGGACTACTTCTTGGTATTCTCAATTCATCAACAATTCAACCCAAGGTAAGGATGGTTATCTCCATAAACATATAGATCATCAACTTATGATTTATGTTCTTATTTATGAATAGAATCTCTTGATTACTTTTAGATCTTTATAAGACTGTTATATATGTTAGAACAGTAGTATTGAAATCTTTATACTCTTGTCATGTTACATTACTATTCTTGTTTACTTATGTCTATGATGATTCATTTTAATATCATGATTTAACTTTTATGATAAGATGTATTGGATGCATGAAAGATGATGAACTTGAATATGTGATTGCCTACGTATAACTTGGGATTGGGGAGTGTCCTATTGATACTTCTGTCCTTAGGCATCGGAGGGAATAGTATGGGATGTTCTCCGATGGTGCCTATCGACACTCTCTCGGGTTATTGGATGACATACATAGGACTGTCTAGTTGGGTGGCTAGGTTTATCCTTGTCGTGTCAGACCCGAATCGGAAGGGCATTGAGACCGAATGACCCGTGGTAGTGTATGGTTGGATGGGCGCTCTAGGCCGGTAACCAATCCGGTAGGGGACATAAACCATGCTACAGATACCCGAAAGGGGCCATTTATTGGTAGGGCTGCAAATGGCTAGACTTGGGCTCACGGGCGCTCAAGACCGGTAACCAATCCGTGAGAGGACGTGAGAACTTCCCGTTTACTATTTGTGGATGACCAATAGGGTTGATGAGTCCGAAATCTGGGATTTCGCTGACTCTAGTGTGAAGGATACCGGAAAGGATCGCCGGGGGCGAGGAATGGACGTATCTGGATCTGACTTGACCAACTGAGTAGATGACTTGCATTGGGCTAGGCTTTACTGTGACATGCGCTAGTACTTATACCAAACGGTGATGTAAGAGAGCGGTGACCTATTCCCCTACCATGGTATTTGAGATGACTTTATCGAACTTCCCTGGCAGACCCAAGATATCTTGTATGATTGAGGGGGAGTGACTGACCACCCAAAGAAGTATGGTGCTATGACTTAAAGCATGTCTACCCTAGAGACTAGCATTTATAGAGTTAGAATCATATTTGCATCATATGTTCCGTATCACATTGCATTATGTATGTTTTGTATGTGTATGATTTCTAATTATGGAATAACTACCTTGCTGAGTTCTTCGAACTCATTCCTTTTGTACAAATGTTTTTAGATTATCCTACAGGTACCAAAGATTATGATTCCACCCCCTTCAAGACGGACTATGATTCCGCATACTACCCTTCGGGTAGTGGCATCTGTGAAGATCCGAGTGTTGGTGCCGAGGAGGATTACTATTCGCACCAGGGTTAGCCCCACAGTTGTGCGGGAGCGCAGAGCTGGGTTTTCTTCATCCGTATCATTGAGGAGACTATTATTAGAGTAGAAGAAACCCTAGCTTAGTGCCCCATTTCCCTGGTGTATTTATGGAGTATTTGGACCTATAATGAACTTGTTTGGATTTATCTTTTAGATACTTGGACATGTAACTAACTTTATCACACTTCTTTTCCGCTGCTCTGAGAGGGTGGTTATCACACCTTCTCTCACCTTTATGATTATGTTCACACTTTGATATTATCTGTTTTCCGCACTCTGATTTATTTAATCTTACCTTATTCATGATACTTAGTATTAATTGTTTTTACCTTGATTATTATTGTTCATGATTATGTCATTGTGTATGTGGGAGGCATGGACCTACGAATCTTGATCCTTGGACTGTGGATCACATTCCTGGGTATTCCAGATGGGGTACCGGCTGGGTGGATGTGACATCCTTACCATTATCACTCTTACTGGCGCTGGGCACAAGGGAAGCTTCGGAAGAAACCCTACTGTCCTCCATTACTAAAGTCTCACTATGGTACAAAAAGAAAAGAAAAATCTGGAGATAGAAAGTTAACTTTGCAAAGGGATCAGTAAACTTACTGATTCAATGAGGCAAAAAGCTCGAGAACGAGAAGGCACGAAGGAGACGACGAGGTTTCAAAATTCCAGACAAGAAGAATGAAACCTATGAAGACAACGAACTACTTTTAAGCACCCACACGAGTGTTGGAAGACATGAACGATCGAGATTAATTCAACATCGACGATCGAGATTAGAAGAATGAAACCTATGAAGACAACGAACCGCTTTTAAGCACCCACACGAGTGTTGGAAGACATGAACGATCGAGATTAATTCAACATCGACGATCGAGATTTGAAGACGTTTTGAAAGTTTGAACTCACGAATCCAAAACAGGCGTTCAAAAACCGTCGCTTGGGTTACATGAGCCACAATAGTTCGACTGCAAAAGGACACGTGGCATTGCCCTCACAACGCTTGAGGAAAAAGTGACCACCGCATTAAATGTGACGTGACATTTTGTGGGTTATGCAAAGACCATTGCTTGACGAAGAACCCAGTTAAAAACCAAGCCCTTGGGATGGACCGAACGCTTGGTCTGGGGGGCTCGTGATGTGGAGAAAATATGATCGAACCTGGTTCATGCATGGTTTGACCTTCGACTCCGGTCGGGACGAAAGGAATCAACTCGCTTCCGAGCGAGCCTAGTCCAGGAGATAGCTTGCTGAGGAAGAAAACTAAATCAGCCACAAGCACGCCCTAATCCGACTTATGGATTAGGTTAATTACCCTAATGATGGCAGACACAACTTGGTGGCTGTCACTTATCACTATTGAAGGGATAACCATCAAATAACCGTGAGGTTATTCTAGGAGTCCTCTACTAGTTCAAACTAGTAGAAGTCTATCGCTCAACGGATCTAACTGTTAGGATCCAACGACTATCCGAAGAAGGCTCAAATACATCCAATGAAGAATATTCGAAGGTACACTCTATATAAACATCACCTACCTACAAGGTAAGAGGGATCCACACACACATTTGGACGTAAACACTCAGATGCTTATGATCTAAATCGTATTCCAGTTATTCATTCCTTAGCTCTGTGCTTCTAGCAGAGCCGTTTATGATTAAGTTCATCGACTGACTTAGCCTTCAGAGGTGGACTCCCGACCCCAGCGGTCGGGCCACATCTGACCCTTTGTTTTGCAGGTCATCTTCACGAGATCTAAGGGCTGAGCAGATTTTGGACGCATCAGAAACTTAGTGATTTACATTCTTTGTTATAGTCTTAACATCATATGATTGCTGTATGTACTTCAAGACAGTAGTACCATGTTATATATCATTTTGGTTATTGTGATTATTTATTCTTGTTAATTACATATGTGATTGATCATGTTACATTATATATCTTTTCATTTGATGAAATATCATTTGTGTATGATATAATGGAATTGAGAATGTGATTGGATAAGTATGATTTGGGATTGGGGAATGTCCTTTTGACATTTTTGTCTTTGAACATTGGAGGGAATAGTATGGGATGTTTCCGATGATGCCCATTTACGCTTTCCCAGATTATTGGATATCATATGTAGGACTTGTCTAGTGGTGTTGGCTAGGATGTCCTTGTTGTATCAGACCCGAATCGGAAGGGTATTGAGACCAAACGACCTGTGATAGTAATGTGGATTTGTGGGTGCTCAAGACCGGTAACCAACCCTTGAGAGGACATAGATCACATTGCGGATACTCGTTAGAGGCCATTTATTGGTAGGGTTGCAAATAGCTAGACTTGGGCTCACGGGCGCTCAAGACCGATAACCAACCCGTGAGAGGACATGAGAGCTTCCAGTCTATTATTTGTGAATGACCAATAGGGTTGATGAGTCCATAGTCAACGACTATGCTGACTCTAGTGTGACGGATACCAGAAAGGATCGCCAGGGGCGAGGAATGGAAGTATCTGACTTGATAGAGTAGATGACTTGCATTGGGCTAGGATTTACCGTGACATGCGCCAATACTTATAGCAAATGGTGATGTGAGAGAGTGGTGACTTAAACTCCAGCCATGGATTGTCCCGAGGGATGCAGGACCCATTGCCTACCGGAGCAGAGTGACCAGACCTACCCAAGAAAGTATGGTGCTATGACTTAAAGCATGTCTACCATAGAGACTAGCATACATAAAGTTAGAATCATATTCGCATCATATGTTTCATATCATCTTGCATCATGTTATGTTTTGTATCATGTATTTGTGTTATTATGGATTAACTTGCCTTGATGAGTTCTTTTGAACCCACTCCTTTTGTGCAATGTTTTGTTAGACTATCCTACAGGTGTCGAAGAACTTGATGGCCCCCACTATGAGGAGACCACCGATGAAGCATACTACCCTCCGGGTGCTGGCTACTTTGAAGATACCGCGGGTGATTCTGCTACGTTCCAGCATTAGCTCTACCCTGGACTGGGAGCGGCCGTGTCTAGTGTCTTTTGTTTACACTTATGAGGATATTTTGTATAAAATTGAAGAAACCTTAGTTTGGATGTTTAACTCTTTATTCTATCTTTTGAGACTTGGTTTGTAAACCCTTATGATATTCGAACTACTTTCCACTGCAACTTAGGGAGTGATTTCCGCTCACTCTCTTCTTTTCGATTATATATACATTGGTATCTTTTACTTCCGCACTCTGATTATATTATCTCTTTTAATCTTGTCTTGATCTTATTGTTTATGTGTCATTACTTTGATTATATTGTTCATGATTGTGTTATCGTGTATGTGGGAGGCATGGTTCCTCGATACTTGATCTTCGGGGTTGTGGATCACATACCCGGGTATGCCTAATAGGGTACCAGCTAGGTGGATGCGACACAATTTGCCTTCTTCTTCATGGCCACGCCAACTCTTGTTTAATGATTTTAGCACCAGTAAATTTGACAATGATGAATCGCAACCACAAACATTATTACAGTGACAAGGCCTCAAATCCTTGAAGCAAGGGGTTTATTTCCTTTTTCTTTCTACCTTCTTTCAATTATTTTTCTGATAACACTTCCATTACTCAATTTGATTAAATGATTTCAATGTTTAAAATATTATTTTTCGTTGCCATCTTCTTCCACAAATTTCTGTAAAACTTCCATGTAGAAGAAAGGAATCAAATAACAAAATTAAGTATTTTTGCCAAAAAAAAAAAAAAAAAAAGAGAAATATTCATCATCATCAAAAGAATTAGATTATGTTCTTTCTTCCCCTTTACCTACTATGCTTTTTAAAAATAGTCTTCCACTTCTTCAATGTCAATTTCAGTAATTCTATGGTCTATGGTTTTGAAACCCAAATCAAATTGTGCAATTGTTTGTATAAGAAATAAGAGAAATTGGTTTATTTTCCTCATCTTTAGTTTTTATTCTGAGTTTTCTTCAATCATGTCTTTCTTTTATTCGATGGTTAATTTTTAGAGAAGAAAACTTATTTGTAAAGAGAAAAGTCCAAGTTTATCTTGGGGTTTTTGAGAAAATAGAAAGATACCATATCATCTTAGACTAACGGAGCTTAATAGTAGGGAGAGAATAGTAACTGTATACACAGTTAAAGGTTGGATTAGTAATTTTAAAAAGTATAAGGGATAAAATAGTAATAAAACCAAAGTTTAGGGGACAACAGTAATTATCCCTATTAAGTATTATTTTATCCAAGAAAAAAATTTCTTTTATAGTATAAGTACATGTGTTACTAATTAGACTAACCATGCCTTTGTTTTTAAGTACTAGGTTTGATTAAAATGTATAGTGGGATAATCATATTCAAACCCATTATTTATGAATAAGAAAATCAGTCTTAGTGTGTTAAATTTTAATTAATGTTTTAAATAGAGAAAATTTAAAGACACCCAAAATGAATTGGGCATCCCAATAATATATCAAATTGGTAGGCAAGGGCGGAACCGGGATTGAACATGGAGGGCCAAATAATAAGAGTTTGAATAACCTCTCCATCGGAAAGCATCGACTCTTTTTCGACACACATTGTGTGGGGCCCATTGGGAGTCTCACCTCTGAATTATTTTATAATATTCAGATGTGGGTCCACATAAAAGCTATACTAGGGCGTTCCCTAACAAAATAAGTGACACATTACACTATGGCCCGGGTGTAGTGATAAGTGGGCAAGGGTTAGCTAGGGCGTCCCCTGTAAGCGACGCGTCGCATCAACGCCCGGATGCGGTGATAAGTAGGCAAGGGTTCTCGCGCCGTGGACGAGTGCGGGTAAAGAAGCTAGTCCATAAGCGTAGTGTTTGTAGATTTTAAAAGTAACCGCAAACGCACGGTATCGTGTAGCTAACGGGTCGATCTCAAGGAGATATGCCACTTATAATTCAACTTCTTAATAGTAATGCGAGAGTGGAATGATTCAATTTTTGTTAACTAATTCACTAAACTAAACAATCCTAATCTATACGTCTAATGCAATCTAATTGAAACAAAAAATAAATTAAACACAATCAATGCATAAATAAAAGACAGGAAAAAAATGTGAACAATAAAAATAAAAAGGAAAAAAAAATAAAACCAGTTAGTATGTTAAAGCAGTCAGTAAAATTTAGTTCATAATTAAAATGCAGATGCAACACCACCCGTCACCAGAAGCAGAGGCACGACTGTAGGCTTGCTCCGGTTATGTGGTCCGAGATTATGAATGAATAGGCAGAAAGTAAATAACAGAAAGTAAATAACAAAGCAATAAACAAAGCAATAAAAGGAAAAGGATGCCTTAACCAAAGAGAGGCACGACTGTAGGCATCTCTGATCGAGGATCTAGGGGAAGGAAGAACAATAAATAATGCTGAAAGTAAATCCTAAATTAAGAATATAGAGGGGTAGATAGAAACGGGAATGGAGGGAGGAGAGAAGATTAATAAAGAAGGTTACTTACTTGCGAATTGAACAAACGATTCGAATCTCAACCAACCCTAACAACCAGATCTAGATCTAGAATGATCTAAATCTGCAATTGCTAGACCCAGAGAAAAATCGAATCTAAAAAAATTGAATCTTGAACTTGAAGCTTGAACTTGAATTGCATTACATAAAAAGATTAAACCTAAACATTGAATCTAGAAATTTAAATCTCACTAATGCAAGCAAAGAAAACTAGAGAAAACATAAATAAACTGAAGAGAGAAGAAAGAATGCTTCTACTAAGCTCTAAGACACCTTCTCCTTTGATGGAGTATGCTCTCCTTTCATAGAGTTTACATGAGATATGAAGCACGGCTGAATTTGAATAAAACTCAGGGTTTCTATCTGACTCAGCCAATTAGGGTTTTGACGTACTAATCGCGCCAACTTAGAGAGATCAGATGCATAATTCCACCGTTGGATTTGAGGTTTAAGTAGTCGTGAAGCTCTCCTCCAAAAATCAGCACGATCGGACATCGGATGACTGTTCGATGAAGGGTTTGATCAAAACTGGACAGAGGCATTCAAAAACGGAATTTTTCCTCTTTTTCTTTCTGAATATAATTATTTTTCCTCTTTTTCTTTCTTTAATTAAATCCAAGATATGAGATAAGATATTGAGGTATGCAAGGACTCTTTTCCATTTGGACTCTCTCAATAATATCTCTGTAGATTTGATTTAAAATCTCAGCCGTATATCAAATTTGCCTTCTTTATCTCTTCAATATTTCGGAGTTGGCCCATAGTCACACATCTCTAGCCCATCATGCTCCAGATTAGGCCCATTTTCGCATTTGAGAATTTGAATTGACTTCTTGACGTGTAAAATAGCATGATTCAAGCCCAAAACTCCAAATATTTGCTTAAATCTTGAAAAGTCCTAAAATCTGCAAAAACAACATAAAACCCAAGGTAACTCCACTCTAAGTGTATAAAATGCATGCTTTATGCCCAAAGATTTCACACATAAATGTGCTCATCACGTAGGATTAGATTGGCATCTTGGAACATAGGATTTTTAACTTGTAAGAGCTTAGAATTGATAGATGTTATGAGGAGAAGAAGGATTAATGTAGCTTGCATCTAAGAGACTAGATGGAGGGGTAAAAAAGCCAAAGAGTTGGATGACTTTAAACTTTGGTATACTGGGGATAAAACAAATAAAAATGGAGTGGGTATAATAGTAGATAAAGATTTAAAAAATGATGTAGTAGATGTTAAAAGAGTGGGTGATAGGATTATTGCTATCAAGCTTGTAATGGAGAAAGAATTCAAAAATATAATTTGTGCATATTGATAAGCATGCATTTACCATTATTTATTTGATTTAATTCCCCATACTTATTTAATTAAAGAGATCTAATTGAGTATTTTTGTGTATTTTTCAAGAATAAGGAGATTTTGGATATTAGAGATAATATGGAGTAAAGTTGGCAAATATATTAGATATTGGTGGATTTTAAATCATGACATTCAATCTTTCTGCTCAATAAATCATGAAAAGTGAGATCTTAGCCAAATTGGAAATAGGTGGAGGTCTAAGGAACAAAATTGGTTATAAATCTGAAAATCGGGTAAACAGACCTACCTTCAGTATTTTGGGCATATCTCTCTCGTATGAGCTTGGATTTCAATGATTCAAGATGCTATGAAACGATATTGAAAATATCTACAACTTTCCAGTTTTGAGGTTTTCCAAATTCCGAAATAATAAAGGTCAAATAGACGGGTAAAGAGAGGGGATTCATTGTGTGCGGGATACATAAAAGAGAAGCCAACCACAGAAAAGAGGACGGCGAATGCAGCTCTCATCTCTCTCATTGCTGAAGAAGAAGACCACATCTCTCTCTCTCCCTATGTTTCATCTTTATTTTTCTTATGAACTTTGTAATAATGAGTAGCTAGTTCCTTTGCTTTGGGATGTAGATGAACCATGCTTATTTCATTAAGTTGATTGTTCTATATCTTCTAGTTGATTGTGTTTGAGTTTGGCCAAAGATGTTCTATAACTTAGCGAACTAAGCATGCCAAGCTTCCGCGAAGGACGATAGTCTTGCGAAGATAGGGCATATCTAGGAAGACCATCCCTATTTACTTTGAAGTATAGAGTTATATCGGTTAGGGAAAAAGCATTGGGGATTTGAAATCCCAAAGATCTTCACATATTCACAGTTAACGTTTTACATTAATTAATAGATTTAGTTTAAATTTAGTTTTGTTAAATTCAATCTTAGTAACTTAGCCTTTTAGTTCCCCATAGTTCGACCCCGTACTTTCTGCTTGCTAGATTAGTATAGGATTTTATTTTATTTTTGATTGGTTAGCAACACGATCAAATTTTGGCGCCGTTGCCGGGGAACCAAAGCACGGTTGCTAAGATTGATTTTTGTCAATTAGGCATAATTTTTAGAGTAATTTTAGTGTTTTTTTATTTTTTTTATTTTTCTTTGCTTATTTAACTAATCTCTTTTTCTTTTGTTTTGTAGGTAACTGCAAGAGTAGCGATTCGATAATTAGTTTAAGTTGTTATCTTTTCTTTCTTAGATATAATTGTACTTAGGACTTTTCAATTGTAATATTTGCATTAGCTGGGTTGTTTAGGTTAATTTTTAAAAATCTCCATCCCTCAGATCCCACATGTGTAACTTTTGTTCGAAAGATCACGTGGATTGCGCTTTAGGTACGTCCTAAACTCTCCCTTTTGCTATAGTTATTTTCTTTTAATTTTACTTATTTAGCTTATTCTTTTTTTTATTCTTCTGTGTGTATGCATGGTCGTTGGTCCCTAAACCCTGAGTTGACTCCACTTGACTTAGAGTTAGAAGAGACTTTGGCCAACCTTAGAAGGCAAAGAACCATGGCAAACTATGAGCCTCCAATGAGGCCCTTGAGTGAGCATTTCATTCCTACGATATATACTCCGGTTTCTTGTATTAAGTTGCCTAACATAGAGGCGGCTCAATATGAGATCAAATCTAGTGTGATTCAAATGCTACCATCTTTTTACGGACTTGCCAATGAAGAGCCTTATAAGCACTTAGATGAGTTTTTAGAGGTGTCCTCCACAGTTAAAATTCAAAACCTCTCAGTTGATGCTTTAAGATTACTTCTTTTTCCATTCTCCCTTAAAGATAAGGCTAAGCATTGGCTTCATTTTTTGGACAATGTTAAAATTTCAACTTGGGTAGAAATGCAACAGGAGTTCCTTAAAAAGTTCTTCCCCATTGGCCGTACCAATAGCATTAGGAGAGCGATAACGAGTTTCTCCTAACAAGAAGGAGAACAATTTCATGAGGCTTGGGAAAGACTAAAAGAATTACTTAGAAAGTGCCCCCACCATGCTATTCCTAAATGGCAATTGGTTCAATGCTTTTATGATGGCCTTAGAGACCGACATAGGCAAATGGTTGATTATTCTTGTGGTGGGATTTTCATGCACAAGAATGAGAATGAGGCATGGAAACTTTTTGAGACCCTTAGTGAAAACTCCCAACACCATGCTTCAACAGCTAGGACTGAGATTCCATCCATTGGGCAACAAAAGAGGAGCGGTCTCTATGAGATTAATCCTACCATTGAGATGAGCACTAAGGTTGACTTGCTATCAAAGAAATTGGACCATCTCTTGTCATTAGGACAACAAACCCCATCTCCACTTCCTACAAGTTTCTCTCCACCTAATCAGATTGAAGCATGTGCTTTATGTTCTAGCCTATCCCATCATGTCACTGACTGCTATTTGGCTACACAATACCCTGAATTTTTAAGGAGCATGCACATTTGACCTAAGGAGTCTCTAAATTGGGGAATGATCCATATTCCAATGCCTACAACCCAAGATGGCGAAACCACCCCAATTTTTCATGGCAAAACTCAATGCCCAATTCCTCTAATCAAATACCTTATAGGCCACCACCATTTAATATGTACCAAAATGCCTATAGGAATGAGCAACCATCATCTTCACAACCCTCACATAATTCATCATTTGAGGATAAGGTACTAAAAGCACTTAGTGGCTTAGAGCAAAACACTCAATTGTTGCATTCCCATTCTCAATCCATTAACAAATTGGAAACTCAATTTGGTCAACTAGCTGATGCCATCAGTAGGAGGGAGGTTGGTCAGTTACCTAGTCAACCAATAGGTAACCCTAATCATCAAATTGGGTCTAAGAAAGAACAAGTCCAAGCAGTCTCGGTTGTGACACGCAGTGGGAAGGAATATTATGCACCTTTGCCTACTCCTAAGCCATTGCCCATTGATCTTGAGAGTCAAGAAGAGGTTGATTTGACCCATGAGACTGGCAATGATGCACACAAGCCTGGTAAAGAAATACCACCTGTGAGTATTTTCCATCAATTTCCTTGTAAGGGGTTGCACATTCCGATTGTAGATGGTCCTACTCCTAAATTTTACACTCCCAAAGCCCCCTTCCCTGAAGCTCTTGGGTCCTCAATTCCAGATTCTAGAAAGAATGCTAAGATGCAGGAGATGATTGATTTATTCCAACAAGTTTGTATCAATCTCCCACTATTAGATGCTATCAAGCAAGTCCCAGCTTATGCTAAGTTTCTAAAAGATTTGTGCACCCAAAAGCGTAAGTTGAAGACTCAAACACCTAAAACTGTGCACCTAATCGAATCGATCACTCGGTAATTTCCAACCAACTGCCCCCTAAACTTAAAGATCCAGGTACACCTTTAATTTCATGTGTCATTGGAGATTTATCCATAAGTAAAGCATTGCTTGATTTGGGAGCTAGTGTGAATATTTTACCCTGTTCAGTTTATGATAGGTTTGGTCTAGGAGATTTGACATCCACTAATGTGATTCTACAATTGGCAGACCGTTCAATCAAACGACCCCGTGGGCTACTTAAAAATGTTTTGGTAAAGGTTGAGGATCTATATTTTCCTGTTGATTTTTTGATCCTAGATATGGACAATACAACTACCAATAAGTTACCACCAGTCATTCTTGGACGGCCCTTTTTAGCCATCAATCGATTGCTTGCATCAATTGTAGATCGGGTGTCATGGACATATCATTTGGCAATAAGAAACTTAGAGTCAACATCTTCAATGCATCCTTAAGCTCAAATAGGGATGAAGAGTGCTTTGCGATTAACTTTATTGATGAGGTAGTGGTTGATTATACTCCGAACATGCTTATTGATGATCCCCTACAACATTGCTTGCCATTTGGGGAATCTAACCTAAATATTGAGGAAGTCAACACATTGTTGGACTCTTCCACTTCTTTGGAGCAGTCACCATTCACATTTAGATTTGAGCCTCCACCTCCATTGGCTGCTTCTTACTGAGTCTGGCTGAAGACTCTAAACTTAGCGCTTTATGAGAGGCAACCCATTTGTATAGATGTTATTTCTTGTTCTTTTTCTTCTCTTTTCTTTGTTTGTTGTTAAGTTTTACTGTTGCGTGCTCTATCATGATTTCAAACATCGGGTACACTCTTTCCTCTATTTGCTTCTATTATTTTTTTTGCATGCACTGAGGTCATTGCATAATTTACGTGTGGGGGGGTGTCAACTCGAGTAAGACTTGTTGATAGTTGGTAGAGCATTGTCACAAAGATAAAAAGTGCCTAATTTTTTATGGCTTTGGTAAGATAAATGTTTTAATTCCTTGCTTAGATACAAAATGAGAGTTTAAGTGTTTTAGAAATCCCATCTGATGTAATGAACACCCTCTTGAGAGAATAGTAATGGGTTTTACATTTTGAGACCGAGGTTGAATCGGAAAATAGGAATTCCAGGTAGTCCAAAAGGTTTGACCATCTAGTTATCTTGTATTGCCTTGTGCTTATGGTGACAAGTTGAGACCAATTTTAGACTATTTAAATGTGAAGTGAATTGAAGTATAATGTGAAAAAAGAAAAAGAAAAAAAAAATGCTGAAGTTTAAAGGTTAGACCTCCTTCTTAGTAACCGAGTCTCGGTGTCACCAACATCGTGCTTCGCGTCAAACAGTTGGGGTGTCTTTGGTCCAGTCTTGGCCTGTAGCCTAGTTGGCTTGAGTAAGTAAGTTCGAGGGGTATTCTACACCTAGTCCCTTAAAGCCATCTGGCTTGAGAGCGGCTGACCCAACACTCGTTACATAGGCCATCTAGAAAGCTTAAGAGGCAAGACATTGCACGGACTAGAACTGTGACCATTAAAGAAAGAAGTGAATTAATGTGCTTATAAAGGTGAAATGTCTAAGAAGGTCAATATTGCTTAGATCTTGAGTTCTTGGTATTATTTGGTACATAGTTTAGTCTTATCTCGAGGGTGAACTGGTAGACTGAAGATAAGAAGAGACTTCTCGATTGAATTGTTTGCCTAGAGCTAGACTCAAGAGAGGGTGTAAGAGCATAAGTGTGGGGGTGCCTATATTCCCTTTAATCTTTAGTGGCGTGTCTTTGTCTTGGAATCTATCTTTCTACTCTTACTACTGCCAGAATAATTAGAAGAGCACTTAAGAATTTGTGTGTATATTCTCTGCAAACACTCACGAGACACAACTCGTCCACTAGGGTAACCTAGGGGTTTAAAGGCTTGTTGCACATGCTAAGTGCAACCGTGATTCCTACGAAAGTGAGTTAGGTTTTTCTTTCTTTATTTTTTGTATTAGTTTTATTTTTTTTGTTTTGCTCGAGGACTAGCAAACACTCAAGTGTGGGGGTATTTGATAAGCATGCATTTACCATTATTTATTTGATTTAATTCCCCATACTTATTTAATTAAAGAGATCTAATTGAGTATTTTTGTGTATTTTGCAGGAATAAGGAGATTTTGGATATTAGAGATAATATGGAGTAAAGTTGGCAAATATATTAGATATTGGTGGATTTTAAATCATGGCATTCAATCTTGCTGCTCAAGAAATCATGAAAAGTGAGATCTTAGCCAAATTGGAAATAGGTGGAGGTCTAAGGAACAAAATTTGTTATAAATCTGAAAATCGGGTAAACAGACCTACATTCAGTATTTTGGACATATCTCTCTCGTATGAGCTTGGATTTCGATGATTCAAGATGCTATGAAACGATATTGAAAATATCTACAACTTTCCAGTTTTGAGGTTTTCCAAATTCCGAAAGAATAAATGTCAAATCGACGAGTAAAGAGAGGGGATTCATTGTGTGCGGGAGACATAAAAGAAAAGCCAACCACAGAAAAGAGGACGGCGAATGCGGCTCTCATCTTTCTCATTGCTGAAGAAGAAGACCACATCTCTCTCTCTCTCTCTCCCTATGTTTCATCTTTATTTTTCTTATGAACTTTGTAATAATGAGTAGCTAGTTCCTTTTCTTTGGGATGTAGATGAACCATGCTTATTTCATTAAGTTGATTGTTCTATATCTTCTAGTTGATTGTGTTTGAGTTTGGCCAAAGATGTTCTATAACTCAGCGAACTAAGCGTGCCAAACTTCCGCGAAGGACGATAGTCTTGCGAAGATAGGGCATATCTAGGAAGACTATCCCTAATTTACTTTGAAGTATAGAGTTATATCGGTTAGGGAAAAGCATTGGGGATTTGAAATCCCAAAGATCTTCACATATTCACAGTTAACGTTTTACATTAGTTAATAGATTTAGTTTAAATTTAGTTTTTTTAAATTCAATCTTAGTAACTTAGCCTTTTAATTCCCCATAGTTCGACCCCGTACTTTCTACTTGCTAGATTAGTATAGGATTTTATTTTTGATTGGTTAGCGACACGATCACATATGCACCTCAAGTAGGATTAGATGAAAGTCTAAAGCTAGAATTTTGGGAAAATATGGATGGATTAATGCAAGGAAGTCTTCAAGGAGAAAAGATTATCATAGGAGGTGATTTAAATGGACATATTGGAAAAGATCAAAGAGGATATGAGAGTGTTCATGGAGGATATGGTTTTGGAGAAAGGAATGAGGAGGGGATTTCAATTTTGGATTTTGCTATTGCTTTTGATCTATCTATTATAAATACTTACTTCAAAAAGAGAGATGAACATTTAATTACTTTCAAAAGTGGACAGCATAGAAGCCAAATAGATTTCTTCCTAACTAGAGGCGATGTTGTTGGCAAGGTAGGAGTGTTCATGGAGGATTGGTTTGGAGAAAGGATGAGGAGGGGATTTCAATTTTGGATTTTGCTATTGCTTTTGATCTATCTATTATAAATACTTACTTCAAAAAGAGAGATGAACATTTAATTACTTTCAAAAGTGGACAGCATAGAAGCCAAATAGATTTCTTCCTAACTAGAAGGACTGATAGATTGTTGTGCAAGGATTGCAAGGTGATATCGGGGGAAAGCATAACTGCACAACATAGACTTGTGGTCTTGGATATGTGCTTAGTCCCAAGAACACATAAAAGGTCCAAGGTAAATTATCCCCGAATAAGATGGTGGAATTTGAAATGAGAGTACTCTAAATCCTTCATTAATGAAGTAGTCAAACATGGAAAATGGGATTTTAAAGGGGATACCAATGCAATGTGGAATGAGATGGCTATGTGTATTAAGAAGGTGGCTAAAGATGCTCTAGGTGAATCAAAAGGAAAGATCCATTCTTTATAGAGAGACGTGGTGGTGGGATAGTGAGGTTCAAGCTGCCATTAGGAATAAAAAAAGCTAGTTTTAAGACATGGCAAAAAACTAAGGATGTTGAGGATCTTCAAATGTATAGGTTTAAAAGAAATGAAGCTAAGAACATTGCGGAAAAGCAAGGGAAAGGAAGTATGAAGAGTTATACAATAAGTTGGGCACAAAGGAAGGGGGGAAATCTATTTATAAGATAGCTAAGATGAGGGATAGGAAGAGTAGAGATCTTGACCATGTTAGATGTATTAAAAATGGAGATGGTAAAGTATTAGTTTGTGAGGAGGATATTAAGAAAAGATGAAAAACCTATTTCTCTAGTTTACTAAATGAGCATTCTTGAAGCACTTATGTTTCGGACGATTACACTTTTCACCAAGGCACCAATGTCCGAACTTATATACGTAGAATTTCGATGTCCAAAGTAAAAGAAGCTTTAAGGAGGATGAAACTCGGCAAGACACAAGTTCCTGATGAAATCCCAATTGAAGTATGGAAGAGCTTAGGAACCCATGGACTAGTTTGGTTGATTAAGTTGTTTAATAAGATTATGAGCACAGGGAAAATGCCAGATGATCGGAGGAGAAGTGTTGTGGTTCCAATTTACAAAAATATAGGAGATATTCAAAGTTGTAATAACTATAGGGGCATTAAATTGATGAGCCATACGATGAAATTATGGGAGAGAATAATTGAAACCCGTTTGAGACACTTAACTATAGTTACGGAGAACCAATTTGGGTTTATGCTGGGAAGATCTATAACAGAGGCTATTTACTTAATTAGGAGACTTATGGAAAGGTATAGAGAATGTAGGAAAGATCTTCATATGGTATTTATTGACCTAGAAAAAGCTTGTGATAGAGTCCCTAGAGCATTAATTTGGCAAGTACTAGAGAAAAGAAGTGTTGCAAGTAAATATATAGATATAGTTAAGGATATGTATGATGGTTTGGTGACTAGTGTTAGAACAATGGGGGGACAAAGTAATGAATTCCCGATAACAGTTGGGCTACATCAAGGGTCAACTTTAAGCCCATATCTATTTGCACTGGTAATGGATGAATTAACCAAAGACATTCAAGATGAGGTCCCCTGGTGTATGCTTTTTACGGATGATATTGTGTTGATTGATGAGACCCAAGTGGGGATTAATACCAAATTAGAATCATGGAGAGTAGCTTTGGAATCAAAAGGCTTTAAACTTAGTAGATCGAAGACAGAATATTTAGGTTGTAACTTTAGTCATGATCGGGCAGATGATGAGGTGGTGATACTTGACGATAAAGAGATTCCTCAGAGTGATTGTTTTAGGTACCTAGGTTCAATCATAAGTAAAAGAGGTGATTTAGAAGATGATGTTTCCCAAAGAATTAAAATAGGGTGGATGAAGTGGAGAGTTGTGTCCGGGGTCTTATGTGATCGGTGTATTCCATTAAAGCTTAAAGGAAAATTTTATAGGACCGTTGTTCAACCAGCTATGATGTACGATGCAGAGTGTTGGGCTGTTAAAAAGAATCATATAGATAAACTCAGTGTAGCAGAAATGAGGATGCTAAGATGGATAAGTGACAAAACTAGGATGGATAAGATAAGAAACGATCATATTACAGTTGGTCTGGGAGTTGCTCCCATAAGTGATAAACTTAGAGAAAGTTGTTTGAGGTGGCATGACCATGTTCAACGGAGACCTATAAATGCTCCTGTACAGAGAAGTGATATAATCCATATTGAAGGAACTAGAAGAGCTAGGGATAGACCTAAGATAACCTTAGGAGAAGTGGTGAGAAAGAATATGTATAGCTTAGGCCTTGTATCTAGCATGGCCTCTAACAGAACTGATTGGAGGGCAAGAATCCATGTAGTTGACCCCATTTAGTTGGGACAAGGCTTATTGTTGTTTTTGTTGTAGATGTGGGTCCACATATTGTTTATGGCCCACACATTAAAAATATAGGTAAATTATTGAGAATAAGATTTTTACCCATGCAAAATATAAGCTAATTAAAGCATGAAGATCTCTAACCAATATATATATATATATATATTATTTCTTATAAAATCAACATTATAAAAAAATTAATAAATAAATAAAACCATTATTTCAATAGCAAAAGGTTGCAAACCAAATGAATCTTGATAGTTAGATACCCTACAAATTATAGATATTCTATCCACAATATAAAATCAAATAAAAAGGATAAGGAAAAAGAACACGTACTCCTCTTTCGTGGCAAATCTTTATATGTCCTTCTCTTTTATTGAAATACCTTAAGTTTTGTATTTTTTTTTTCTTTATTTATTTTTGTCACACCCCACCCGCCGGTCTCGGTTACCCGCCCGACAACCCGTGGGAGTGATCTGTCACAGGATCCACGGTTTTAGTCCATCAACAATAATAAATACAAATATAAACAATCAAGAGCAATAAATGTTCAATAAATGAATTAAAGAATTACAGGAGCCCAAATACTCCAAATAAAATAATAAGTGAAAGAATAATGAATTAAAATGAATACGAGTTCAACGGAAGCAATCAAAAGAGTTATATTATTTTCTTTCCAGTTTCCTTTTCTAAGGCTAAATAATGTTTTTCATGAATCTCAAGAAAAGAGGTCCTCCGATTCTTCTCTATTCACTGAGCGAACTGTCTAACCACTCTTCGTCTCTGTCCATCAATACGTGCGATAAGCGTACTCCATGCACTCGCAGGAGCTCCCGCACAAGCTATCTCCATTTCCCACTGCCGGTGCCACATCTTCTTCATACGGGATGGTTCCTTCATAGGAAAATAGTCCATCTTCCGACAAACTTCCTCCATCTGTGCAGGCTAATAAACATATACAAAATAAAGGAGTGAGTTCTAGAGAACTCAGTAAGAACAATTACAATTCCCATCAATTATCCAACAAAGCATAAATGCATAAATGATATGAATGAGTGCAAAGCATGAATGATACTATGATTCTAACTATGCGAGTCTCTAACAGCTGATATGGTTTAAGATATACAACAGCCCTCCTCTGGGTAAGTCTAGTCACTCTGATCCGGCAAGGACTGGTTACCTCTGTAGGGATCCTGTGCAAAATGGAAGGTCCACACCTTGCTCTCAAACCATGGCTGGGGTTAAGTCAACACTCTCTCACCACGACCATTGGTAATGAGTGCTGGCGCATGTCGGGGTTTCTAATCCAATGCAAGGTCATACTGGTAACATGTCTACATGAAGTTCGAATACATCCCATATGGCACCAACCAACTCGGTTCAGTATCCTTCGCAACCTAGGAATGAGAATTCTCACGGATTGGCTACCGCTGTTGGACTCCACTCCTTAACCCTATGGTCATCCACATATTATTGGGGCGGATGCTCTCATGACTCCTCACGACATCCGGTCCTTTCTTTGGAAGTCCATGAGCCCAACCCTAACATATGCAACCCTACCGTTTATATGACTAACAGTGGACCAACGTCACATCACTGCCATCACGGGTCATCCGGTTTCAATTCCCCTACCAAAAGGGTAGTAGCATGTGGGGTTCCTAACCATGAAATTCTAGACTCTACCTAAGAATGTCATCAAACAGTCATGACAGTGCTGGATACATCAGCAGGCATGTGTCCCATTCCACAGCCTTCTGATATCCCAAGCTAAGATATCCATAAGGAATACCTCATCCATCAGAACCTCATACTATGCATCATCAGTATATCACATTCATAATCAACAAAGTATATATGTAAACAAGACAAACAGCAGTAATATAACAAGATCAGTATGTAATACATGACTACAGTAGCATACATAATGAAAGACGAATGCTAACAGACACTGGACTAGCATGTTCAAGTCTATTCATAAAGATAGGATTGAATGTCCTTACCTGCATATAAGTAAATCGTCTGTAAAATGGAATCCGTAAACTATTACAAGACTTTCTTTTCAAACAGAGAATACCTAAACACAAGGTTACAATAATGTATAAGTTAATTGAATCAAAGTGGATCAAAACCAAAAGTCATTTGGTCACTTTTTACCAGCCGATCGCTCGTGCCGGTCGCTTAGGTTGAGCGACCGCCACTAGTGACCGCCCCAAAAACAGAGAGTTTCAATTCGAAACTCAGGCTTATGATCACCCATTTTCAATCCGGATTTCGAGTGATCATGACCTAAATCTCGAATCTAACACTCCTATAGCCAATGGGTGAAGGAAACCTAACAATTACCATCATTGAATTACCCAGAACTCTCCCCTTGACTGTATCTATCCTTCTCACGAAAGCAGGGTTTCGTTTTTGGATGAATCACTTCAAGTAGATTGGAAAGAGAGTCACAATTGATCAAAAGGGTAACCACCATGATGAGGAGATGGGTTAACACAAAATTGAGAGACAAATGAGATAAAGGATGAAGGGTGAATCCATTACCTCACTTCAGAACACCAGAAAAAGGGAAGGACTGATCTCCAGATCACTGCGAGCACTTCAGATCCGCTTTCAGCACTTCTCAGCAGCCGTCTAACCTCCAAAAACGGTAACCACGAATAAAATATTTGTAAGTTTGGCGAGGGTTGCCTTTTATAGAAGTCAGGGGGCAAAATAGGGCAAAACCCCAAAAACAGATCGGGCGGTCGCTCCAGGCGGTCGCTTGGTTTGATCGACCGCCACTAGCAACCGCCCCATGTATTTTGCCATACAAGGGTGCTTTTGCTAGGGGGTTGATATCCAAGTACAACCTAGCCCTAAAGAAGAGATGGGGGAGATCTTACCTTCATTCCGGATATCTCCAGACATCACTTGCCTTCCAGAAGACCAACTACCAAGCAAGGCAGGCTCTTCAAACAGGGTATGGATCATGGACTTCTATCCGGACACTCCACAACTTTACCCGACAAGACCTTCGGGTTCTTGGACCTGCAATACGGATCTCGAGTTAGAAATACGGGGGTTGTTACAATTTCTATCCACAATATAAAATCCGGCCTTATGCTAACTCTGACCCGGCCCGGATTTTGTACTGTTGTAGGTCCGAAGACCTAAAGTGGAGGTAAAAGAGACTTGTGGGCCCTCTTAGTTGAAGATTCAATGCTTGATCAAGAGCCTATGGACATTGACAGTGATGCCCCTTACTTGAGCACATTGTCAGTGTTTAGTGAAAATATGCGCATCGAAGAAGATTGAATTAGTTGAAGCACCTATTGAACCCCCGTGCTCAATCTGAAGGTATTTCTTGAAACTAGACTTGTTGATTGACTTGTAGGAGAAAACCCAACTCAATTCGGATCAGTCTGGCCTTTCAAATCCATGTTCTAAGGTTGCTGTCAGCCTTGGTCGACTGACCAGTCGACCAGCCAGTCGACCAGCAGTAATGAAATTCGAAAATTTACAAAATTACTTACCATTTTGCCCCTACCTTCTTGGAACTCGTGAATGAAGGCCTAAACTAATCATTGGCACTCCAGAGAACGAGGTTTGGCATTCCCTAGGCTATCTCTTGGTGTTGGTGAAGGATTTTGACTCTAATCATTGGCATTCTATCTCAATCATTGATTCAAGGTATGGATTCTCTTCTTTTTCTTCTAATCTACTCAACCATCTAATAAATTCTATCCTTGGGACCATGGCTGAAGTGCTGCAACCTTGCAAACACTTAGCCATGAGTTTCCCCCTTTCAATTCCATGATTATCACCCCACTCTTGCTATGATATACTCTCATTAAGATTGCTCACATTGCATTACTTTGTTTTCTTTCATTTCAACCTATCCTTGATTCAAGACTGATATGTAGTTGTATGCTAGGTCTAAATTACTATGAATTCATGATTCCAATGTAGTTCTTACCATTCCCTTGACTGATTCACCATCATTCCTTGCAATTACAATCAATTCCAATTCGATACATAATGTTTAGCATATAGAACATAGGGTTTCGATTTGGGTATTCACAATTGGACTGTTGGATCGTGATAATTTTTGGTGTGTAGTGTCCCCATATTGCCATAATCTTGCCTTCCAAGTTTCATGTCGATCAGAGCTCTGAAAGATCAGTTTCGGGCCAAATCCCCAATTCTGCCCGTTACTGTTTAAGCTTTGGTCGACTGACAGTCGACCAGCCAGTCGACCAAGATATGATAGCAAGTCTGTTTGTGGCCGAAATGCTTTGTTTGACCTCCGATTCGATTGCTTTCTTTTCTAATGTTGATTATATGTTGTCTAGGGTACAAACACTGACTTTTGGGCTATTCTTGGTGACTCTTGATTTATTTCCTGACTCGATTAAGGTAAGGACGATCGTTACCTCAAGTATGTCGATTATGCAAATATACTTCTACTTTGGAAACTTAGTAGATATACTTCACATGTGTACTTCTTAGCCTTGTATGACTGTTGTATGCATTTTATCAGTAATAGTATGTTATATGTCATTCGGAATATCATGCTTAACTATTCTTTATGGTTGTGTATACGATTAATCATGTTATGATATGCCTTTGTTTATATGATGAATTATTGATCATGTATGATATGATGAGATTGAGCTTGTGAATGAATACGTATGACTTGGGATTGGGAAGTGTCCTACTGACACCTCTATCCTTGGACATCGGAGGGAATAGTATGGGATATTCTCCGAAGGTGTCCATCGACACTTTCCCGGGTTATTGGATGACATACTTAGGATTGTCTAGATGTATGGCTAGGATTATCCTTGTTGTATCAGACCCGAATCGGAAGGGTATTGAGACCAAATGACCTGTGGTAGAGTATGGTTGATGGGCGCTCAAGACCGGTAGCCACCCCGTGAGAGGACATAAACCATACTGCGGATACCCGAAAGGGGCCATTTATTGGTAGGGTTACAAATGGATAAACCTGGGCTCATGGGCGTTCAAGACCAGTAACCAACCCGTGAGAGGACGTGAGAGCTTCCCGTTTACCATTTGCGGATGACCAATAGGGTTGATGAGTCCGTAGTCCGAGTTGGTGGTAGCCATAGGATACGCTGACTCTAGTGTGAAGGAAACGGAACCGAGTTGGTCGGTGCCATAGGGAAAGTATCCGGATCTGACATGATACGACTGAGTAGATGACTTGCATTGGGCTAGGCTTCGTCGTGACATGCGCCAATACTTATACCAATGGTGATGTGAGAGAGTGGTGACTTAATCCCCAACCATGGTTTATGATGAGGACATTACCCAATTACCCCGGCAGACCCAAGATATCATGTATGATTGAGGGGGAGTGACAGACGACCAAAAGAAGTAAGGTGCTATGGCTTAAAGCATGTCTACCTTAAAGACTAGAATACTTAGGGTTAGAATCATATTTCATTATTGTCTCATATAATCATGCATCACATCGTGACTTGTATCGTATGATTTGTGTATTGTGGAACAATTCGCCTTGCTGAGTTCTTTGAACTCATTTCCTTTTTGCAATTGTTTTGTTAGATATATCTACAGGTATTGAAGACATTGATGGCTCTTACTATGAGGCGGCGCAGGATCCCTCATACTACGGTGAAGGTTCTGGCTGTTACGAAGATTATGGTGAAGGTGCCGAGGGTGATTACCCTCCGTACTAGAGTTAGTCCGACCTTGATTTGGGAGAGGCCTTGCTTAGTCTCCTTTGTGTACACCTACGAGGACACTCTATTTATGACGGAGGAGACTCTAGCCTAGGCCTTTATGTCTTTTGGAACACCGGATATGTTGTAATAACTCTTTGGATTTACTCATGATGTTTGGTTTTGTCACTAAATTAATTAACCATTTTTCCGCTGCTCTTGAGAAAGAGTGACTTCTGATCACTCTCTTTCTCTTTGAGACTTTCTGGATATGTATTTGATACTTAACATCTTCTGGCACTCGATTGATTATCTTTTCTTATTCACTTGATATGATTATTACTTGCTTAAAACATTGATTATATTGTTCGTGATTATGTTATCGTGTATGTGGGAGGCATGGCCACTCGATCTTTGATCCTCGGGCTGTGGATCACATTCCCGGGTATGCCAGATAAGATATCGGCTGGGTGGATGTGACACTAGCAGTGTTTGGCTAGGATGTCCCCGTTATATTAGACCCGATTCGGAAGGGTATTGAGACCGAACGACCCGTGGTAGCAATGGGGATTCGTGGGCGCTCAAGACCGGTAACCAACCCGTGAGAGGACATGAATCACATTGTGGGGGCCATTTATTGGTAGGGTTGCAAATAGTAGACTTGGGCTCATGGGCGTTCAAGACCAATAACCAATTTGTGAGGGGACATGAGAGCTTCCCGTCTATTTTTTGTGGATGACCAGTAGGGTTGATGAGTCCGTAGTCAGGGACTATGCTGACTCTAGTGTGAAGGATACCGGAATGGATCGCCAGGGGCGAGGAATGGTTGTATCTGGATCTGAGTTGATATGACTAATTAAATGACTTGCATTTGGCTAGGTTTTACCCTAACATGCGCCAATACTTAAACCAAACGGTAATGTGAGAGAGCAGTGACCTATACCCCAGCCATGGATTGTCCCGAGGGATGAAGGACCCATTGCCAACCGATGATGTGCGATTTGAGACCCTCCCAAAGAAGTATGGTGCTATGACTTAAAGCATGTCTGCCTATAGAGACCAGCATACATAGAGTTAGATTCATACATACATTGTATGTTTCATATCACATTGCATCATGCTATGTTTTGCAATCATGTTATTTATGTTGTTGTGGATTAACATGCCTTGCTGAGTTCTTTTGAACTCACTACTTTTTGTGCAAATATCTTTTGTTAGATTACTCTACAGGTACTGAGTACTATGAAGGCCAGTATAAGGAAGCGCAAGCTGAAGAAGCGTACTACACGCAAGGTGCTGGCAACTATGAAGATTTTGGTGATGATCCCTCGAGTGATCACGTTATGTACCATGATTAGCCCTACCGTTGAGTGAGAACGTCTGTGCTTGGTTGATGAAGCCTATGTTTATGAAGACGTTCTTTATAAAGTAGTAAACACTTTAGTTTAGTTTGATTATCATTTCCTTACTTTCCTTTGAGAACAGTTGTAATTTCTCTTTTAACTTATGAGCTACATTCCGCTGTAATTGTGGAGTGAGATTCCGCCTCACTATACTCCTTTTTGATTATATACACATTTGGTATCATTTTTCCACACTCTAATTACATTGTCATTTTCTTTCCTTATTTGGATCTCTTGTTTGTATTATTACACATTGATTATATTTTGTTCATGATTATGTTTTGCATATGTGGGAGGATGATTTCCTCAATACTTGTTCTTCGGGGCTGTGGATCACACACTCCGGTATGCCAAATAGGGTACCGGTTGGGTGGATGTGACACTGACTCTAGTGTGAAGGATACCAGAAAGGATCGCCCGGGGCGAGGAATGGACGTATTTGGATCTGAGTTGATATAACCAAGTAGATGACTCACATTTGGCTAGGCTTTACCCTGACATGCGCCAATACTTAGACCAATGGTGATGTGAGAGAGAGGTGACCTAAACCCCAGCCATGGAATGTCCAAGAGGGATGCAAGACCCAACTACCACCGGCAGAACCCAAGATACTAAGATGGTTGAGGGAGAGTGAATGACATTCCCAAAGAAGTATGGTGCTATGACTTAAAGCATGTCTACCTTTAGAGACCAGCATACATAGAGTTAGACTCATACATGCATTGTCTATCTCATATCATATTGCATCATGCTATGTTTCTATTATCATGTTATTTATGTTGTTATGGAATAACTTGCCTTGCTGAGTTTTCTTGAACTCACTCCTTTTGTACAAATATCTTTTGTTAGATTATTCTACAGGTCTAGAAGGCCAATATGAGGAAGCGCAAGCTAAAGAAGCGTACTACATGCAAGGTGTTGGCAGTTATGAAGATCTCGGTGATGATCCCTCAAGTGATCATGTTACGTACCATGTTAGCCCTAGGGTACCGTTTGGGTGGATGTGACATGAAGACATCTAAGTTTAGACACTGTTTGATGGACATAGATACTCTGTCACATCCCCCCAGCCGGTACCCTACCTGGCATACCTGAGTGTGTGATCCACAGCCCCAAAGATCAAGTATCGAAGAAATCATCCTCCCACATATACAATAACATAATCATGAATAAGATAAAATCAATGTAACATTATATAAATAAAGAGATCAAGATAAGAAGAAGATAATTACAATATAATCAGAGTGCAGAAAGAATGATACCATTATAATAATCAAAATGTAGAGTGTGCGAAAAATCACTCCATAACTACAACGGAAATGTAGCTCGAAATTAAAGGAAAATATTACAACCGATTCCCAAAAGAAAGGGAAGAAAAGAAATAAACAAACTAAACTAAGGTGTCACAACCCACCCGCCGGTCTTGGTTACCCGCCCGACAACCCGTGGGAGTGATCCGTCATAGGATCCACAGTTTTAATCTATCAACAATAATAAATACAAATATAGACAATCAAGAGCAATAAATGTTCAATAGATGAATTTAAGAATTACAGGAGTCCAAATACTCCAATAACATAATAAATGAAAGAATAATGAATTAAAATGAATACGAGTTTCAGCGGAAGCAATCAAAAAGAATTATATTATTTTCTTTCCAGTTTCCTTTTCTAAGGCTAAATAATGTTTTTCATGAATTTCCAGAAAGGGTGTCCTCCAATTCTTCTCCATTCGCTGAGCGAACTGTCTAACCACTTTTCGTCTCTGTCCATCAATAGGTGCGATAAGCGCACTCCATGCACTCGCAGGAGCTCTTGTACAGGCTATCTCCATTTCCCATTATAGGTGCCACATCCTCTTCATACAAGAAGGTTCGTTCATAGGAAACCAGTCTGTCTTCCAGCACAATTCCTCCATCTGTGCAGGCTAATAAAACATATATAATAAAGGAGTGAGTTCTAGAGAACTTAGTAAGAACAATTACAATTCCCATCAAAATATCCAACAGATCAGAAATGCATAAATGATATGAATGAGTGCAGAATATGAATGATACTATAATTCTAACTATGCAAGTCTCTAACAGTTGACATGGTTTAAGATATACACCAGCCCTCCTCTGGGTAAGTCTAGTCACTCTGATCCGGCAAGGACTAGTTACCTCTGTAGGGATCCTGGGTAAAAATGGAAGGTCCACACTTGGCTCTCAAACCATGGCTGGGGTTAAGTCAACACTCTCTCACCACGACCATTGGTAATGAGTACTGGCGCATGTCGGGGTTTCTAATCCAATGCAAGGTCATACTGGTAACATGTCTACATGAAGTCCCGATACATCCCCTATGGCACCAACCAACTCGGTTTAGTATCCTTCGCAACCTAGGAATGAGAATCCTCATGGACTGGCTACCGCTGTTGGACTCCATTCCATAACCCCATGGTCATCCACATATTGTTGGGGCGGATTCTCTCATGACTCCTCACGACACCCGGTCCGTTCCTTGGACATCCATAAGTCCAACCCTAACATATGCAACCCTACCATTTATATGACCAACATCACATCACTGTCATCACGGGTCATCCGGTTTCAATCCCCTTACCGAAAGGGTAGTAGCATGTGGGGTACCTAGCCATGCAATTCTAGACTCTACCTAAGAATGTCATCCAATAGTCATGACAGTGCTGGAGACATCAGCAGGCATGTGTCCCATTCCACAAGCCTTCGATATCCCAAGCTAAGATATCCCAGAGGAATACCTTATCCATCAAAACCATATACCAACCATTATCAATACATAACATTCGTAACCAACAAAGTGTATATGTAAACAAGATGAACAACAATAATATAACAAGATCAATATGTAAAACATGATTACAACAGCATATCAAATGAAAGGCTACTACTAACAGACACTGGACTAGCATGTTTAAGTCTATTCATAAAGATAGGATTGAATGTCCTTACCTGCATGTAAGTAAATCGTCTGTAAAGCAGAATCCGTAAACTATTATAAGACTTTCTCTTCAAACAGAGAACACCTATATACAGGGTTACAATAATGCATAAGTCAATTGAATCAATTTGGATTAAAACCAAAAGTCATTTGGTCGCTGTTTACCAGCCGGTTGCTCGTGCCGGTTGCTTAGGTTGAGTGACCGCCACTAGTGACCGCCCCAAAAACAGAGAGTTTCAATCCAAAACTCAGGCTTCTGATCATCCGTTTTCAATCCGGATTTCGAGTGATCATGGCCTAAATCTCGAATCTAACACTCCCAAAGCCAAAGGGTGAAAGGAAACCTAACAATTACCATCATTGGATTACCCAGAACTCTCCCCTTGACTGGATATATCCTTTTAATGAAAGCAGGGTTTCGTTTTCGGATGAATCACATCAAGAAGATTGGAAAGAGAGTTGCGATTTATCAAAAGGGTAACCACCATGATGAGGGGATGGGTTAACACGAAATTGAAAGACAAAGGAGATAAAGGATGAAGGGTGAATCCATTACCTCACTTCAGAATACCAGAAACAGGGAAGGATTGATCTCCAGATCACAACTAGCACTTCAAATCCGCTTTCGGCACTTCTCCGTAGCCGTCTAACGTCCAAAAACGGTAACCACGAATAAAATATTCGTAAAATAGGCGAGGGTTATCTTTTATAGAAGTCAGGGGGAAAAATAGGGCCAAATCCCGAAAACAGACCAGGTGGTAGCTCCAGGTGGTCGCTTGGTTTGATCGACCGCCACTAGCAACCGCCCCCATGTATTTTTCCAAACAAGGGTGCTTTCGCTAGGGGGTTGATATCCAAGTACAACCTAGCCCTAAAGAAGAGATGGGGGAGATCTTACCTTCATTCCGGACATCTCCAGACAACACTTGCCTTCCAGAAGTCCAACTACCAACCAAGGCAGGCTCTTCAGACAGAGGATCCAGATCCATGGGTTCAGGGTATGGATCATGGACTTCTATCCGGACACTCCACAAATTTATTAGACCTTCGGGTTCTCGGACCTGCAATACAGATCTCGGGTTAAAAATATGGGGGTTGTTACATAAGGTCTCTTCCGTCTTATAAAGAACATCTTCATAAACATAAACTAGAGAAACTAAACACGGCCGATTCCATTCCAAAACAAGGCTAATCCTAGTATGCAGCATGATCACACGAGGGATCTTCACCATAATCTTCATAACTGCTAGCACCTTGAGAGTAGTATGCATCATCGGCTTGCACTTCATAGTACTGGCCTTCATATTCGTCAGTACTTGTAGAATCTAACAAAGATATTTGCAAAAAGGAGTGAGTTCAAAAGAACTCAGCAAGGCAAGTTATATCCATAGCAACTCAATAAATCATGATGGCACAATATAATATGATGCAAAATAAAATGAGATAGACGATGCATGTATGAATCTAATTCTAGGTATGTTGGTCTCTATTGGTAGACTTGCTTTAAGTCATAGCACCATACTCCTTTGGGTAAGTCTTAAATCACTCTCCCTCAACTATTCCGATATCTTGGGTTCTTCCGGTTGGTAAAGGGTCCTGCATCCCCCGGGACATTCCATGGCTGGGGTTTAGGTCATCGCTCTCTCACATCACCATTGGTCTAAGTATTGGTGCATGTCAAGGTAAAGCCTAGCCAAATGCAAGTCATCTACTTGGTTATATCAAGTCAGAGTTAGATACGTTCATTCCTCGCCCCGGGCAATCCTTTCCGGTATCCTTCTCACTAAAGTCAACATATCCTATGGCTCCAACCAACTCGGACTACCGACTCATCAACCCTATTGGTCATCCACAAATAATAGACGGGAAACTCTCATGTCCCTGATAAGCATGCATTTACCATTATTTATTTGATTTAATTCCCCATACTTATTTAATTAAAGAGAGCTAATTGAGTATTTTTGTGTATTTTTCAGGAATAAGGTGATTTTGGATATTAGAGATAATATGAAGTAAAGTTGGCAAATATATTAGATATTGGTGGATTTTAAATCATGGCATTCAATCTTGCTGCTCAAGAAATCATGAAAAGTGAGATCTTAGCCAAATTGGAAACAAGTGGAGGTCTAAGGAACAAAATTGGTAATAAATCTTAAAATCAGGTAAACAGACCTACCTTCAGTATTTTGGGCATATCTCTCACGTATGAGCTTGAACTTTGATGATTCAAGATACTATGGAACAATATTGAAAATATCTACAACTTTCCAGTTTTGAGTTTTTCCAAATTCCGAAAGAATAAAGGTCAAATCGACGGGTAAAGAGAGGAGATTCATGGTGTGCGAGAGACATAAAAGAGAAGCCAACCACAGAAAAGAAGACGGCGAATGCGGCTCTCATCTCTCTCATTGCTGAAGAAGAAGACCACATCTCTCTCCCTCCCTATGTTTCATCTTTATTTTTCTTATGAACTTTGTGATAATGAGTAGCTAGTTCCTTTTCTTTGGGATGTAGATGAACCATGCTTATTTCATTAAGTTGATTGTTCTATATCTTCTAGTTGATTGTGTTTGAGTTTGGCCAAAGATGTTCTATAACTCAGCAAACTAAGCGTGCCAAGCTTCCATGAAGGACGATAGTCTTGCGAAAAGAGGGCATATCTAGGAAGATCATCCTTAATTTACTTTGAAGTATAGAATTATATCGGTTAGGGAAAAGCATTGGGGATTCGAAATCCCAAAGATCTTCACATATTCATAGTTTAAGTTTTTGCATTAATTAATAGATTTAGTTTAAATTTAGTTTTGTTGAATTCAATCTTAGTGACTTAGCCTTTCAGTTCCCCATAGTTCGACCCCGTACTTTCTGCTTGCTAGATTAGTATAGGATTTTATTTTTGATTGGTTAGCGACACGATCAGTCCCCTCACGGATATAACTCGCCAATCTCGAGCGCCCATGAGCTCAAGTCTACTAAATGCAACCCTACTAATGAATGCCCCCCACAATGTGATTCATGTCCTCTCACGGATATAACTCATCGGTCTTGAGTGCCACAAACCCACATTGCTACCACGGGTTACTTGATCTCAATACCCTTTTGAGTCAGGTATGATATAACAAGGACATCCTACCCAAACACCACTAGACAAGCCTTAGGTATGGCAACCAATAATCAAGGAAAGCGTCAAAGGGCACCATATGAAATGTCCCATACCATTCCCACTGATGTCCAAGGACAGAAATGTCAAAAGGACATTCCCCAATCTCAAATCTGACCTAATCAATCACAATCCCAATTTAGTCATAACATACATAACTGATGTCTTATCACATAGAAGAATATACAAAGACATGATCAATTGAATAAATAACATACATGAATAAGTATCTGTATATGATCAAGTATAAAAAGTAAAAACATGAATAAGGTCCTACTGTACTTACAACAGTAACATTAATAATAGAAAATGTAATAACAGTAGCAAATCCATATGTTTCCCAAATTAGAAACTAAGATTCATGCAATCTAAGTTAATATGGAAACAACTATCCTTACCTTAATTAACTTTGATGGATATCCGAAGATCAAAAGGAATGGTTCTAAAGTTAGCAAATAAACCCTAAACAAGTATAAATACAACATTAGGAAAAATGCCTAGAAGATTAGAAGTCAAACGGATCAAATCAGACAAAGAATAAAGCTAATGTCAGCCTTGGTCAATTGGGTGGTAGCTTGGTCCAATTGACCAAGCAATCAACCACATGAATAGTACACAGTAGAATTCAGAATTTTGATTTGAAAATCATCTTCCGGAACTCAAAACACTCCGAAATTTCAAAGGAACATTAGGAACAATAATCTAAGACTAACTAGCATAGATTAGACACCAACAATGGTCAAAAACAATACTTACTAATTTGGAAACATGACTTTCTAATTTGGTAAAAATCATAGTTTTCAATGAAAACAAACTATGAACTCAAGAGAAGAACTAGAGATGATAAGATCTCATTCTAGTAGACTATAAACAGTAGATCAGAGATAAGAAAAATCATGAAGATGTGTCTAACATGCTAGAGAAATCAATCCAAAAGAATGATCATGGCTTCATGAATAAATCATAAGAATCATGGTTAAGATCAAGTATGAAGATCATAGCACCATTAGAATAAATAGAGATTGTAGAAAGATAATTGCAAGGATGCAATTCCTTCTTCATAATCTCAGTAATAAGAATTGATAATGGTAAGAATGAATTTGATAGCAAGTAGAGAAGATTACTAAACTTTGATTGAAGAACAAGAGATGAAGCTTGAGAATCTAGCGAGTAAGTCTTCCACCACACCAAGAGGACTTTGAGAGGGGTTCTCCACGTTCTCTAAGGGTTTTAGAAACAAAGGAGGCTAAGAAACACGTAGTTCTAATATATAGAGCACCAAAAGACCTAAACAGGAGATCTTGGCAGATTCTGTCCTTGTTGGTCGATTGGCTAGTCGACTGGCCCAGTCGACCAAGCATGTCAGCAAGGCAAAACTAGGGACATCAAGGCCCAAACCTCATCCAAATCCAATGGGCTTCTCCCAACTAAACATATGACTTACCTAGTATAGAGAAATGCCTTCAAACCATGTCCAATAAGGCTTCAAGTCCATCAACTAGGCTTTTCTTCATCTAGGTGCAGTTTCATCTCCAAATCTACCAGAGCTTCCAAGTAAGGAGCACCATCATCAACTTCCATGGGTTCAGGGTCAAACACCATGTCTTCCACTGATATGGCCCTAGTTGACTTCTTCCTTTAGTTCGAGTCTTCGGACCTACAAACAACAGGGTTTCCGGGTCACGGTTAGGGCTGAATTTCACTTACTCTTCCTGTTTAGTTAGAAAGATTCTTAGATTCCTTTTATTCAGTTGTAAGACATTAGATTCGATCTACCTTTTGCATTGATTTTAGGGTATATTTCCACTATACTCTTTATTCTGATTTTGTTTTATTCCACACTCTGATATTCTTTTGTGATCCTTTTGAGATCCTTACTTAATTGTTTCTTAATTTACTTTAATACAATGATTTGTTTCTACTCTTGATTATATTATTGTGCTATATGAGATATGATCGCCCTAAACTTGATCTTTGGGGCTTTGGATCACACCTCCGAGTATTCCAGATAGGGTACCAGCTAGGGGGATGTGACATCCACGAAGAGAGGATGGAGGGGAAGACGTACCCCCTTGATGAAAGTATCAAAATACACAGAAAAGAATCCCTCAGGAGTACGATTGGCCCAATCATCCTAGAGGACGATGTACCTCATATCCCTCAGAAATATTGAAGTAAGTAAGAAACTGACTCAAATCAGTGAGAGTGAGGGTGCACGGATAGAAGTCGGGACCCAAAGTACTCTGGACATAACAACATGCAAGGGAGTACGAAACTCGTTTTGAGCCCGAGCCAAGGCAAGGGCACTTATCTTTTTCCTATAAAGTTTAGGGGGGGGGGTAACGGCCTTGAGACCCAATCAGAAGTTGGAACGGAGGATGAGGAACATAACTTTTGGTTCAAGAAGAAGGACCAGCATTGGGAGTTGGAAGGAAGCACGGACTCATCTTTGGGATCGGAGGTAGCCTGACGAACTATGTCAGGGTCCTCCTCAGCCAGAGCAGATGAGGGACCCGCCCGATTACCCTACTCGGCAAAGGACTACACTAACCTAGGGACCTCATCGAATTCTGGTGGATCGTCATCAGTATGACTATATTTGGGAGATCGCTTGGATAAGTCCTCAAAGGATTGCTCGTGCAAATCTTTAAGGCGATCCTCTACAAGGCGACCAGCTCCCGTTTGGTCGCTATCACCCTCGCTTGCGTAGCCCCAACAGGACGAGTTTTCTTCCTCGGGTTCTTAGGCAAGTCAAATTTAAATCTATGGTCAAGACCTAAACTACGCTTCTTAACCATGATGAAATGAAACTTACTGGTCGGGAAAACGTGCTAGAGTAAATGAAGGCAAAGGAAGACTGAGAGCTGAGTTGAGAGCAGTGAAAGCGATATGCGTGCTTGCAACAAGGAAATGAGGGGGTATTTATACCTCCAGAAGTAGTGGAAACGATCTTAATTAGACAGACAAAAATTGATATGATCAATGGTCAGGGTTATGAGATGATTGAGTTACTTGGAGGAGTCATTATTACTAACCTGTCTGTTAGGTGATGTGTAATCACACGACTAGGGCTAGTGCATGAGGATCTCAATGGTCGCATACCCATTAAGTGACCCAAGAAGCACAGATAATCAAGGGAGCATCGTATTGATTCATTTACCGCCATGGACTAACTCGCTTGATAATTAACCCTCATTGCATGGGCTAGGGGGATAGTGTTACGAATAAGATGCACATGTGCAAACACACACGAGAACGAGGTCAATTGATCACTCGGCCTATCACCTGGTTGATAGGTCGGGACATGTCCCGATTGAATATAACCAATAAGGAATGCCGCACCAATGCTAGGACAAAAAAGGGCTGTCAACATGAATGGAAACTCCTAATCGGGAATCCATCCCAAAACAATTGGGCAAGCGTGCGAGATTCTATTGGTTCTAAGGAAGGTAATCCAAACATTATTTATCAAGGTCCCAATCCTTAGGTAAGGACACAAACTTTTTCTATATATCCTTTGAGTAGAACTTGCCCAGAATCCTAGTTTGATCCCCAACTAACTTAGCCACCGGAGGCAGTTGCCCGGCATCCTAGTCGGCCTGCATCTAACTTCTTTTGCATGAACCCGATCAGGGCGTGGATCGGATACCGGTCTTTTAGTCGAGACGTTGGTCAGATTTAAGATGCAACAGCACCCTTCAGTCCAACCGTCGTGAGATAATATGACACCCCATAGAAAATGGATAATTAACATCCTATTGATGCCATAAAATGCACTTTCATTGGCTCTCATGTTGATGTAGGTTACACTTGGCTGTGGAATTTTCAAACATTGTTAGTCTATTGAGTTTGTTTTCTTTCATTGAAAAGGGAAGAAGTATGATACGCTAGTGGTATACTTAGGTTGTCAACGGTTTGATCCAGGCCAATTGTGATTTGGACTTCACAGTTTCGGCTTGCTTGAATGCACCAAATGCAAACACGGACCGTCAATAAAATTTGGTTTTATATTTGATTTTTGGTTGGTGCAGTTTGGTATACTTTGGGCTAATGGTTTCGGTTCAGGTTGGGTTATTTTTGAAATTATTACTAATCCATTATCAAATTGGTTCGGTCATTTTTAGTTGAAAATTGTATTTGGGTCTTGAATCTTGCGTCTTGGATTTAAGGCCTAATAAACTAACCTCTTTAACCTCTTTAAATTGGTTTATAACAGGTTGGTTTTGACATAATTTAGCCCATTTGCGTTTGGGCTAACAGGCTACAAACGGGGTTGGACGGAAACAACCCAAAATCGAGAGGCTATTCAATCCCCAACCTAGTCCAATTTGCAACAGATTGGTCCACTTCAAATCTTAACGGTCCGGTTCCATCAGGCACAAGGATGTACAGCAATACACCATTTAGTTTTTGCAGGTTGGTCCCAATATCAAACGGTTTGATTCCATAATTGATACCCGTAAATATAATATATTCCGCCGTCCACGTGTCTCTCTCGGTTCCCTTGTGAAATGACTTCCCTGCCACTTTTAAAGGGTAACTTTCTTCTTTTCTTTTGGGTAAGACCTCTCAAAAGGAAACAACACACAGGATGCATGATTGCATATACCTAACCCTCTTTGGCATATTCATTGTTTCTCCGTTTAGAAGATAAAGAAAAAGATTCTATAGCGAAAAAAAAAAACAATAATCAAAGTAGATACCCTAACAATAAATGTAAATTAAAACCTGAACTCGTAAAGTTAGACATAAGGTTCGGAGTCCCACGTTCCCCGTTGACACGGATCTCCAAGCAATAAAGCAGGCCCTCAGTAAACATAATCGTTACTCATGTACACGTGGCGGGCGCCGCCTGCTCATCGTATTTAACTCCATACCTGACGCTTCGCGGTTTTCTGTTCTGAGCTATGACCGCCTTGTTGAAAATCTCTTTCACTACCACCACTGCGACAACAGCAGCTCGCTCTCACACTCATTATTTACTTGCTTCTTCTTCTTGTTCTCTAGTTTCCTCCCTCTTCCATCTTCATCCAGGCCAAAGCTCTGTCTCAATCGGACGTCAATGGAATCCGTCGTCGATCCTACTCGAGCTTTCATCAAGGACGTCAAGCGTGTAATCGTCAAGGTGACCTGCATTTCGCATTCTTTTGAGTTCTTTCATGTATTCCTTTTCTTCTTCGTTTTGTTTCTGTTCTAACCAAGCATCTAATCTTGTTTTTTGCTCTTGCCATTGTCTGTCGAAGATTGTAGTAATCTGCTTCGTCGCTTATTTTGATTTTTATAGGTTCATTTATTTTCCTTGGATGTGGAATTTTGATTAATGTAGTTGCCTCGTGAAATATTGGAGCTGAGCTATTGATGTTAGAGATCAGCGAGATGGCTAATCCTCTTCTTTGTGGGGATGGGGTGGGGTTGTGACGAGGGAAGAGGGAAATGTGCCTATGCAGAAGCATGCACGGCAAACAAGATACGATGGGAATATATGAAGAAGAATCCCTAGCGTATTGTCCCAAAATCCTGGCTTATGAGAAGCTGTGGTCCTCATAAGAGTCTTAATAAGTCTACAAAGAAGAGATACTCTCTGGTTGAATGTCAAACTTGATCCCTAGAGAATGCCTGCGCCTTGATTGCTAATAAGGAAGCTGTTGTGTCTGAGAAGACCTGAGATTTATAGATCCTCAAAGTTAGGTTCTTGACCACCGATGAGAATGGTTGAATATCTTTGACTGGAATAATAAGTGGACGGCAGCCCACTTGTATCATATGTATTTTTTTTTGGCTGAAAATGCATCCTAAAGAGTACCCTGTTTTGCTTTCCCCTGTTTGGACTGGATTCTTCTGCTGGTATAATGTATTTGACATAGGAAGTCTTATCTTAATCGGGACTGTAATGTTTTTTGAAAAATCTGTTGTTATATATAATGTGTGAAACAGGGAACGAACAACTCGGATTGCTTGGGTTAGCATTGGCAACCTAATATTATGAAAAATTAGTTGAAACCATTTCATCAGGCTTTATGCTGCTTTTGATATTTTACCTCTTGGGGTCTCTTATTAAAGTTTGACTGCCTTTTCTAACATTATAAATCTAATGTTGGAAGTTGGTGCGATGGGCCTAATCCTTCTTCTTCAGTTGGATCTAAAAAGAACTACTTTTAACATGTTCGATGCCAATGCGACATACCATTACTATAGAAGCTGTGGATGAAAGAAAATATATGTGGTTAAGGGTTATGATTAGTATAAGAAAAACGGCGTTAAGTTCTTCTAAACGACCACAGACAAACAAGGTAGCTTGGCCCTATTAAAAATTTAGTTGTTGCTTCCATTTTGCTAGACTGCTTCCACAGAATGTACAACCTTGTACATTATTTATGCTGCTTAATAATTTTGTTGAGGCAGCAATTTTTTTTCTTCTATTTAAATGGCCAAGTAAAACAAGTGAATGAAACTATGACTAAGTTGTGTTAGGTTAGGTAAAGGGGTTATAATCCCCTTGATGTGTGGCCACTAGAACCATAATTCTGCTTAGCATTGACACTACACATATATTCACTAAACTGGAAGGTTCTGAATGTTTTGTTGCAATTCATTTGGGTGTAATGTTTGTGAATGGCACTGATATCTCTTCGACATATCCTCATCCAAAAATTTGTGGTTGCTAACTGTTTCTCTTACTTATGGAAGGTCGGAACAGCAGTTGTTACCCGGGGTGATGGAAGACTAGCCTTGGGCAGGATGGGAGCCCTTTGTGAGCAGGTATGCTTGATTTGTCATTTTTGCTTAGTGTTAGGATAAGTTTTCAATTTTTTAAGCTACAACCTTGTTTCATAACTTAAAGATTTTCTATCTGGATGGAACACTTGCAGATAAAAGAAATGAACACTCAAGGCTTTGAGGTTATTTTGGTGACTTCAGGTGCAGTTGGTGTTGGCCGTCAAAGGCTTAGATACAGAAAGCTCGTTAATAGCAGGTTCATTTGGTTCTCTCTATGTTTTCATACATTCTCTAGTAGTGAAACTACAATTTGGACTCTTTGAATTGTACATTTTAAAATTTCAAAGTAGTGGACAATAGTTGTTTTAGGATATTTTCTATCTAATTGGTAAACAACAACAATAACAACAACAAAAGATCTTTTCCCAACTAATGGAGCCAGCTACATGGATCCTTGTCTTCCAATTAGTTCTATTTGAGGCCATACTAGATTCAAGGCCTAAGCAATGCATATCCTCTCTCACTACTTTTCTTAAGGTTACCTTAGGCCTGCTTCTAGTTCTTCTAATTCTATCGATCTAAATTCAATTGCTTCTCCATGCAAGGGCATTTAAAGGCCTCAGTTGAAAGTGGTCGAGCCACCTCAATCGACTTTTTTCGTAGCTTATTATTTATTGGAGCTACTTCCAGACTAACTCTACTATGGTCATTTTTTACCTTATCCTTCCTAGTTTTGCTACTTATTCATCTTAGCATCCTCTTTCTGCTACATTGAGTTTATCTTATGATGCTTTTTAGCAGCGCCACACTCTGCACTATACACCATAGCTAGTTGTATGACGGTCTTGTAGAATTTTCTTTTGAGTTTGAAAGAAATACTTCGATCAGACAAGACTCCAAATGCACCTCTCAACTTCGTCCACCCTATTTAATTCTTTAGAAAACATCGACCTTTATATCCCCATTTCTATTTACAATTGAGCTGAGGTACCTCAAAAATTTGCTTTGTGGAATCCCCTTCTCATCAAGTCCCACCACCTCATCTTCTCGATGATGACGAAAGTTACACACTAGATATTCTTTCTTTGTTCTACTTAGTTTAAAGCCTTTTGAGTTAAAATTCGTTCTCCATTATTCTAACTCGTATTAATCTCTACTTGTATCTCATCCAATGCCCAAATTTTGTCTGAGATGATCGAAATTTTGGGCAAAATCTACTTTTATTTTTATATTTTTTCTTTAAAATTAAGACGAAACTCATGGGGAAAAAATTATTCCCAAGTTTTGACCTAGACTAGCCCAAGTGGTCTTTATATTCCTATGTTCCGATCAAGTTCTTTGAGATTCTGTAGAACTCAGTAGGTACCATTGGCGAAATTTCAATAGTTCCCACCCATTTTTTTATATGAACTTTTCCTTCTTTCAATCCCGTTTTACCCATTTTTGGTGACTCCTTTGCCATCCATCACACCTTTTGCTCCTCCTTTGGGGATTTTCTTAGATTTTTGCAACATTTGTTCTAAACTTCCCCTTTTTTATTTTTGCTTTGTTGATGGTTTAAATGGTGTTCTAATTCACTCTAAGTGCCATATAGAGTTCATCAATTTTTATGACTCGGAGTTTGTTAAATGCACAATTTATCAGCTGGAGAAAGCTATCCCCACTTTTTCCTTAATATCTACATGCTTCAGCTCCTTCACATCAGTCCACATTGTAGCTCCTTCACAGCAGTCCACTTTGTATTTGTCATTTTTTATCAAACATTTAAAATACGCAATACAATTTGTTCAAATGTCATTGTATTGTATTCAAGCAAGGTTCATTTAAATGTTTGATAGAAGTGTTGGTAAGCAAGTTTAATTTAAAGTACTGCAAACAAGTATTGCATACTTTAAATCAACCTTGCTTGGAAAGTATGCAATACTTTTAATAAACCTTGCTTGTTTGATACTAACACTTGTATCAAACATTTAAAGTATGTTGTATACTAACACTTGAATGATAATTTTTCATTGGTTTTTCTAGCAAAAGTACCTGTGCCATTGTGTTATTTATACTTTAAATAGGTAGTATGCAAAAATTAGATTAAAAAAACCATGTAAAAACCCCTGAAACCAAGCATTGAAACCACTTGGGAAAATTCCCAGGTTTTGACTAAGATGGTTGAAATTTCGACATTGTCTTGCTATCGAGCTTGGTCAAAGGCAGGCTCAAAACTGAGATTTTGAACCGTAGTCTCATCTACCAAATCAATGTCATTGGCAAAAAGCATACACCAAGAGACCTCATGTTGAATGTCTTTGGTTAGATCATCCATTATAAGTGCAATTAAATATAATGTTAAAGCTGACCCTTGATGCAACCCAACTACAATTGGGAATTCACCACCTTGTCCCCACCGTTCTTACACTTGTCACTAAACCATCATACATATCTTTAACTGTCCACATATTTACTTGCAACATTTGTTTTCTTTAGTACTTGCCAAATTAATGCTCTAGGGACTATCATTAATGTTTTTTAGGTCAGAAAGACCACATGAAGATCTTTCTTAAACTTTCTATACCTTTCTTTAAGTCTCCTGATAAAGTAAATAGCTCTCTTTGTAGATCTTTTGGCATAAAACAAATTGCTTCTCCATAGTAGTGGTTTCTTGTCTAAAACGGGGTTCAATTACTATCTCCCATAATTTCATAGTATGACCTATCAATTTAATGCATCTATAGTTATTACAACTTTGAATTTCTCCTTTATTTTTGTCCACAATGCTTCTCCTTCATTCATTTGGCATTTTCCTTGTGCTCATAGTCTAACATAATCATTTATTTCGGATTTAGGGACTAACTCATTTATATGCTTTTAGTTTTTTTGCTTAGCCACCCATAATAGTATACTAATAGTAAAATAGTGCAAAGTGTCAATAGATTTGTTTACAACACTCTGAAATCTTGAAATTGTTACTTTCTTCTTGCTTGAAATTTTCTTTAGGTACTTGTAACTATTTTATTTAGGTTGGTTCTTGCATAAGAAATGAATTATCTGAAAGTTTCTTTATGTATTGTGTGTGGGTGTGCACATTTTTCAGCTTTGCTGATCTCCAAAAACCACAAGTCGAACTTGATGGTAAGGCTTGTGCTGCAGTTGGTCAGAGTGGTCTTATGGCTCTGTATGATGCATTGTTCAGCCAGGTTTGTTTATCCTTATTGCAACTCCACCTTCTCCTTTATGTGCTATTTTTTCCCCCCATAGCATTTAGACTTTCCTTTTATCTGCTAGTGGTTTCTGTTAAACTTTTATGGTTTTCACTGTATTACAGCTGGACGTGTCATCATCGCAGCTTCTTGTGACCGACAACGATTTTAGGGATCCAGATTTTAGGTTGCAGATTTCTGAAACAGTTCAATCACTGTTAAATTTGAGGGTTATTCCTATTTTTAATGAGAATGATGCTATCAGTACCAGGAGAGCCCCATATGAGGTATATTAGGCTTCCATATTTAAGGTCTTTGTTTTGTTGAAATAGTTTCTGGGGCTTGTAAACTGATATTTGTCGGCTAACAACGTACTTAGATTGTTGACTCTCTTCATATATGTGATAGAACCAGATTTCTGCAAAGATTGTAATTGCACTTTTGCTGGACTAGATTCATAACAAAATTGAATTTAGTTCCTCGCTCCAGTGCTTGTGTTGACCTTTAACAGTAAACAGAATAGCAACCTATTTTTATTAACTTAAAGATTCAAGTGCTGAGATATACTTTTTTCCTTATCATCAGGCCCTCTGATTATCAGCTAAAACCTTCTCTGTGCATTCTTCTCAGCCTTTATTTTTTTTCATCCATAAAAAATGCAAGGGCATCCTTTGATTATAGGGAAAATAAAAATGATGTAAGGTTTTTGTATTAGTTTGGATCAATAATCATTAATATGGTTTGTGAGATGGACTATACTGGAGGCCAGAAGCTACCTAGTGAAATGGGTTTACAAACTTCCATATTATTGATAGTATAGGTGATGACGTATAAAGCTTTTTGACATACACAATATGCACTTTTATGTCCGAATTTCTGCTAATTTTTGGGTCCATGGGGGTGCATTCCATGAGGCCATTTTATCTGAATTCCTAGAATAGTCTGTAGATATCTAATTCACTTTGCTAGCTTACTTTTGCATTTTGCATGAGATCTATATTTCAGATACTTATCTTTTATTTCAAAATCCCAGAAAAGTGTAAAATGACTTGTTCTATGTCTGAGAATTTCCTTGTGAGCGAGTGGGGCATGCTTCTAAATATTGGTTGGATTTAAGTCAGAAACTTGCTGCTTCTTCACAAAAGGTTCTGAAATGGGCATGCCAATAGAACCAATTCAGATTCAGGCTAGATATGAAAAAGCTTAGAGGACATGGTCCTCTGTGGGTTTGGGGATCTTCAAGATCTAGTAAAAGAGCATTTCTTTTCTTGCTTGTGGCTTATTAGAACATGAGATTGTACTTTTCTGTCTTCCCCTTCTATCCAAGGGTTTCATCTTTGTTGAATAGCTCTGAATCAGAGTGGTAATTGTAGGAGATTATTATACAGCCATTAGTTTGGAAGTGGGGGTTGGGGGAGGATAAAATTAATGGTTATTAGGAGCTTTCTGGGAATAGTATCCTCTTGTTGGTGTATATTCCTTGACTTTGTGGCACGTGATAGGGCAAAGGTGGGACTTTAGTGGATTGGACTATAAAGGCCGTCAAAGCGCTTAGGCAGTAAAGCACCTGCCTATGGGGTTATAGTGGTAGAGTGTTCACACCAATTCCCCTCTCTTTTCTAACATGAGACACCATCACTTGGGGGGGGGGGGGGTTGACTTTCTTCTCTTTTGAAATTTTATCTTTTTAACTATATTTTACTGGAATAAAATAGGATGATATGTTATCAATTATGAATAATATCCTAGGTAATGAAATACCTACTACAAAAGCATTTACTTAAGTAGGTGCTAAACTTGGTCCAGTACCGATTAAACCAATGCAAGGTGACCTACAGTGACGCAGCAGCCACCTCAACCCCTATAGATAATCCTGGATGCATAGGTAACAGCTTGACAGCTATGATCATAGTGCCTTATCTGTTAATTTATTTTTCAATGGCATTTTTCTAGTTCTGTATGCAGTCAGATGTGCTGCATGTTGATCTTGGGAAGAAAGTTAAAGAAGTGTTTTAAATGATCAGAGTCTTACTTTGGCTTGTTTGTTACTTCTAGAGGCTTCTAGATTGTGTTTCACACACACACACACACCTGGTGCACCTATTAGGAATTCTTGATGGTTTTTGGCCTCTGTCTTTTGAATTATGCATGTTATTTGTTCTCAGTTTTTGATTATTGGCATTATTTGCAGGATTCTTCCGGTATTTTTTGGGATAATGACAGTTTAGCTGCTCTTTTGGCTTTGGAGCTGAAAGCTGACCTTCTTGTGTTATTGAGTGATGTAGATGGCCTGTACAATGGGCCTCCGAGTGATCCAAATTCAAAGTTAATTCACACATACATAAAGGAAAAGCATCAAGGAGAAATAACCTTTGGGGACAAATCTAGGGTAGGAAGAGGGGGTATGACTGCAAAAGTAAAAGCTGCCGTCTACGCGGCATATGCTGGTATCCCTGTTGTTATTACAAGGTATACTTCCTTATTTTGCTTGTTCCCATCAATGGAAATTTCAGATGTTGCTATGGTACCATAATCTCTAATTGGGCATGAAATATTCTGCAATTTTCAATTATTCTGAAAATAAGGGCTATCCTTAGTTTTATTTTGTTATGAACTGAAAATTCTCCAGCAGTTAGTCATTTCATTTTCAAATCATTTGACAGTGAGAGTATCCTGGAGAGTTTTGAGTGTAGATAATGATGTATTAACTAGACAACACCAAATTTAAGTTGAAAAGTTGGCTGGGAATCACTCTTTATTATTTGTTGGAATCAATGGTTTAGCCAGATATTTATTTTCCTCAGTTGCCTGGGTTCTTTCTGTTTATTCCTAATTTCCTCTTCTGTTATATGGTGAAGTGGCTTTGCTCCTGACAACATTATAAAAGTACTTAAAGGAGAACACGTAGGTACACTTTTTCATCAAGACGCACATTTGTGGGTTTCACTCAAAGGCACTGGTGCACGTGAGATGGCAGTTGCATCAAGGGAATGTTCCAGAAGACTTCAGGTGGCTTTGTTATCACAATACCGACATTTTTCATGTGCTGAGTTTTGCATCTTCCATCCAGTCAAAAGTTCATTTAATTCCATTCCTACACTTTACTGATAGTGATTCTTTGTTGGCCACTTAGGCCCTATATGATGTGAATGCATGTGTATCTTATATGAATGCTTGGATGCAGAGCCTGTCTTCGGAAGATAGACGGAAAATATTGCTGGACGTTGCTGATGCACTTGAGGCAAATGAAAACTCGATCAAAGCTGAGAATGAAGCTGATGTTGCTGAAGCACAGCAGGATGGCTATGAGAAATCATTGATATCTCGCTTGACCCTGAAGCCTGGGAAGGCAAGATATCTCACTTTTGTTTTAGATTCTTCTCTCTTTAACATCGGGTTTCTGCCTTGCTGTTTTTATATTCAAAATGTGATACTCTTGTATGTTTAATTGATGATCTCACTGTTCCAGAATGATTTCACTGGAATTGATTTGGTGAATGACGAGAGATAAATGTTCTATTGAAACAAATCCTTCAACAAGAGTGAGGCAAATAATTCCTCTTGCTGAATTCAGTGTTCTGTTCTTTTCACAGATCTCAAGTCTTGCAAAATCAATTCGTGTACTTGCAGACATGGAAGAACCAGTCGGTCATATTTTGAAGAAAACAGAGGTAAGAAGTATATTTATGAAGGACACACATGATATGTTAATAAGTAAGTGGCATGCCTTGAAACTTTTTTAACTTCAAGATTTAAATTGAAGGAAATTAAGTCAAAGGTGATTACTTCCCTAGAAATAGGAGGACTTGGGGGGCCTAAGGGTATGTGAACACCCCCACAGAATATCAAGATGAAAGGCCAATTAATTACAATCATGGCGCTGCCAGTATCACAGAACAGAACAAATAGAGCAAAACAATGTCATGTTAATACTTTCAATGGCAAGCAGACTTTCAGAATATCTATTGATAGACAACATGATAGGTAAAGGACAGCTTCAGAGACCAGCAAAAAGGATGATGAGTTGAAAGACTTACCTTCAGCAATAAGTCAATTTTAGACCGGGCAATTTGTTTCTTCTTCTAGTTTTTCTTCATTGCTCTAATGCCTAGTAACAAAATCTCAAATTATCAACCAGAATCTAAAGACGGAAACAGAATCAGTGTCAATGTGTCCTATACCCAACCTCCCATCCTTGTTTATAATGTATAGTTAGATATTCTAAACAAACCTACTTAGAGTACGAATAAAAAACGAGTATGAAAACTAACCTACGTCTAGTGATTTGAGACTCCTATCGCGGGTAATCTTTAACAAAATCCTTTTGCCATGATGGCTGGTTGCAAAAGCTTACATAGACTCTTGAAATAGGATTTATAACATGGTTGGGCATATCCTAAACCAATGAGGACCAAACAAGTGAGACTAGATTCCTGGAGAAACTAGGAATTGTGAACCGTAGGTTCTTCTTCCTCACTTGGCACTAATGTGCTGGTGCCCAAACACTGCATCATAATTTTATTTTGAATGTTGGATCTAATTTAGAGTTGATTAACTATCTTTACTTCTTTCTTACCATTACTCATCCCTCTATGAGTTTGTGAATGCTATATTTCATCCAGCTTGCAGATGGGCTCGTCTTGGAGAAGACATCATGCCCATTGGGTGTTCTTTTGATTGTCTTTGAATCTCGGCCGGATGCACTTGTTCAGGTAAAAAAGGATTTATTTCTTTTCAATACATCATTGAACCTATTTGATGAGGTTGATGAAACGATTGATTTGATCATGTCAGGTTCATAATACTATAATAACATATAAGGTTCTTCTATGAATGCTCATATTCTGTGTAAACAAAGGAGTTACCCCTTTTTCCATTGTTATGTTGCTTTCTCTATGTCATCACTTTTTCTTTTTGTTCTCTTCTTCCATGCGGCTGCTATTGCTCTCCTTCTGAAAAGTTATTTTAATTAACACAGCAGAGTTGAACGTGGTACCAGACCTTCCCAATTTTCTCTGCCAGTTCTGCGAGTTCCCTAAGCTCCCATAATCCAAGTAGGATCTCCATCAAAGAAGTGGACTCTGGGTGCCCAGGATATATTGAGACAGACTGAAGGCCTGTTAAGTACAGGGGACCGCCTGCTTCACTAGGTAGCAGTTGTAGAGCTAAGCTCTCAAAAACTGCAGATTTTGGGCACGAAACCATACATTTTGTGTCTTCTAAGGTTGTTGACCTCTTCTTAAGTTTTTCTGGAAGAGTGATCTTAAAATGGAGGTGTTCTGCTCATCCCTTTCTGGTTGCAGAGCTTGTTCCATAGCCTCTGTAAGTGCTTTGAGGGGCAGTCCAGGAGCATTTATGCCTCCCTAGATGTGTCTTTAGGTGCCTCAAACCTCAGATTGGTGTTGCCATGTAGCCTCGCTACTGGGGCTCAGAAAGTGAACTTTTCTAATGCTTGCGGTGAAAGAACAGGTTGAATTTTCTTAACTTGTTCAGACAAATAGGTCTGCAGTTAACCAAGCCAAGGGGTACTCATTGTTTGAGGAGAAGAAAACTGGGGTGTACTCTCCTCAAACCTCATATTGGTGTTGCCATGTAGTCTGGCTACTGGGGCTCAGAAAGTGAACTTTTCTACTGCTTGGAGTGAGAGCAGGTTGAATTTTCTTAGACTTTTTCAGACAAATAGGTCTGCAGTTAACCAAGCCTAGGGGTACTCATTGCTTGAGGAGAAGAAAACTGGGGTGTACTCTCCCTACAGGTTTGAGTACCCAACAAAACTCAACTTTTAACAAATCCATGGTATGCTTTAAAAGTCAGATGTCAGAGGATCAGAGTGAATTCTAAGCCAAGAAAAGCTGGCAGTGCCAGTCCAGCCCAAACCAATACCAGTTCAGCCACCTAAGATAAATCCCAAATACCATAGTCAAGTATGATAATATTAACTATATGCAATGGTCCTATTCAGTCCAACTATCCTTGCAGAGCTTAGGAAAGCTGGGATACATACAAAGTGAAAGAAAGGGGGGGGGGGGTTGGACAGAAAAAGCCTTAAATTTTAGTGTCCTTCCTAAGAGTGGGGAATTGAGAGGTTGATGGTCATGACATGGTGATGTGACTTGGGTTGGGCCCCCTCAAAATTGGGCCAAAAATCAAACCAAAAGATGTACCTCTGAATACCCTAGGGGTGTTTTGCTTATTTTTTGAGTCATCTTTGGGGCCCAATATGGGACTTATTTTACTCCCCACAAACCTAGGGTTAGGGATCTATCTTTATTTTTTTGTTTGAGGCAGTAGTTTAAGGGTTATAGTCCATTAAAGCTAGTGTTGAGTTGTTAGGATGGAGTTCCTTAATTTTAGGAAACCTTATCTTGAAGTAATTCTATTTTAGTTAAGTCCTAGTTTGGTTTAAAAGTTGTTTGTTGAGTCACAAATAAGTATCTGTAAGAGATTCAAATCTAAGGGCTGGAATCTCGTAGTAATTTGATCCCTTTTTTAAAGTGTTGATAGAGTCTAGTTTGAGTTGTAATTGGATATCATCTATAAGGAGATCCCAATTTGAGCCAGTCTTTAATTTTAGGCTATAAATAGCCTTTTTCTGCATTGTAATCCTCAGATTTGATGATTAATGAATTGATTGAGTTTGAAGAAAGACTTGGTATAGTCGTGGGATCCCTGGGAGGGTGACCTGCTGGGTTTGAGCTTTGCTTATGCAGTTTTCAAGTTCTTCTACTTCCAGCAATCAAGCAACATTCATAGCCTTCCTTTCTCAGCATAGAAGTAAGTTACAGCCCCTATCCCAAACCCTAGAAGCTATTCCCCATCTTCTTCTTCCAATGTTTTCAGCTCCCAACCCAACTAGGACTCTCTCATTCCAGCCCCAGAACACGCCATTATACCTTCTATTGGATCGCCCAAGCCTGCTGAACAAAGATCTAATCTCAGTTTCACCATAACAGCCCTAGTTTTGGAGTAGAAAATTTTCTGCAGTTCATCTTCCTTGCAGAGTAGTTGCAGAATTTTGAATTTTCCAGAATTTTCTAAAGCCTACCCAACTCTCTCCCCACCTTTCAAATTCTGTCCTAGCTTACACATTACCCTTAACAGCACCTAAAACCTACAGAACCAGCAGCCATTCCCCCTTTGAAACCCTAGCCAAAACCTCAAGAAACCCTAATTTACCCTAAAAACCCTGAAGTAGTCCTTGTTCCTTATATAGAAGATCCTGAAATCTAACCCTAAATTTCGGGTTTATATCACATGGCATTTTTCTCTATGAAACCCCAAATTGGTGTAATCTGAGTTTAGATTATTTATATACTTATTTTATCATGTTGATGCGGAAGTTGATGTTAAGGTGCTAGGCTAACCAAGGCATTGGGGAATGTTAAAATACAAGGGATTAAGCCAAAAACAATCAAGCGAGCAAGGTGCCCAGGTCAACCAAAGCATCTGGCTGGCAAGGCATCACCTAGGCGACATGTTGACAACTATGGATAGTAGCAAGAATGAGATACTGCTTGAGGTGAAAATTTTCTAGTTTCAGGATGTGAATAGGGATTTTAGAATAGAATGAAATTTCTCTGTGGTGTTGCTGTCTGGAACTGCGAGTATGCAAGCCTATCCCTCTTCTTTGATCATCATCCTTACTGGAACTCATTTGTGGAGGTTTCTTGAGCACAAGCCACTAAATTTCCATTAGTTTCCTGCAGTAAATGCAATGTAGAAGATGAGCATCCTTAAAAAAGTAAGGACATATGATCCCTTTTATTACCAAAATACCCTTCATTTTGTATGTTTTGTCTATATTGTCCCCATGGTAAAAAATTCAAGGGAAACTCAAGTTTCAACCGGGTGAAAATGGGAAACTTAGGTGGAAACTTGGGAAATTTTAAGGAAACCGAAGACTTTTCCATACAAGTTTCGACAGGTTTTAGAGAGTATTTTGGGGTGGGATCCTGTATGTAAGCTAATTAGAGTATAAAGAATACATTTATTGTATTTTGCTAAAAAAATCAATGTAGATGTCATTCAATGTACATAACATCAATGTAGAGTTGTCCAAAAAGTACATTATAAACTTAACTACTTAAGCACATAACATTCAATATATAATTTCTAACTTCAAAATAGTTGACAATAAAAGGAAAATACAACTTAGTGTTAAGAGGAGTGCCAAGAGTGGATTCATCCTGTGAGCTAAGTAGTACTATGCCTATAACATCCTCTCCTCCAACCAACGAACATAGACATCCCATGACATTTTATGCCTATGGTTGTCAAGTTAATCGACAACTATAACTTTACGAGTCTGGTCTTCAATATGCTTAAGATAGCCAACCTGAGGGAATACGCACTTTGGATAGGGAAGTCCTGATGGAGGGAGTATTTGTTGTGGGTATCTCGGGAAACATGAAATAAACTAAAAAATTGAAAATTTGGGAAAACTACAAAATTTATAGGAAAAAGTCCCAAGTTTCCACAAAGTTTCTCAGGTTTCCACGAAATTTCCTAGGTTTCCACAAAATTTTCCAAGTTTCCATGAATTTCCCAAGCTTCCCACGAAATTTCCCAAGTTTCCCACGAAATTTGGGAATTTTTTTCCCTCATGAACCAGCTGGTCCAACTGGGTTGAACCAAGTTTCGACAGGTTTTGAAGTTTTGACAAGTTTCAATCGAAACTTAGGACTTTTTTTCGGTCCCCATGAGTTTTGTTTCGCATTTTCCAAAATGGGAAATTTCGGTGGAAATTTCGCAAGTTTCGATGGAATTTTGTTCTATGATTGTCACTCACATGTTTTGAAATCCCAAAAGTATCCTCCCTTAAAGTTATTCTACTGATGTGCTCCTACGTTTGGTTTCTTTAACAAATGGGTCCTTAAGTAATGCGAACAATCATGCTCCTTTGTATTTGGATATTCATCACTTTAGTGAGTTCATAATTACCTACATCAGGTTTTGACACCTGTCACATCAAAGAGGAGTATGAGCACTTGGCAGTACTGGGATATCCACCTCCCCATCCCTGAATATGAAGCCAATATTTATCAAATTCTAGAGAAAGGATGTGTTATGTTTCTTCTTAGTAGAGTGAACCTTTCTGTCCAAATTTTGGTAATACCCCCTCCCATCCTTGAATGGAGTTTGTGGATATCTTGAGAGTAAGGATACCTGATGACTGGTGATGGATGTGGGGTTGAGACTTTAGCTATGGTTGCTATATCACAGAATATGGGCACTGGACACCGAGAAAGTCATCCTGATAATAAAGATCGTCTTTGGAGTGACTCTGTGAACGCTATTGCAAGCCAAAGTACGCCAATATATCCTGCCATGAAATTCATCGCTGTTCCCCCAGGCAGATGACCAGAGTTCATTCTAGTGTTTCCAACAAAATCGTTCTCCAATCCCATTCACTTCTGCTATCCGGATGGCGACAAAGTGATCATGGTTGTAGCTAGAAGACCAAGGTAACACTGAAAAGGCACTTGCTGAGCTTCTCCGAAAGTTGCTGCCAATATGGGCAGTAGTAGTATGACCACATCTGTTACCATGTTTGCTTTTACTCAGTCAGTTATGCTGGTTGTTGCCTTAATGCCTCCACATCTACTTCTTACACTTATTAGGTTATACATTTGGGTGCCAGCGTGCCACCAGACATATGACAAGTCTTCCTTTCCTTTTTAGTTCCTAAGCTGTTTGTAAGGTCAAGACGATTCAGGACTGATGGTGGTAACATTCATGCATATCAGGAAGGGGTAATAATGTTCACGCCTCCCCTTCCATCTTCCTTGATTCAGTTTTGCACATCTCAAGATTTTCTAGTACTCTTTGTCAGTTGCCACACAAAATCCTTAAAAACTGTAGGATCACCTTTTGCTTTTGCCCCTTACTCATTGCCTCTTTTATGATCTAGTGAAAAAGGACTGCATGATGAGAAAGGTTAATTTACCTACTCAACTTTACAGTCTGGTCTGAATGTATAGCCTTTTGGTGGTGTTGGTAATAGTCTTTTTTTTTTTTTGGGGGGGGGGGGCAGGGTGACCGGGAGATCATTAGTGTTACATCATCTTCCCCATTCTTAAAATCATTCGGCTCCAATGAATGGATGAATGGCATATAGCACTTGTAAAGGTATGACTCAGGTTAATGAAACCTTCAGCATGGATCCAAGTGCTACGGTTCGTCCTTTCCTTCCACATGAAGACGCTACTAATTTTCAAGTCAAGTGGCAAGTTATTAAGACACAACCTCAATAGTAGAAAATGGTTGAATGATTTCATATGAGAGAACCTCAAATATATAGACAACATACATCCCATGCTAGTAGGTAATTTATGAACAATAATAAAGGAAAGATATAAAAGATGGAAATACAATATAAGAAAATGTTTGTATGGAAATATAATACATGGAAATGTTTGTATAGCAATATAATGCATGAAAATGTTTGTATGGAAATACAATGTGTGGAAATGGTTTAATAGAGAAACCCATCAAGCTAAAACCAAATTTAATACTGATGAAATGGAGGGATGAGATGGTATGGAAAGAATTCGAATTGAAGGAATGATGAATGGAAAGAATTCAAATGAGAAGAGCAAATTATATGGAAAGAATTCAAATGAGAGGAGGAAATAATATGGAAAGAATTCAAATGAGAAACAATTAGGGAAAGGATGAAAAATCATCCTTAGCACGCCTAATACTCCCCCTCAAGTTGGAGAGTGAATGTCAAGAACTCCCAACTTGCCTCTATGACTGAGAAACAAATCTTTTCCAAGGGCCTTGGTGAAAATGTCAGCAATTTGGGCAATACTAGTGGTGGAGGTCGGTTGGATAAAACCATGGCGAACCTGATCGCGAACCACATGACAATCAATCTCGATGTGCTTGGTGCGCTCGTGAAAGACTGGATTCACAGAAATATGTAAAGTAGCTTGATTGTCACAAAATAAAGGTATTGGTTGAGGGACCATGACACCAAGATCTTGGAGCAATGTAACTAACCACATGAGTTCACAAGTGGTGACGGCCATGGCACGATATTCAGCCTCAACAGATGAGCGGGACACAGTTGCTTGTTTTTTAGATTTCCAAGATAAAGGGCTGGAACCAAGAAACACACAATATCCAGTGGTAGATCGTTGAGTCATAGAGCAACTTGCCCAATCTGAGTCACAATAAGCACGGAGTGATAACTTATTATCAGTAGATAAAAGAATCCTTTGTCCTGGAGTGCCATGGAGGTAACGTAGTAAACGATTAACAGCATCCATGTGAGGTTTACGAGGCTCATGCATGAATTGACTAAGAATATTCACAGTGTGAACAATATTTGGACGAGTAATTGTGAGATAAATAAGTCGGTCCAATAACCGACGGTATGGTGTTGGATCAAGTAAGGGCTCACCATCAGAAGTAGTCAACTTGAGGTGTTGTTCCATTGGAAATTGAGTCGGATTAGCACCTGTGAAACCAACATCAGTTTAGATGTCCAATGTGTATTTTTGTTGGTTAATGAAAATGCCTTTCTTGGAGCGTGCCACCTCAAGACCAAGGAAATATTTAAGCGATCCAAGATCTTTAATCCGGAAATGTTGCTGAAGAAGTGATTTTAAGTTGGAAATCATAGATGTGTCAGACCCAGCAATTAAAATATCATCAACATAAACAAGCACAAAGGTAGAGGAAGACTCTGTAAGTAGAGAAAATAGAGAGTAATCTGCCTTAGATTGTGTATATCCAAGATCAATAAAGGCACTAAAAAGCTTGGAAAACCAATTATGGGATGCTTGCTTAAGCCCATATAGTGATTTATGCAAGCGACAAACCAATTTCTCCTCCTTTCGATGATAACCAGGCGGAAGAGTCATATATACCTCTTCATTAAGATCGCCATGGAGGAAGGTGTTGTTGACGTCCAATTGATGCAAGGACCATCCTTTGATAGCAGCAATGGCAAGAAGTGTTCTGACAGTAACCAACTTGGCAACTGGGGCAAATGTCTCATGGAAATCAACCCCCTCAATTTGAGTATAACCCTTTGCCACCAAACGCGCTTTATAGCGTTCAATTGACCCATCTGAATGCCGTTTGATTTTGTAAACCCATTTGCAACCTATGGGTTTCTTGTGTGGGGGCAAAGGTACAAGAGACCAAGTCTTATTAAGGTCAAGAGCTGCAATTTCACTATCCATTGTCTCCTTCCAATCAGGTGAAACAATAGCCTTAGCAAAGCTTGTAGGTTCAATTGTAGCATTGAGGGCCTTGGGATACCGAAATGGGGTGAGGATAATCTATGATAGGACAAAAAACAATTAGCAGGAGTGAGAGTAACTGTGTAGGAAGGAGAAGCTTGGGCATCCATGACATAACAATGATAGTCTTTAAGATGGGGTGGTGGTTGATGAACCTGAGATGGATGGGAGATGGTGGTGGATGAAAAGTTAGGTGAAGAAGGTTCATCCACCGGTTGGGGAGATGGTGTGATTGATAAGGGTAGATCCGACAAGATAGGTAAACTATCAATATCTGAAGCAGCAATGGGTAAAACAGGCAATAATGAAGATGACAATTTCGAAAAAAGGAAAAGAATCTTCAACAAATGTGACATCATGACTAATGGAAACCTTATGTGTTTGTAAATCATAAATCTTATACCCTTTTTGTGCATATGGATACCCAATAAAAACACCTGGAGATGCTCGGGGATCGAATTTATGACGAATGGATGAATGATTAGGACTATAACAAAGGCATCCAAAAGTTTGAAGATGGTAATATGAAGGGATCTTGCCAAATAAAACTTGAAGTGGTGACTTACCATGTAGCAGCAGGGTGGGTAAATGATTAATTAGGTAAGCAACTGTCAAAATACAATGACCCCAAAACTTATAAGGTAGACTTGCTTGAAAAGATAGAGTATGAGCCATATTAAGAAGGTGGCGGTATTTGTGTTCAACAACCCCATTTTGTTGGGGTGTATTAACACAACTATGTTGGTGAACAATACCATGGGTTGAAAAAAATTCATTTGAATAGGAATTAAAAAACTCATGACCATTATCAGTTTGGAGTTGTTTAATTTGGTATCCAAATTGGGTTTTGATCATAGCAAAAAATTCCCTTAAGCGGGACCAAACATCAGATTTATGATTTAACAAAAACACCCAGGTGCATCGTGAAAAATCTTCCACAATAGTTAAAAAATACTTTGCACCACAAATTGAGGGAACGAAGTAAGGTCCCCATATGTCACAATTTATCAATTCAAAACAAGAAGTGGTAGAAATTGTACTAGATGGAAAAGGAAGTCGAGTTTGCTTAGCCAAAGGACAATAGAGCAAACACAATTTTTATAGAAAGAAATAGTCGGATCCAAACGTGCAATATAACTGGAAATTTTTAAAGATGGATGGCCCAAACGAGAATGCCAAAGATCATTGGTGGGAAAAACAACAGCAGCAACAGGATTATCCAACTCCAAATAATAAAGTCCATTGTACGCCTTACCCAACCCAATCCTCTCCTTCGTGCGTAGGTCCTATATTACACAATAATCAGGGTAGAAAGTTAGGAAACATTGAAGTTGTTGGGTAACAGATAACAAATTAAAACCAAATGAAGGAACATGTAAGACGTTTGTGAGAGGTAAAGTGGGTATGGGGTTGCAATTCCCAATATGTGTAATGGGAGCAAAACCACCATTTGGAAGACGAATGGATTGGGTGTGGGGAACAAGGCTATCCGAATGAAATAAAGATAAATCTAAAACCATATGAAGACTGGCGCCAGAATCAATAACCCATAGAGAAGATACTTTACCTATAGCATTTTCCAAGGGTGTAATGTTACCAGATTCCAACAGAGATAGGAGTTTATGGTACTGATCTGTGGTGAAAGATGGTACAACAACAGAAGGGACCACAGTTGCAGCAAGAGAGTGAACCGTTGGAGATGGCGGTGCGGTGGACTTTGTAGCACGTTTGGGAGGATACCCATGTTTTTTAAAACAACGAGATTCTGAATGGCCATCCAAGCCACAAAAGTCACAATGATAGTGTTTCTTGGTACCATTTTTGGAACTATATCGAGGAGATGTGGCAGCCAAGGCAGAGTGCGTGAGAGCGGGAGCAATGGCCTCATGAATTGTGCAATGAAGCTCCTCTTGAAGTAAGAGAGAATAAGCATGATCCACCGTCGGCAAAGGGTCCATCAAAAGTAATTGCTACGAAGTGAGCCGTAGGAATCATTAAGTCCCATAAAAAATTCAAGAAGCTAATCTAATGAATAAGATCAGAATGCTTCTTTAGAAGACCACATGTGCAAAGTGGTAGATCATTATACGAAGAAAGCTCATCCCAGAGCCCTTTGAGAACCGTATAATAAGAAGCCAATGAAGACGTGCCTTGTTGATGGGTGGAAATGGCACGACGAATTTCAAAAATGCGAGGTGCATTTTGTTGAGAATAACGAGCCTCAAGGTCATCCCAAACCTCATGAGCAGTAGAGGCATAAAGGACACTATGGGCAATATTAGGAACAAGAGCATTGACAAGCCAAGAAAGAACCATACTGTTACAACGGATCCATTGAGGAAGCAAAACTGAATCAGAAACAGGTTTTGAAAGAGAGCCATCAATGAATTGAAGTTTGTTTTTTGCTTCAAGAGCCATATGCATAGCACGTCGCCAAGTCAGATAATTATCACCCTTCAATGGTTGGGTGACCAAAATGGCACCCGGATTGTCCGAGTGATGAAGGAAAAATGGAGAAGAGGAATCCAAATCAACAGACTTAGTATTGGTAGCCATTGAAGAGGAGGTAGAAGATGAGGAAGAAGAAGACGTGGCGAATAAAGATGTAGAATCGTGTTTAGGCTTTGATACCATATTAAGACACAACCTCAATAGTAGAAAATGGTTGAATGATTTCATATGAGAGAACCTCAAATATATAGATAGCATACATCCCATGCTGGTAGGTAATTATGAACAATAAAGGAAAGATATAAAAAGATGGAAATACAATACAAGAAAATGTTTGTATGGAAATATAATACATGGAAATGTTTTTATAGCAATATAATACATGAAAATGTTTGTATGGAAATACAATGTATGGAAATGGTTTAATAGAGAAACCCATCAAGCCAAAACCAAATTAAATACTGATGAAATGGAGGGATGAGATGGTATGGAAAGAATTCGAATTGAAGGAATGAGATGGTATGGAAAGAATTCGAATTGAAGGAATGATGAATGGAAAGAATTCAAATGAGAAGAGCAAATAATATGGAAAGAATTCAAGTGAGAGGAGGAAAATAATAGGGAAAGAATTCAAATGAGAAACAATTAGGGAAAGGATGAAAAATCATCCTTAGCATGCCTAATACAAGTATTTAAGAATTTGGGGGAATATGCTTCAGCACCTCGCATGGTCTCATTTTTTTAGGGTGTAGCTTGCGTTTGGTGTCTAGAGGGAGGTTTTATGGAGTATTTTGTAGCATAACCATGTCAGCTAGCAAGCCATGTTGTCTGAAGAAGCCACTCTAGAGCAAGAAGCAATCACCAAGAACTTCATTTGATCTACTTTGACCATATTAAATTACCTTATTGTACACATATAGTATGTGCATTCTCATTATTCAAAGACACACATTTACAGATATTTTTGTAGTTACTACATATGAAAGGAAATTGTGATTTTTATACAATTTTTTTGTATTATATACATATAATACCCCTGCATGTTATACAATTTTTGTATTATGTATATAATACAGTTTTTGTATTATATACATATAATACCTGCATGTTATTTGGTCAAAAGTGCTTTTGGTTTGCCCCTTTATCAATGGTGACTGTCTTAGTCTCCCGGATCTTACCACCAGTATTTCAAGAGGTTACATGTGTGCTGTTCTGGCAGCCAATTCCTCTACCAGAACAACCTTGACATCACAAGCCGCTCTTGGACCATGTTCGGAACCACCTTTTCACCAGCCAGTGCCTTGTAAGTGCAGGGAGAGAAAAAAGAGAATGCCTCCACATTGTTTTCTCCCTTATCTCTAACTTCTTACACTCTTGCAACAGAAAGTTACTTACTTTATAGCATTAAATGAAACTCTTTATGCAACAGTAAAGGTAGTTCATATTTTCCCATAAAAGTACTTTATTACCAAATATTAAGTATGGGACGACACTATCCATATTTTCAGTTGAAAAGCTTGATACTTTCGTAATTCTTGTGATTTATCGAACTCCAAAATTTCTTATTTTTCTTTCTTGAATTTTCTAAATGATTTTATAAATTTTGAAAATAAAAAAATAAAAAATAAAATCAATACCAAGAAGCCATAATTAGACCAATGTTGTCTAACATCATTCCGATGTATAGTAGTCGTTAATAGAGAGGCATTTCACCAATTTGAGAATCTTCATAAATATCTGAATTTGCTGATTGATGTACTTACATTTTCAGGCTTTATTCATCCTTGCCATTATTACATCTCTATATAGATGGTCATTGTATTTGGACTGAAACTTATCCTGATTTCAGTTTTGAAATGGATACATGTTTCAAAAGAGAATTACATATTCCTAGTTTAGATGTAGAATCAGACCTGTCAGTATTTCAGGCATTACTGTTTGGGCTGTTTGTTTTGACATAATATGGGCGAGAGTTCAACATTGAGCATGAAATTTTGAGTTCTGAAACTGATTCATCAGAAATGGAAGTAGTGATTAAAAATTTATAGTTGGGGCATATTGTTTATGGCCAAAAGAATAAAAAACACAGTGTTGAATATCTTCATTTGTTTTAATGCAGGTGCTTCACATCAAAACAATATCAACCTTGTTAGTTTAAATTTAAATATTGTTTAAAAAACATATATACCCTGTCAGCATTCTCTTATCTTTCCCAGTTGGATATTAAGGCTTAAATTTGTTTTTGTTTGGTTTTCCCCCCTCCCAACACAAAATTAATGTGCTGTTTTCAGTGAACCAATATTTAGCCTTTTTTTTTTTTGTGTGATTTAATAGATTGCTTCATTAGCTATTCGGAGTGGAAATGGACTTCTCCTGAAAGGAGGGAAAGAAGCAAAACGATCAAATGCAGTCTTGCACAAGGTTTGGTTTCTTGAAAGTGGGGCATCTTATGGGGTCATTTGGGTGGATGATCTGGTTATTTTTCTTGTTTGTATAAGACAGTCAATTTTGTTATTTTTGTAGATAATTACTGAAGCCATCCCAGATTCTGTTGGTAAAAAACTTATTGGACTTGTGACTTCAAGAGATGAGATTCCTGATTTGCTAAAGGTACATGACGAGAGGAAAGGATTGAAATGGCTGTTGTGATTTATTTACCTCACATTGATGTTAACTTCTATTTGCTCTCTGCTCCAGCTTGATGATGTCATAGATCTTGTAATCCCAAGAGGCAGCAATGCACTTGTTGCTCAAATCAAGAATTCCACAAAAATCCCTGTTCTTGGTCATGCTGGTAAGCTGCTGGTTGGAACCTTATATTGTATTGGAACTATCATAGGCAGGCCTTGGATCATTCTAATGGTCACTAGCACTTTAATTTGTCATGTTTCTAATGGTAAGATTATTGGGACCTTCTGTGGGATCCATCAAAGTTTAAACTGAGCTAAAATTCGACTGGAAAGAGAAATCTTAATTCTGTATGGGTCCTGTAACTTTAACAGATAGTTGATGTAATCTCTGTATTTTTGGGAAGTATATGCTTAAAGTATGGCTGGAAATTGTTCAACTTTCTATTCATTTTGCATATTCTTTTCCCAGATGGAATTTGCCATATTTATGTTGATGAAAAAGCTAATTTGGAAATGGCGAAGCGGATTGTTATGGATGCAAAAATAGATTATGCAGCAGCTTGTAATGCTATGGTATTTTCTCATTGTGCTTCCACTTATACATACTAATCACATAGCCAATGATATTGTATTCCATGGATTCAAGCATTAAGGTTCTTAATTTTAGTTATGACTAATATATGCCATTAAAGAAGGATTATTACATGCTACGGTTTTTGATGCTCTCATCTTTATTCAGGAAACTCTTCTTGTTCACAAAGAATTGGTGAAGAATGGTGGACTTAATGATCTCATGGTTGAGCTCAACAGTGAAGGTATGCTTTGCTTAGATTGTTAAATGGTCAAGAAAAATAAGTTGGATCATCAGCCATTAGGCCTTATGTCAATTGAATCTCTACAGAAGTTTAATGAATGTAAGCTCTCAAATTAGGAAATTTTTCTCAAATCCTGAAGCAGAATCTCTTTGGGCCCTGGCATCTCAGATTAATGTGTAGGACATTAGTCTGTGACTAGTATAGTTTTCTGCCACTTTCTGTGAACACATGGGTGTGGCCAACCTTTTGTTACTCTGAACTCCAAATATTTCTTTCTTTATCATCTTGATTGGTATTCCTATGCATAAGCACATGGATTGTAAACTTTTGGGTGCAGACTGGTGTTGAAATTGCCTGTATTCCAATTATGTGTGTATTATCTGTTTTGTATTTCTGTCTCTTTATATTTTATGTATTTACTTTGGAGAGGCAACTTCTGGCAGTACTTTGTTTGTTGGTTTGTGTTTAGTGCCATCCAGTAAAAGTTTATTAATGGCAGACCAATAGATTGACAGCTTCACCTATTGAATGTGCATTTATTGTAGGTGTCACTATCTATGGTGGGCCAAAAGCAAGTTCATTGTTGAATATCACAGAGGCTCAATCATTTCATCACGAGTACAATTCATTGGCTTGCACCATTGAAATTGTTGATGATTTGCATGAAGCCATTGACCATATACATCGTCATGGAAGGTATTGTTAGCATCACTCACGTGTCTTCCCGTCTTTATGCAGGAATGAGTATCTATAGCTTAACATGGTTTTTTTTTTTTTTTCAGTGCACATACAGATTGCATCATTACGGAAGATGAGGAAGCTGCCAAAATCTTCCTACAGCGAGTTGACAGGTATGATGGCTGCTGGCATGTCAATTACCTGGCTGTAAAATCATACACCGAGAATCTGAATACCACAAGCACACAAGTCAAACAATAATAAATAAGCAAATGTTTTTTTAATTAAATCAAGTATTATAATATAAATACTAAGCATTTACCATACAACTCTATTGTTGGATATAAATCCTTGAATGAGGCTGCATATAGGGCATGTTGAAATTTAGCAGTGCATGGGGAATATTTAATTTGATACTAAGCATTGACTACACTACTCTTTCTGATTTTTTTAAACAATTTTTGGATGAATATCTTTGTTGTGTAATTTCTAATCTGGTTCTTTCCAAAATATGATGCAATCAAACATGTGTGGCTAAATATATTGCTCTTAATTTCAGTGCTGCTGTGTTTCACAATGCGAGCACACGATTTTGTGATGGAGCTCGTTTTGGACTTGGAGCAGAGGTATGATTCATTGAAAAATTTGAATGTTAGACATCAACTGATGTTAAGTTTCAGTTCTCATGTTTGTTACAAATCAGGTTGGGATAAGTACAAGCAGGATTCATGCTCGAGGACCAGTTGGGGTTGAGGGGCTATTGACAACACGATGGTATGTTCATGTTCATTCTGGTTACTTACCTATCATTTATGGCATATTTGATGACAACTGTGAACTCACTCTTATTTGTTGGATATCTTATTGATATACTCTACTGTATTGAAAAGACTAATGCATTCTATGAAAGCTGGCATCCAATTCAGTATTTACAAGCTAACTGGGGTTCAGAGTGTCAAAAGTATAAAATTTTGTAGACCTGCTAATAGAATATGGTTTCCTCTGTACTAAGGTCTAGTGAAACAAACTTTTGAGAGGAGAGACTGGTAAGGCCCTCACAACGCATGGGTACAGGCGAAAGAATAAAAGGGAAAAACACAATATCATTACCAGCTGCTGTAGGGGATCAAAGGAGAGAGGAAACAGATGGCAAACCGTGACTCTCAGAGCAGATGCCTGCGTATCGGTGGTGCTTGTTCCGTCGAGCACAGCGGCCCTAGCACCTTGTCCTTTCAACTGAGTGAGAAGCCTTGGGTCCTTGCGTGATCGCCTCACGAGCAACCTCCTTGCGACTGTCGTCCGAAACCTGTGAGCAGTCCTCTGTGCGAAAGCCCCATAACATTTCTGTGAAACGACTGGGAAAATAGCATAAAAAACTGGAACGAAACTCTCGGTCGTGAATATTCTGGCATTGGCAACGAAATCAGGCACCCTCCACAACACTGCAACTCCAATCTCGCCGCCGCTCCTTTCATCTCGGTGTGGAGAGGTTGAAGACGATGGTTCGATCGGATCGCTTTTGGGTTGGTTCGATCGGACTGCTTCTTGAGTAAGTCTGCGGTTCGTATTGGGTTTGGGGTTGGGTCTTGGTTCAACCGATTTATTTGGGTCCAATTTAGGATGGATAGAAACTGGGTTTTGAGGTGATGAAATGGGCCAGGCCCATGAGAAATGGTTAAAAGGGGTGGGGCCCAAATACTTAAAACCTTGGGTTAACTTAATCGCTGGGCGGGGACTGAAATTAAAACCAAAAAGAGCCCATCTGCGAACCTCACTTCCATGACTCGGATCTAATGTCTTCAAATTGTGGGCTTTAATTGGGTCTCTAAAAGCCCATTCCATCATCTTAATATATTGGAACAAGGTTGCCAACCAGCCCATGGACCTCATGTATTTGACCCATGCTTGGATCAGTACTGCCGGTCCACCCAAACCCAAATTTGAACCGCTTCGTCCCAAACATGAGCTGCGATCAAAACCCTCATGTTTCATTCTTCTTCTTCTTTTTGTTCTCGCCGCCGCTAGTGGTTCCTCTTCCGTCTCTCGTGCTGTGGAAAATCCCCGTGAGTGCGCCTTAGATTTTGCTGGAAAATCTAGTAAGAGAACCGAATCTCGCAGCCCTATTGCACAAGGCTTCCATTGTTGCGCAATTAGGAACCTGACGACCCCTTCGACTGTAGATTCCTCTCGCCGCCAAGGAGGTTTCGCCGGAGGTCGAACCACCCAGCTCATCACCCCTCTGAATGGTCGACGCTTCTCCTGTTGCCCAAGAGCAGAGTCATGAGAAGCCCCTTCTCCAGCAGACTCCGCGTATAGATCGAACTTCATCTCAAGAAAAATGTTTTGAATGGTTGATTCTCCCTTCTGTTTCCTTTCCCTTGTTTGGCGAGGAAAACTCAGCGCCACCACCGGATGTTTCATTCCTATGCTGCTAGGCGTCACCTCTCTGCAATCCTCAGCATAAATTTCTGATTCATCATCGTGTTCATTCGCATCGACTATCTGATAGATGTTCGCAACCGAGATCGAATCCGGCTTCTTCCTTTCACCGAAATCTTGTTGCAGAGCCGCTTCAAAATGTATCCAATCAAACACTGGCCACTTCTTTCGGTACCCCCACTCTAAGGCTTCTCCATCTAAATATTGAAGAGCCACACTCAGTTTCTGTTCGTTCCCGATGTGATTTGCCCAACAGAAGATCACTACCTCTATCAACCATTCTTGGACACTTCCATCACCGGAAAACAGCGGCAAATGCATCTCACCTCCCTGGGGTCGTTGACGCTCTGATACCAAGTTGTTAGGACCCTCTCTAAGGTCCCATTAATCTCTTACTGCTGTGGCTTGCAAAGAATTAATGGCAGAGAACTATGAACTCAAAACTGCAGTAACTATAGAATGAAAATAGGATAACAGTTGATTTCAATTAAAGCCTCTCTGATATGTGTATGAGGGATGATTACAAACTGCTCCTCTAACCGATAACAACTTCTGAATTAAAGAAAAGACTAGATAGACTCTGATGAACAAGTTCATCCCCATGGCTAGAAGCTACTGAACTCAAGATAAAACTCATATAAACCAGAAGCTATACTATGGCTAGGCCATTCCCAGAGGTCTTCCCTCTCCCCCACAAGCTCTGCTTGCTACTCCCATTTTCTCCTCCCCCCTCTGCTCCTCCCTCTCCCCCTTTTCATACTGCCCTGACCATCGTAACCATCTCTAACAAACTCTTACTCTCCTATCCAATCTTCTTCTGCCACCTGGAATGCCTGTTCTGCAGCTTTGCTGAAATAAGAGTATTGGTTGCTGTCCAGTAAGAGGTTGCCATCTGTTTCCTCTCTCCTTTGATCCCCTACAGCAGCTGGTAATGATATTGTGTTTTTCCCTTTTATTCTTTCGCCTGTACCTGTGCATTGTGAGGGCCTTATTAGAGACAAACAACAAATTCAAAGTCTTTCTTACAGCATATCACATTGAGACAGCTTCTACTTTTAATGCCTTATAATACCAAAATTCAAAGCAAATATTTGATCATGATAGTAATGGAGGTAACAAGGTCCTGGCCCATCTTAACAACCTTGTGCACATGCACATTCATGCATGTGTATATGAACACACTCCGTTTTCTTTTGACCTTTACCCCAGCCATTTATAGTTCAATTAAGAACCCTAACTTATTTGGCTCAGCTGTTTCATCCTAACATGGTGTCATTAGCTCTATCCTAATCTCATGTTACTATAAAATATAATTGGATTGCTGTTTTCAGATATTAAATACTGGACTGTTGAGGCTTTTTCTTGTTTCTTATACTTAACCAGCTTGCTTGTGAATTGTGATGTTAGGGTAGTTATGACATGTTTTCTCTTTGCCTCCCTCATCTATATGCATGACAACTACTAGGAAGATCTCTTGTAGATGATCCTAGTTCCATTTTATGTGCCTTTAAGATAAACTTTACAGTATGGTGCACCTGATGCGTTCTAGGAAGTGAAGGATGCACACTGCTTGCTGTCCCCCCCCCCCCCCCCCAACTGTCACACTTATATCGTGCGAAGAGTATTTGATATCTATATTCGAAATGTCTAATGGAGTTGGAATGTTTTCTATGAGTTGACGAACATTGCCAAATGTGTCGACACTAGTCATACAAAAGATTTTGCTTGTTTACATGGATGATATAGAAAAGGTATTTGGCATGATAAGTATTACAGGGGACTGATAACCTGCAAAAAGGTTGCTGGCTCTGTAAGGTCATTACTTGCCACCCAACAAGCAACTAATTAGCCTCTGGGTTTGCCTTGTTTTGAAACCCATCATTTGGTTAAATTACTTTCAAAATGCATGTGGCTGTATTGGTCAAAGTTTCTCCAGACAAAAGAAGTGCAGAACAATACAAATATGCTACTGAAATTTTACAGCTTATAGATTTCTTGCGTTCTGTTTTCTCAGTGTAGATATTTGGTTATATCGCTGGGTTACTCAGAAAGTAATCATGTGCTTGAACCATATATTGGGCTGAAATTTGCCAGTAAGTTGGACATAGAATCCTTTGTATAATGATCCACTCATACCCATTTTTTGCCACATTAATTGGTTAATTCTATAAAGTCAATGTATCTCGATGGAACATTAACATTTCCCTATATTCTTTTTTTATGTTTGATTCATGCAATTGCTAATTGGTTTTGACATTGCAGGATTTTGCGAGGAAGTGGACAGGTGGTGGATGGTGACAAGGGAATTGTTTACATTCATAAGGATCTGAAATCGGAGTCCTAAATGCTTCTTGGAAGGATCGGTCTACCAGAGCTCAAGGATTCAGTGACCATTTGGTGCTGGCACTGTTGTAATGTGCATTCCTCCTGGTTCTCTAATAAATTTTTACCATGGGTCTGCATCAATTAGGAAGATAGAATGGCTAGAATGGCTGAGAAAGCAAAGATTCCAAAATTTGCCCTGCTGGGAGTAGTTTCCTTATATTCTGATGCTTCCTAGCAGTTTTTGAGCATCACGAGGAACTGGTTTTGGAATAGCATGACAGATCAGATGATGGTTGCTTTAGGATCGAAATTTGTTTGGGAGATTAGTTACATTCACAAGGTTTTTTTCTGTGATGTACACGTTAGTTATGGTTACTTGGCATTTTGACTGAGATTAGATTTACTGGAGACCAATTTGGTAATACATTGGTTCCATTAGCTATTGATTCATCTGGGAGAGTTCAAGTTGTGTACTATTTATATTTGATTTTAAGTTGAGAAAGGATTTATTGGAACTTATTACTATTGCCATCTATTACTTGGTGTGGCTGCTGATGCAACAATATTGGCTATAAGATGAACTACCTCAATGCAGCCAACTATTTCCAATTCTAAGTCAACCAATCTACAAAATTTATGATTATACTTGCAAGCAATCTGCTATAACCAGTATTCTGCATGATTCTACACAATTCTCATTGCCCCTTGTCCCCGTTCCTCTATTCCTTCTCCTAGATAATCCCTGAGCGTTTGGATTCAAGTTTTTGTTTTTATTTCACCTTGCAGGTTTCTCAACATCCTCAAGCTGGATCTAAACCCCCCATCAATCTATTATGGACAACTCTGTTTCCTAGAATAATGTAGGTCCAAACTAAACAATGAAGCTTTCTATTGCTCCAAAATCTTCTTTCTTTGGTTCAACTGAGAATAGTATCAAACCAGGGATCTACAAACAGAGAAAACATGTGAGAGCAGCCGCCTTAGTGGACAGGAAGCTGTCTCCAATGGTGAAGTTGGATTTCAGATAACACAGTTTCTCTCAAGGAGTAAATGCCCAAAGAGCTGAAGCTCTTAGGTAGGTGCAGGAGTTAATTTTGTCTTGCCAAACGAAGGTCAAGTGACTGTTTTTATAGTCAGGGGGTACCATGGAGATGATTGATGCTGGTCATAGGATGTCGGGGTGCAATTCCTGACAATCCTCATCAAAGGAACCAATACAAAAGCTTACTTTTGGCATGCTTGACAAGGTCCGTATTGATTTCTTCAAAAGTTGACACTAGACATGACACGTCTTGTTCGGAACTCTCGACAAGCTGGCGGGGAGCAATACTCAGAGGGATTTCAATATGTAGGCATATCTCCTGATAAATGCAGATCATTTTCTTTTTGGTAAACATAAATGCAAATCGTTTAAGGCATAGGTACAGTGCATTAAATGTTGATTTAATGCTTTGGCAAGCGTGCAATTGTATAAGGAGTGCTTCATATCCAACAATACTCTTGCCAAGAACTAAAGGTCGAGAAGTCTATAGAACAACAATCTGGAAAGTAACCGCCACCAAGTGGCCAATTCGTAAACCAAGTTCGAGGAGTGCCGATGATTGACATAGACCTACAAACATTTCTACTAAAGGACTAGGCGGCCAAGCCGGATCCAGCAGGCCTCGGTTTGCACGGGTTCAGAAATCTTATGAATGGTTTAGCATAACATAAGCCTCATGGTCTTCGGTTTTGTATTCCATGTGTTAGTGTTGAAAGTGTCACATCCATCCAGCCGGTACCCCATCTGGAATACCCGGGAATGTGATCCACAGTCCAAGGATCAAGATTCGTAGGTCCATGCCTCCCACATACACAATGACATAATCATGAACAATAATAATCAAGGTAAAAACAACTAATACTAAGTATCATGAATAAGGTAAGATTAAATAAATCAGAGTGCGGAAAACAAATAATATCAAAGTGTGAACATAATCATAAAGGTGAGAAAATGTGTCATAACCACCCTCTCAGAGCAGCGGAAAAGAAGTGTAATAAAGTCAGTTACATGTCCAAGTATGTAAAAGATAAATCCAAACAAGTTAATTACAGGTTCAAAAACTCCATAAATACACCAGGAAAATGGGGCATTAAGCTAGGGTTTCTTCTACTTTAATAATAGTCTCCTCAATGGTATGGATGAAGAAAACCCAGCTCTGCCGCTCCAGCACAACCGTGGGACTAACCCTGGTACGAATAGTAATCCTCCTCGGCACCAACACTCGGATCTTCACAGATTCCACTACCCGAAGGGTAGTATGCGGAATCATAGTCCGTCTCGAAGGGGGTGCCATCATAATCTTCGGTACCTATAGGATAATCTAAAAACATTTGTACAAAAGGAATGAGTTCGAAGAACTCAGCAAGGTAGTTATTCCATAATTAGAAATCATACACATACAGAACATAACATAATGCAATGTGATATGGAACATATGATGCAAATATGATTTTAACTCTATAAATGCTAGTCTTTAGGGTAGACATGCTTTAAGTCATAGCACCATACTTCTCTGGGTTGTCAGTCACTCCCCCTCAATAATACAAGATATCTTGGGTCTGCCAGGGGAATATCGGTAAAGTCATCTCAAAAACCATGGTAAGGGGATCGGTCACCGCTCTCTCACATCACCATTTGGTATAAGTACTGGCGCATGTCACAGTAAAGCCTAGCCCAATGCAAGTCATCTACTCAGTCGGTCAAGTCAGATCCAGATACGTCCATTCCTCGCCCTCGGCGATCCTTTCCGGTATCCTTCACACTAGAGTCGGCGTAATCCCGGATTACGGACTCATCAACCCTATTGGTCATCCACAAATAGTAAACAGGAAGCTCTCACGTCCTCTCACAGGTTGGTTACCGGTCTTGAGCGCCCGTGAGCCCAGGTCTAGCTATTTGCAACCCTACTAATAAATGGTCCATCTCTGGTATCCGTTGCATGGTTTATGTCCCCTACCGGATTGGTTACCGGCCTAGAGCGCCCATCCAACCATACACTACCACGGGTCGTTCGGTCTCAATGCCCTTCCGGTTAGGGTCTGACACGACAAGGATAAACCTAGCCACCCAACTAGACAGTCCTATGTATGTCATCCAATAACCCGGGAGAGTGTCGATAGGCACCATCAAAGAACATCCCATACTATTCCCTCCAATGCCTAAGGATAGAAGTGTCAATAGGACACTCCCCAATCCCAAGTTATACGTAGGCAATCACATATTCAAGTTCATCATCTTTCATGCATCCAATACATCTTATCATAAAAGTTAAATGATATTGAAATGAATCATCATAGACATAATTAAACAAGAATAGTAATGTAACATGACAAGAGTATAAAGATTTCAATACTACTGTTCTAACACATATATAACAATCTTATAAAGATTAAAAGTAATCAAGAGATTCTATTTATAAATAAGAACATAAATCATAAGTTGATGATCTATATGTTTATGGAGATAACCATCCTTACCTTGGGTTGAATTGATTATGAATTGAGAATACCAAGAAATAGTCCAAAAGAATTGTTAAGACCCTAAACAAACATCAATAATTAGTTAGAGAAGAAATTGGGAAGATCGGATGCTAATTGGATCAAAACTGGCCAAGGTCGCTGTCAGCAACAACTTTGGTCGATGGTCCTTGGTTGATGGTATCGACCAAAATTCTCTTCGGGACAAAATAGTGGATTTTGGGGGTTTTCATCCAAATTTGGTTTTCCGGTGTTTGGATCAATCTGAAACTTGGAGGAATGCTTAACAACAGTAGTAGGACACTATAAGTCAAGAAATTTACTCAATCCAATGGTCCAAACAAAAAACCCCAAATTGAGCTAACAAGTTGAAGTGACAAACATCATGGCATGAGTTGGAATTGATTGCATTGACATGGAAATGACATGTAATAGCTAGGGGAACTAATAAAAATTCGATTGGAATCATATAGTAGTGATAAACATGAACATAGCATACCCTACAACTCAGTTTGGTACAAAATGGCATGATGTTAATAGAAAAATTAAGGAATACATATGCTAGGCATGAGATGGAGGCATAGCATCAATGGATGGCTAAGAAGATCATAGGTTAATCATGTGTAGACACTTGGAGTGGTGGTTGCAAGGTTGCAACACCATCTCCAATGTCTCATCAGCAAAATAGGAATAGAAAAGAATAGAAAATGGTAGGATAGAGAGTGGAATGGTGATTCATACCTTGGTGTGGAAGATGTAGACAAGAATCAATGATAAACAATGAGTTTTTGGTGAAGTGCCCTTCACATTAGCCAAGGAGTTGCTTTGGGAAGCTCCCCCCACGTTTTCAGGTGAGAAAATGATTGCAATAGGGCTCAAGGCTCGAGGTTATAATAAATAGAATGGGAATATTCCATGGAATCATTAACTTGGCAGACTGGGAAACTTTGGTCGATGGTCCTTGGTTGATGGTATCGACCAAAAGGATTGACCAAAATGTTTCTCAGCAGAAAAACATGTTTAGTTCAACAACTTCAAGTAGGGTTTTGAAAGGCTATACAAGGTCAATTTGAGTGAGGTTTTCTTCTACAATTCAATCAAGAAGTCTAATTTCGGGGAATACCTTCGGATTGTGCACAGGAGGTCATTAGGTACATCAACTAGATTAATCTTCTCCGATGCGCAGACTTTCCTTAAACACTGACAAAGCATTTAAGCAAGGGGTATAATCGTCAATGTCCATGGGCTCGGTCTCCGAATCATGATCATCAATCAGAATGGTCCATAAGTCTCTTCTACCACCGCTTCGGGTCTTCAGACCTAAATACAACAGTGGATCCGGGCTAGGGTCAGGGTCAGAATAGGGCTGGATATTACAGAAAGTGACTTTACCAAATGTTTGTTGCTTTGGGCTACCGCTGAAAACTTCAACGAATTTGGAGAGTTATTTTGAAATGGCTCATTAACTGACATAACAATTTGTCAGTAGTTGAAAGGACATGCAAGCCACTCGAGGTGCTTCTCGTGCTACCACCTTTCGCAAGCCATCATGATACGGTTACAAATGCAAAATGTGGTTTCCTAGGGTTTGTTGATCGAATTTGATTTGGATTGTCCATTCAAAATTAACTTATATATAAAATCTTCATCTTCCTTCACCTCATTTACCGCAATTGTTATTTCGAAGCTCAGAGTCTTCCAGCAAGTTACTGAAGCAAGTTCCTTAGCGCCAAAAATTTCAAAATCTTCTTTCCTACCATGGGTATCTGCATCTTTGTTCCTTCCCTTCTTCTTCTTCTGAGATTATGGTAGGAAGCTGATAAAAACATACGATGCTCAGGGAATCTTAATCACCCCAATGAGCCTTGGGAAGACTTTGGGATTCGAGGCAATCGTTTTGAAAGAGCCCTCCCTAACCAAGCCCATGCTCCTACTTCTCCTACAGGTAGCATGCAATCTAAGCCAGCCCAAGAAGATGATTCTTCGGAGGCTACTGAGATTGATGAGACCAACCCTCCAACCTATGTCCGATTTGAGGTTCCCTTAAATAGGAGGCATCCCAGCTTCAAACAAGACTCAAGGCCCCTGTGTTTCCCAAGACTTCTCTACCACAAGCACTTAGAACAGATGCGTGTAGCTTTCGAAATCTAAAATGAATTTTGAGATTAGGCTTCTTGAGGCCGATGAGTGGGCCTACAGACTCAAAGAGGGTGAGTTCCCTCTATATTTTAATTCCATGTTGGGGGAATGAGGGTTCATTTCCATCCTTTCTTCATTGAAGTCTTGTACCATTATGACCTTAACCCTCGTATGCTTGCTCCAAATGGTTGGAGGAGCCTAGTAGGCTTCGTAGGTTAATACCGAAACCTAGGTGTCGAACCCAACCTAAATGTTTTCTTTTGGGTCTTCACCCTCAAGAATTTGGAACACGAGGGTTGGTATTGCTCTAGTAAGAGGGGGACAACAAAAATCAAGCTCACAATGTTTGTTGAAGAGTCACTTCCCTTTAATAACAAAGGTTGGAGGGACTGATACCTAGCCTATCAACCATCCTATGTGTAAAATCCAAGCCTATCCTAACCCTGACCCTAACCCGGATCCATTGTTGTTTATAGGTCTGAAGACTCGAAGCGGTGGTAGAAGAGACTTGTGGACCCTTTTGATTGATAATTTTGAGTTAGAGTCCAAACCCATGGACATTGACGATGATACCCCTTACTTGAGTACATTGTCGGTGTTTAGTGAGAATCTGCGCATCGAGGAAGAGTGAATTATTTGACGTATCTAATGGACTTCCGTGCATGATCTGATGGTATTTCCCGAAACTAGACTTCTTGAATGACTTGTAGAAGAAAATCCCACTCAATTTGACCCTGTATAGCCCTCCAAATCCCTGTCCGAAGTTGCTAAACTAATTCTGGATTTTCTGTTGAAACCTGTTTTGGTCGATCCTCTATGGTCGATGTCATCGACCAAGACCATCGACCAAAGTTTCCCAGACTCGAAGTTAATGATTCTTTGGAATATTCCCTATTCTATTTATACTAGCATCGTGTTTTGAGCCATATTCTAATCATTATCACTCTTGAGAACGTGGGGAGAGCTTCCCAAAGCACCTCCTAGGCATTTGTGAGGAAGATTCCACCCAAATCATTGTCAATCATTGTTCCTTGCCTCCATCAATAACTACAAGGTATGATTTATCACTCTCACTCTCTATTCTATTCTTTTCTTTTCTTTTCAATTCCTTCTATTGCTGTTGAAACCTTGGAGATGGTGCTGCAACCTTGCAACCATCACTCCAAGGGTTCACACTTGCTTAAACTATGATTCTCTCCCTTGTCCATTGATGCCATGCTCTAATTTCAAGCCTTGCATATGCATTCCTTGATTTTCTTCTTAACTTCATGCTTTTTTATCATGAACTGAGGTATATAGTGTGCTATGTCTATATTTAAGGTTAGCATATGATCCTAATTCAATTCCTATAAGTTCCCCTAGCTAATGCATGCCTTTCCAATGCAAATGCAATTGATTTGAATCCATGCTATGATTCTTGTCTATTGAACTTAGTAGCTCAATTTGGGGCTTTCTATTTAGACCATTAGATTATTTTAATTTCTTGATTTGTAGTGTCCTCATACTGTTCTTAAGCATCCATCCAAGTTCCGGATTGATCCGAGCCCCGGAAGACCAATTTCGGACCAAAATCCCCAAAACCCATTATGCTGTCCCGAAACTATTTTGGTCGATCATCTTTGGTCGATGCCATCGACCAAGAGCATCGACCAAACTTGTTGCTGATAGCAACTTCAACCAGTTTTGACCCGTTCAACATCCGATCCTCCCGATTTCTTCTCTAATCTCTTATTTATGTTTGTTTAGGGTCTTAACACTACTCTTGGATCATTCCTTGGTAACTCTTGATTCGTCATCCACTCAACATAAGGTAAGGATGGTTATCTCCATAAACACATAGGCTATGTACTTATGTTTTGGTGCTTATACTTAGTGAACATAGTCTCATAATTGCTATTGAATATCATAGGACTGCTATACACTTGAGTATGTGATTGCTTAAGTATAACTTGGGATTGGGAAGTGTCCTATTGACGCTTTTGTCCTTGGGCATCGGAGGGAATAGTATGGGATGTTCTCCGAAGGTACCTATCGACACTTTCCCGGGTTATTTGATGACATACATAAGATTGTCTAGTTGTGTGGCTAGGATTGTCCTTGTTGTGTCAGACCCGAATCGGAAGGGCATTGAGACTGAACGACCCATGGTAGTGTATGGTTTGATGGGCGCTCAAGACCGGTAACCAACTCGGGAGAGGACATAAACCATGTTACGGATACCCAAAAGGGGCCATTTATTAGTAGAGTTGCAAATAGCTAGACTTGGGCTCATGGGCGCTCAAGACCGGTAACCAACCCGTGAGAGGATTTGAGAGCTTCCCGTTTACTATTTGTGGATGACCAATAGGGTTGATGAGTCTGTAATCCAGGATTACATTGACTCTAGTGTGAAGGATACCGAAAGGGATTGCCCGGGGCGAGGAATGGACGTATCTGGATCTGAATTGATACGACTGAGTAGATGACTTGCATTGGGCTAGGCTTTACCTTGACATACGCCATTACTTATACCAAATGGTGATGTGAGAGAGTGGTGACCGAATCCCCTACCATGGTTTAAGAGGACTTTACCCACCTACTACGGCAGTCCCAAGATACGGAATTGGTTGAGGGGGAGTGACTGACGACCCAAAGAAGTATGGTGCTATGGTTTAAAGCATATCTACCATAGAGACTAGCATTCATAGAATTAGAATCATATTTGCATCATAGGCTTCATATCATATTGCATCATGTTATGATTTGTACTTATATGATTATGAATTATGGAATAACTGCCTTGCTGAGTTCTTTTTAACTCATTCCTTTTGTGCAAATGTTGTTAGATCTTCCTATAGGTGTTGAAGACTCCGATGGCAAACTCTACGAGACGGACTTTGATCCCTCATACTACCCTCCGAGTGGTAGCTACGGTGAATGTGAAATCTAGCCCAAACCTAGCCAGGACACCCTATCTGTTTTGGGTAAAGAAGGGTTTGTTTAAATGTTGATTTGAAGTTTGACCGTGATTTCAGTTTTACTATCTTTGAAAATCTTAGGAAGCCATGTCAGACCTTTCTCTTAGGGTTGATCCAATGTCCCAAAATGAGGGATGATGACTTTGTGGGCCATCTCAGTAGAAGATATGGTGTTTGACCCAAAACCCATGGATATTGATGATGGTGTTTCCTTATGGAAACTTTAATTGATTTGGTGTTGAACTACTCATTGGAGAAGAACTTGGTTGATGGACCTAAAGCTTAGTTGGACCTGGTTTGAAGACATCCCTCCATACTAGGTAAGTAGTATGATGTGTTGAAAGAAGCCCATCCAAAAATATTGAAGTTAGGCCCATTAAATCCCTATTTTTGAACAAGCTGTTCAGGCAGTGGCATTTTGGTAATTCTCTGTTTTTAAGGTTTTTAAAAGCTTTATTTCTTTTAATTTCGTGGTAAACTTTCCCACTAGGTTTCTAACTCTCTATGGAACTTGGAAAGGACCTTAGAACTTCCTCTTTGGCAACCAATCAATCAATAGGGTTAGTTTGGTCAGTTTGGTGAAATCCTAGTAATTCTTGGACTCTGTGTGCTATTTAAAGAGGGGGAACTCCATGTTTTTCAATCCCAATCTGTTCTAAACCTTTGGAGAACGTGGGAAGAGCCCTAGATCCTCTCCTTCGAAGCCAAGAAAGACCCTCAAACATCTGTTCAGATTTCTTCATCGGTTTCTCTTCTAAAAGGTTAGTATTCAATTTGTTTCTTCTTTAATTCATTCTTTCTTCTCTACTTCTGATATTCTGATTATGAGAAGGTATTACACTGCTGTAATGACCTCTTCTCTAATTCTTTTAGCCCTAGAGTGAATTCCCCAATTCACTCTATGTTCTTGAAGCCATATGGCGATGATTCTTGAATTTGATTCCACCAACAATCTTGATGATACTTTCCCTGAATTTTCTACCTATCTTTATGATTGTGGGGAAGGTCTCATACAATTACCATGACCTTCCCTTGTGTCCTCATGATTGAGGAGTTGATCCTTGTTTTCCTTGGATCAATTGGCAACCCTTCTATTTTCTATTAATTCATTGGATCCTCCCCAAGACTTTCTTTATTATGATTTCTTTATCTTTATTCCCTAGGGTGAATCTTTATTCTCCCTAGTCTTCCCATGGGATATTAGGATTTCTTTCCTTTGAATTTATTTACATTCTTTCCTCTCATTGGTAGACCTTCCTAATTCCATTCTTGATTTTGAAATATTAATGAGATGTTCCTTTATCTATCTTGGGTTGTTTTTGTAAGAGTTAATTATGGGTAACTCTCATGGGAGGTAACCAACTCTTATGAGAAGTAACCATATCTGAGACCCTAATGTTCTTTTATCTGTTGGAAACTTCCCAACACCTTTTCAGATTGTGCATTCTTTGTTTCCCTTTCCCTAGGGTGAATCTTGATTACCCCTAGCCTTTCCATGAGAGCCATCAATTTTGTTCTGAATCTGCGCACCGAAGAGGGGTGAATTAGTTGAAAATACCTAATGAACTCCTATGCTCAATCCGATTATATTTTCTGAAACTAGACTTCTTAATGGACTTCCAGGAGAAAACCCCACTCAATTTGACCCCATATAACCTTCCAAATCCTTGTCCGAAGTTGCTGAACTGTGTTTGTAAAATCCTGCTTGCGCATCGAAGAAGGTGAGCCTAGTTGGTGAATCTAATGAACTCCCATTCGTGATCTGAAAGTATCTCTGGAAACTAGACTTCTTGATTGACTTGTAGAAGAAAACCTCACTCAATTTGACCCTGTATAGCCCTCCGAATCCCTATTTGAACCTTGCTGTCCTGATTGGTCTATTCATTGGTCGATTGGACCAACAGACCAATCAATCGACCAATGGTGTCTGAATTTACCAATTTAGTCCTGTCTCTTCTATTTAAGTCCAAATCTCGGGATTACTCCGCCTCCTCTGCCTCCTAAGCCTCTGGAATGAGTTAGAACCCTAATCTAATCAATTCCCTTGCATTCCTTGGTGATCTCTCACAAGACTTGAAGTAATCTTCTTCCTCTCGCATCAAGGTATGTCTACTCTCTTTTCTTTCTTCTCCATCTCTGATTTTCTTTCTTTAATCTGTTCTTGGCTGAGATCAGGAAGAAGATGATGCACTCTTGCAACCATCTATTCCATGATCTCATTCTATTCTTTGAGATCTATGATCATCATCATGATCTTAACCCTAGCCAATAGATTCTTGAAACCTTAACCCTAACCCTTGTATGATCTTTCTGGAAACCTTTTGGTAACCTCCCATGTGAGGGAAACCTCATGGGCAATGTTTCTATTAACCTAAACTATATTTCCTATGATTTCTTGTTATTTTCTTGATAACAATCATTCCCTCTCATTCCGTGATCATAACCTTATTATGGGAACCATAAGGTTGAAATCCTAGTTTCTTGGGTCAAATCAAGAACCCATCTTTTTACCATGACTTGATGATTTTATCTTCCTATATGATTCTAATACATCCTAGGAAGTTCCCCTTCGAATTTCGGATCAATCCGACTTCAAACGAAGAAGTTATGGCCAAAACAGTTTTCACTATTCCGTATTGACTCAATTGGTCGACTCATTGGTCGACTGGGTCAGTAGACCAAGGCAATCGACCAATGAAGTCAGTAGCTTCAATTTTCGCTCGATTTGATTTGTTTGCTCTCTAATCTTTTAGGTATCTTTCCTAATGTTGTATCTATGCTTGTTAGGGGTTTATTTGCCATGTTTGGTGTCTCTCTCTTTGATCTTTGGATTATCTTCGGCGATAATCAAGGTAAGGACAGTTAATTCCTTAACTACATAGATTTCTTGTTCTCTGGTTTCTACTTTATGAAACTATGGGATTACCTACTGTTATTGTATTTTAATTCTGATCTCCTACTGTGGGAACAGTAGCACTTGTTTATATCATCTTTTTCATTATTTATGTTATATGAAATACCTATTACTACTTAATCTGATGTTGCTTTTATAGTCTCTTTTATATGATGAACTACTGGTTGTGTATGTCATGACTGATCTGAGAATGTGTTTGATTAAGTTTGGCTTGGGATTGGGAGGTGTCCTTTTGACACTTCTGTCCTTGGACATTATCGGAAATAGTATGGGATGTTTCCGAGGCTGCCCATCGACACTTTCCCGGATCAATGGTTGTCATACCTAGGGATGTCTAGTAGTGTTTGGCTAGGATACACCCCTGTTATACCAGACCCGATTCGGAAGGGTATTGAGACCGAACGACCTGTGGTAGCAATGGGGATTCACGGGCGCTCAAGACTGGTGAAATGATCCGTGAGAGGACGGGAATCACATTGTGGGGGCCATTTATTGGAGGGTTGCATATGGTTAGACTTGGGCTCATGGGCGCTCAAGACCAGTGAAATGATCCGTGAGGGGACATGAGAGCTTCCCGTTTACCATATGTGGATAACCAATAGGGTTGATGAGTCCGGTGAGTAATATCCGTGACTCTAGTGGAAAGGATATCGGAAAGGATTGCCCGGGGCGAGGAATGGAAGTATCTGGACTTGAGTTGATGTAACTGAGTAGATGACTTGCATTGGGCTAGGCTTTTCCCTGACATGCGCTGGTACTTATGCCAAATGGTTGTGAGAGAGTGTGTTGACTTAACCCCTTGCCATGGTTTGTCCTGAGGGATGCAGGACCCATTACCAACCGGCTGCCCAAAATACCTTAAATGGTTGAGGGAACCCAAGATATCTTATATGGTTGAGGGTGTGAGCGGACTTTCCTTAAGAAGTATGGTGCTATGACTTAAAGCATGTCTGCCATAGAGACCAGCATACATAGAGTTTAGATGCATACATACATTACTTGTTTCATATTGCATTGCATCTTGTTATGGTTTGCTTCCATGTTGTTTATGTTGTTATGGATTAACTTGCCTTACTGAGTTTCTTTCGAAAATCATTCCTTTTTTTGTACAATCTGTTGTTAGATTCTCTACAGGTTTGGATTTCTTTGACGGCCCATATGAGGAAGCGCAAGGTGAAGAAGATGAAGACTGAAGGAGAAGAAGAGCTGACTGAAGATGTGGAATAGTTTTCTCTACATTCTTCTAGACTTATCTTTTACTTTACTTGTATTAGTTTAGAGCTTTACTTAGATTTCGATCTACCTTCCGCATGTGTTTGTAGGGTATATTTCCGCTATACTCTACAGTTGTCTTTTGATTTGGTATCTTGTTATTCCGCACTCTGATATTCTATAGTGATCCTTCTGAGATCCTTTTTTGACTTTTATTATAAATTACTTGAACATTATGATTTGTTCTTGCTTTTGATTATGTTATTGTGGTGGAATGCGCCTAAACTGGATTTTTTTTTTTTTTCCCCCCCCCCGGTTTTCCTTATGTTATCGTGCGAAATCGTGCGTTCCTAAACTTGATCTTTTGGGCTGTGGATCACACTCTCGGGTATGCCAGTTAGGGTACCGGCTGGGGGGATATGACAGTGAAGATCAGAGTTTTGGTGCGGAAGAGGATTACTTTACGTACCAGGGTTAGCCCCACTATGGTGAGGGAGCGGCCGTGCTAGGCTTTCTTCGTCCACACTTTTGAAGAGACAATTATTAAGATAGAAGAAACCCTTGCTTAGTGCCCCATTTCCCTGGATTTTGTTAAACATTTGGGATATGTAATGAACTTTCTTTGAGTTACTCTTTAAATATGGGATTGTAACTTAACTTGATTTTACTACTTTTCCCCTGCCTTTGAGAGAGTGACTTTCGCTCATTTTCTCATTTTTATGATTATACTTGTACACTTGGTATCATTTATTTCCGCACTCTTATTATCTGTTCTTATCTTATTCATGATATCTGTTATTTATTGCTTTTACCTTGATTATCATTGTTCATGATTGTGTTATCGCGTATGTGGGAGGCATGGTCCCTCGTTGCTTGATCCTTGGACTGTGGATCACATTCCTGGGTATGCCAGATAGGGTACCGGCTGGGTGGATGTGACAGATTGGTATCAGAGCCCAAGATCAAGTGGAACTCCGACCACAGAAACTATAACGGAACATTACGAGTCACAGATCCATAAGTGACTCAAGTGCTCTTAGAGGTGAATAATAGATAACCTGGACTAGCAACCTAATTAATGAAGCATAAATTGATTGTTGAATAAGACACAATAATGTAAATGAAAAAATTGAACTTCATTAATCACGTAAGAAATTTATACAAGTCTGAAAAGAAATACATCCAAGAAAGCTTAAAAGGAAACTCCTAGTACTATCTATCTAGGTGATCGAATCCGACGATCTGTCTGATCCCTCCTAGATCTGAACTCCTCCTCCAGTCGTGCAAACCTCTCACCTAGGGTGCACATGTATGACTCCATCCTCCTCTGTCCAGCCTCTATAGCCTCCTGACGAGCCTTGATCCTCTCAAGTATGGAATAAATCGATGACTGATGAGAAGCCACACCTGGAGCCTCAAAAGTCGTGTGAGATGGACCTCCAACCTCGGAGAATCGCGGAGTAGGAATCTCCTTGTGTCTCGGAATCTCATCCTGACCCCGATCCTCACCTCTCTGATCATCATCATCCCCATGCTCATCATCATCATCATCACCACTATCATCATCATCATCGTCATCGGTATCCTCATCCTCTGAGTCATCATCCCCTAGTGCCTCAGCAATGTCACCCTCATCATCCGATCTGGCGGCATTGTGGAGCCCCATCTTCTTGATCAACCATGAGCCAATGTCCTCACCTATATCTCGGCCCTGAATCACTGGTGTATCCTCCAAGTCCACATCAAAGTGCTCAAAAATGCGTGTCAAGCGTCGACCAAAAGCCAAGTTCCTATCCCTGGGAAACTCAACTCGATCTATCATGATGTAGGCTAAGTCTATCTGCACTCTAGTGTACATGCTGTAGATGACCAATGCCTCCATCGCCAACACCTTGCTGTGGTGCCCTGCCTTCGGAATAATATTTCGCCCGACGATGAGAGCAATAACCTGAGCTAAAGGACACATCGCAGTGCCGCTCCGGGGCATATAACAACCAATGTCATCCCATAGAGTCATGCATACCTCGTGTGCCTCGTATGGAAGGAGAGCCTCAGTGATGTCTGTACCAGCGGGAATCCACGAGAGGGAATCCGGTACCATTCGGGACATCCAAGATGCGAGACAGTGTCCTAGTAGTGAAACTGATCTATGTACCCCCAACCATAGACTCCATGACAATCCTAGAACCATCTCGTGGGTCATCCTCGAAGCGGTAGGTCTGTTTACTATAGAAGTACCTGATGAGATCTGGATAGACCGGATATGTCGTAGTGTGCAAGTGTAGCCAATCCATAGCCCCCAGTCTCTCTCATATATGGAATGTCTCTAAGTCATCCAAGACAACCAACCGTCCATGCTCGATCGGTATGTCGTGGAAGTAGTACTCAAATAGAAACTCGGCCATAGGAGTAGTGAAATGCTCCTCGTCTGTAACCTCCGATCGTGGAACGTGTCCTTGACCCCTATCAACTCGTCGCCCTCCTCTAGGCATAGTGAACGTGTCGAAACAAAAGAAGAAATTGCATTGGGATTAGTCCTTGTATGTATTTGATAGATGAAGGGCATTTTTGTAAAATTTTGGAAATTTTGATTTTAGCGAAATTGTGATTCAAACATACTAGCATGTGCATAAGACTTGGATACACATGCTGCCATGCTGGGATACTTCGTTTGGTGAAAATCTATCATTTTGACATTTTTCAAGATGAAAATTCAGCAAGTAGGAGAGAGAAAATTCCTCTTTGGGCTTGCGTTTGTGAATTTTTGAAAATTGGAATTTGACCGAACGGAGAGTGGGAACACCTTCCCCATAGTGAATCAGTCTTGTAGAAATTTGTTTCATGTTAAAATTCAATTTGGGTTGAAAATGAGGCAAGTTTTTGCAAAGTTGGATTTTTGTGAGATGAATAGTGATTTTTGGAACCAAAGTGTGTGCAGTCTTGTGTTTTAAGATTGTTTTTGCTTGGAAACTAATGGGAACATGTTTCTAAACCTCCCTAAGCATGATTCTAACCATTAGCACAAGCATTATTCAGTTTTGAAGAGAATCATATCAAGGGTAAATGAAGTTTGCAAGAAAAGAGAAGAAAGAAAGAGAGCTTACTTGTGTTGTGAATCAAAGAAAGTTTTCAAGTGTTGTTGGAGCCTTGAATCAAGCTTGGAAACCTTTAGAAACCCTAGAGAGTCGTTTTCCCCAGAGCTAACTCGAAATGCAAGTGTGTGAAATGAAAATGAAATGAGGAAGTGGGCCCTTTAATCTGATTTTTCGCGCAGAAATATTTTGGTTGATCCTCTTTGGTTGATGCCATCGACCAAGAAGCATCGACCAAGATGGGTTATTTTTTGCCTTGGGCTGTTTTTGGAGATTTTTTGATTTGTGATTGAATTTCTTTGGATTTTGACCAATGTTGATTTATTTGATTGCTATATTGATAGTTTTAACCATGATTTGAGTATCCTAACCATTGATCAAGTTGTTATTTGACAGATTTGAATTTTGGTGTCCTTATCTTTGATTTTTGTAGAATGGTCCTTCTTAGAAACAATTTCGTTGGTTCCGGTAGTGCCGGGAACGAGGAAACACCTGCTGGGGGCTCTGACCAGCAAACTCAGGAAGATAGCCACACCACAAATGGCATTCCTGGTGCCCCTGATATCGGAAGTTTTAAGGATATCGCCAGTGTCATGACCAACATGATGCAACAATAGACTGCTCAATTTAACCAGATGATGGCTGGTTTTGCAACCCTTCACAATGAGAACTGTGCCGGAATTGGGACTTCAAGTGCCGCAGCCCCTCTTGTGGAAAGATTCATCGGGACACCCCACACCCGTTTGATGGAAAGTTTCCTAAAGTTACAAGTACCTACATTCACTGAAGTGACAAAGGACACCCTCTTTCCAAACAAGTGGCTTCGAGAATTGGAGAAAGCTTTTAGACATTTGCAATGTTCTGATGCACATAAAATGTTATTTGCCGAGCAAAAGCTTCAGCACGAAGCTGATGCATGGTGGACCTCCACCAGGCCCATTGTGAAACCCAGCCCTAACCTTGACCCGGAAACCCTGTTGTTTGTAGGCCCGACAACCCGAAGTAAGGCAAGAAGTCAACTATGGGCCATCTCATTGGAAGACTTGGTGTTTGGCTTAGAATCCATGAGTGTTGATGACAGTGTTCCATTTATGGAAACTGCACCCTAATGAAGATGGAATTAATTGATGGACTTGGAGTACTCTTTGACTTGGTTTGAAGGCAAGTCTACATACTAGGTAAGCCACTTGGTGTGTGTGCAAAACCCCTTCAAGTTTGGATTTAATCTGAGCCTTCATTTCCCTGTTTTGGACTTGCTGTCCTGATTGGTTGACTCATTGGTCGACTGGGCCAGTCGACCAATCAATCAACCAATGAGATCTGTTTTGCTGATTAGGTCTTTGCTTGCTCTATTTAAGTCCAATCTCGAGTCTACTTCATATTTTCTGCCTCCAAACTCCCTGGAACGAACCAGAACCCTCTTCAAGTCATCTCCTCTACATCCTTGGTGATTTTCTTGACGGATCATCGTCAAATCTCTTGCATTTACGTCAAAAGGTATGTGATCATCCTCCTTTCTTCTTTAGTTTTGATTCTCCATAGTTTTCTTTCATTTTCTGCTGGAGAACAGTAGAGTTGATGTTGCATCTCTGTTGCAATCCATCACTCTACACATCTTCTCTCTTTTCCTAAGGATTTAAAGCTTGATGGATGATCTTCATCAAGATCATCACTCGCTTTTGAAGGAAACCATGTATTCATCTTCTTTCCTTTTTTAGATTCAATGTTCTTCAACCTTAGATTTGTTTTTCTAGAAAATATATGCATGCTTTTCATGAATTCTTTATCAGATTAGTAATCCATAGTTTCTCGTCCATGAATTTGCCATGATTTCTCCAAGAACCATGATTGATCTAATTATGGTAAGTTTTTGTTTCCTATTTTGTGACATGAAGACTTGATATTATTAGGGTTTTGAAGTCCTCTATAGACCAATATACTATTCTTGCGTATTCTCTCTTGATTGGTGTCTTTTTGAATCACAAAATTTGGATTTTGGATCAGAAATCTCTGATTTTGTCAGTCACTGACTTTGTTGGTCGATTGAGTCAGTAGACCAATCAATTGACCAATGAGGACAGTAACCTCATATTTGGTCTGTTTTGGATGATTCGATCTCTTTCCTTACAAGTTTCTTTCCTAATATGATATATATACTTGTTTAGGAATTTCTTTCCAAGTTTAGACAAGATCTTCCTTGATCCCCAAGATTCTTTGCGAGTTATATAAGGTAAGGATAGTTATTTCCTTAATTACATAGATTGCATGATTTAGTTTCCATATTTGAGTCTCTTTGATTTATTTCTATAAATAGATTCTTATATTAACTTACTACTGATGCAACTACTTTGATTACAGTAGCATTACTTGTTTATGCTAATTAGTTCATATATGATTTACTTGCCAATTATATGCATGTTGGATTATGTTATTGATTTCTTTCCATATGGGGAATTACTATATTTGTGAGATGATTGATTTATGGTTGTGAATGATTAGGTATGGTTTGGAAAGGGCAGGTGTCCTTTTGACACTTCTGTCCTTGGACATCTACGGGAATATTATGGGATGTTTCCGGAGATGCCCTTTGGACACCTTCCTAAACTGTTGGTTGACATACCTAGGGCTGTCTAATAGTGTTTGGCTAGGATGTCCTGTTATATCAAACCCTAATCGGAGGGGTATTGAGACCGAACGACCCATGGTAGCAATGGGGACTCATGGGCGCTCAAGACCGGTAACCAACACGTGAGAGGACATGAATCACATTGTGGGGGCCATTCATTGGTGGGGTTGCATATGGATAGACTTGGGCTCTTGGGCGCTCAAGATCGGTAACCAACCTGTGAGGGGACATGAGAACTTCCTGTTTACCATATGTGGATAACCAATAGGGTTGATGAGTCCGTAGTCAGGGACTATGAGGACTCTAGTGTGAAGGATATCGGAAAGGATCGCCAGGGGCGAGGAATGGACGTATCTGGATCTTAGTTGATGTGACTAAGTAGAAGACTTGCATTTGGCTAGGCTTGACCCTTGACATGCACCAGTACTTAGACCAATGGTGATGTGAGAGAGCGGTGACCTAAACCCCAGCCATGGAATGTCTCGAGGGATGCTGGACCCACTACCAAACGGCGTTGTGTGATGAGACCTTCCTAAAGAAGTATGGTGCTATGACTTAAAGCATATCTGCCAATAGAGACCAGCATACATAGAGTTAGAATCATAATGCATCATATGTTTCATGTCACATTGCATCTTACTTTGCTTTGAAATCCTGCTATTTATGTTATTATGGATTAACTGCCTTACTGGGTTTCTTTTGAAACTCACTCCTTTTGTGCTATGTATTGTTATATTCCTCTACAGGTTCTGAGTATTATGATTGCTCGTATGAAGAAGTGCAGGGAGAGGAGACATATCTCCAAGAAGGTGATTGCGGTTACGACAATTACATTGAAGATTCTGTGGGTGGTTATGCTGCGTACGATGATTAGTCTGACAATAGAGTGGAAGCACCCTTGCGCCATTTTTGAGATTTATACTTATAGAGATGTTCTCTATAAGATTGAGAAAGATTTAGTTACTCGTTGTACTTGTTATTGGGATTAGTTTTGATCTCTTTTCCTTTCTTTTGGAACTACTTTTCCGCTGTTGGTAGAGTTAGATTTCCGCCTCACTTTACTTTTTGATTTTGACTTTATTGTTACCTTTCGTACTCTGATGATATTTGACTTTATTCCTTCCTTATTTGGATCTCTCATTTATACTTTACACATTGATTATTTATGTTCATGATTATGTTATTGTCTATGTGGGAGGTTGATTACCTCGATACTTGATCTTCAAGGCTGTGGATCACACACTCGGGTATGCCAGGTAGGGTACCGGCTGGGTGGATTTGACACCCATCCTCGAGAATCTTAATGCTGGTGTTGTCTCCTGGGAGAAGTTTAAAGAAGCTTTTTGCAAGAATTACTTTCCGGAAGCCGTAAAAGATGCCAAAGAGGCCGAGTTCATGGCTTTAGTGCAAGGTACCTTGTCTGTGTTTGAGTATCAACAGAGGTTTGAAGAACTTTTCTTCTTCGCCCCCAAATCCATCATGTCCGATGATGCAAAGGCGAAAAAGTTTTTCAAGGGATTGCAACCTTCTATCAAGGCATACCTCACAGTCTTACCTCTAGAAGGTTATGCTCAGGTTGACCAAAACTCGAAGAAGCTCGAGGAGAATGAGAAGGAAAATGCTCGAGTACAAAGACCTTGCAGCCTAGGCACCCTGGCTTTGTGGATCGCACTAATTGGCCCTTTGCTAGACCTGCTCCTTACCCTGCTCCTGCCTTTCAGCCAAGGAGTTTTGGCCAGAGTTCCAGATCTGTTCTTGTAGGCCAGCATGGTCAGTCCAGTGGAGTTAAACCTTCAGGAGTTGTACATCCACCTCGGCCTGGGATGGTGAATCCTAGACCTGCATTTCAGAGACCTCCCACTGTTGCGGCTCCTGTTGGACAGAAAGATTCTACTTGTAACACCCCCCATATTTCTAACCCAAGATCCGTATTTCAGGTCCGAGAACCCGAAGGTCTAGTCGGGTGAACTTGTGGAGTATTCAGATTGAAGCCCATGATCCATACCCAGGACCCATGGATCTGGATCCTTTATTTGAAGAGCCTGCCTTGGTTGGATTTTGGAATTCTGAAAGTCAGGTGTTGTTCAGAGATGTCCGGATTGAAGGTAAGATCTCCCCCATCTCTTATTTAGGGCTAGGTTGGCCTTGGGTATCAACCCCCCTAGTAAAAGCACCCTTGTATGGCAGATTACATGGGGGCGGTTACTAGTGGCAGTCGCTCAACCTAAGCGACCGGCCCAAGCGACCTCCCGGTCTGTTTTTGGGGATTTTGCCCTATTTTGCCCCCTGACTTCTATAAAAGGCAACCTCCATCTAATTAATGAATACTTTATTCGTGGTTGCTTATTTGGGAGGTTAGACGGCTGCGGGGAAGATCCAAAAGAGTCTCTGGAGTACTGATAGTGACTTGGAAGATCAGTTCTTTCCTTCTCTGACTCTCTGGCGTGAGGTATTGAATTAACCCTTCGTTCTTTACTCTCTTTGTCCGTTAAATTAGTATTAACCCTTTTCCCCTCGTCTTTGTGATTACCCCCTTGGATATTTTAACTCTCTTTTTAATCTACTTGAGATGGAATAACCGTAAACGAAACCCTGTTTCCGTGAGATGGTTAATCCAGTCAAGGGGAGGGTTATGGGTAATCTATTGATGGTAATGGTTAGTTTTCCCTCACCCTTTTGGCTTAGGGAGTGTTTGATTCAAGACTTAGGTTAATATTACTCAAAATCCGGATTGAAATTGAGTAATCGAAGCCTTGAGTTTCGGATTGAAACTCATTGTTTTTGGGGCAGTCACTAGTGGCGGTCGCTCAACCTAAGCGACCGGCCCAAGCGACCGGCTGGTAAACAGTGACCAATTGACATTTGGTTCTGATTCAAATTGATTCATGTGACTTTTATATTCTAATAACCCTATGTTTAGGTGTTTACTGTTTGAAAGAAAAGTCTTCTAATAGTTACTGGATTCCATTTTATGGACATTCCAATTATATGCAAGTAAGGACAATCTATCTTATCTATCTACATATACTTGAACATGTTAATCTGATAGTTGTTAGTCTTAATTTCTATTGTTATATGCTGCTGTAGTTGTATTTAATTCTGATATACTACTGCTGTTTGCCTTGATTTCATAATTACCTGGTGAATTGTGAATGTTATATGATTATGGTAATTGGTATATGGTTATGATAGTTGGGGTGTTCCTTTTGGGATATCTTGGCTGGTGATATCAGAAGGCTGTGGAATGGGACACATGCCTGCTGATACCTTTAGCACTATCATGATTAATTGATGACATTATTAGGATGAGTCTAGATTGCATGGCTAGGTACCCCACATGCTACTACCATTTCGGTAGGGGGATTGAAACCGAGTGACCCGTGATGACAGTGATGTGACTTGGTGGTCCACTGTTAGTCATATAAATGGTAGGGTTGCATATGTTAGGGTTGGGCTCATGGATGTCCAAGGACCGGACCGGGTGTCGTGTGGAATCATGAGAGCATCCGCCCCAATAATATGTGGATGACCATAGGGTTAAGGAGTAGAGTCCAACAGAGGTAGCCAGTCCGTGAGGATTCTTACTCCTAGGTTGCGAAGGATACTGAACCGAGTTGGTTGGTGCCATAGGGGATGTATCTGGACTTCATGTAGACATGTAACCATTATGACCTTGCATTGGATTAGAAACCCAGACATGCGCCAGTACTCATTACCAATGGTCGAGGTGAGAGAGTGTTGACTTAACCCCTAACCATGGTTTGTGAGCCAGGTGTGGACTTTCCCTTTTTCCCTGGATCCCTACAGAGGTAACCAGTCCTTGGTGGATCATAGTGATGAGACTTACCCAGAGGAGGGCTGGTGTTTATCTTAAAGCATGTCAACTGTTAGAGACTTGCATAGTTAGAAATCATAGTATCATTCATATTGTGCATTCATTCATATTACTTTTGTATCAAGGCATTATTGGATGATGGATGAGATTTATGATTGTTTCTTACTGAGTTCTTTAGAACTCATTCCTTTATTCTTTGTATGTTTATAGCCTGCATAGAAGAAGGAATTATATCTAAAGATGGGCTGGTTTCCTATGAAGGAACCATCCCGTATGAAGAGGATGTGGCACCGCCAGTGGGAGATGGAAATAGCATGTGCGGGAGTTCCTGCGGGTGCATGGAGTGCGCTTATCGCACCGGTTGATGGTCAAAGGCGAATGGTGGTCAGGCAGTTCGCACAGAGACTGGAGAAAAATTGGAGGACCCCTCACCTTATTAAACTTGAGTCTAAGTTCATTGACTTAGAAAAGCAAACTGGAAAGAAACTGATATAAACACTTTTGAATTATTCCGCTGCTCTCATTTTTGTTTTATTCTTTATTCTTTATTTCTTTCCTTTGATATTGGAGTATTTTGGACTCCTGTAATTCATTTAACTCAGTTATTGAATATTCTTTGCTCTTGATTATCTTTATTTGTCTTAAATATTGTTGATAGACTAAAACCTTGGATCTTGTGACGGATCGCACCCACGGGTTGTCGGGCGGGTAACCGAGACCGAAGGGTGGGGTGTGACACTACTTGCTTCCTTTGCAAGCAGACAGGCCATTATGCTCACTTTTTCCTGAAGAACCTGCCCAACCCTATGCTCTAGTCATGAAAAGTGCTCCTGTTCCTACCCTTGCCCCTCCCTCTGGCAGAGTTTTCAGCATATCTGGTGTTGAACAGGATCGTTGCCATGATGTTGTTACAGGTACATTGTTAGTTGCTTCATTTCCAGCATTTGTTTTGTTTGATACGGGTGCATCCCATTTGTTCATCTCATCTACTTTTGCTTTGAAGACTAACTTGACACCCCGATGTTTATCTAGTTGTTTGTCGATTAGTACCCCTGTTGGGTCGCTGTTAAACTAGATAAAGTGTTAAGAAGATTGTCCTATGTTAGTTTGTGGAAAGAACTTGAAGGCAAACCTAGTGTTGTTTTATATGAAGGATTTTGATGTAATCTTGGGAATTGATTGGTTGACATCCTACAATGCTGTAATCTTGTGCTCTTCGAAGAAGATTCAATTTCGAAAGGAAGGAAATTCAGTTTTCGAGTTTCAAGGCGAAAAGGGAAGAGTTAGCAAGAAGACTTTGACCGCTTTAATGCAAGTCCACGCTTCGGTGGAAAGTGCTTCACCTGGAAGCAAGGTCAAAGAAGGGAAGAGAATTGAAGAAGTCAGAGTTGCTTGTGATTTCACTTATGTGTTTCCAGATGATCTGTCAGGATTGCCCCCTGATAGGGAAGTTGAGTTTTCCATGGACTTAACTCCTGGAGCGGCTCCGGTATCTAAAGCTCCGTATAGAATGGCACCTACCAAACTAGAAGAGTTGCAAACACAATTGAATGAGCTCTTAGAGAGAGGTTTTGTGCAGCCAAGTGTATCACCTTGGGGAGCTCTAGTCTTGTTTGTGAAGAAAAAGGACGGTAGCATGCGTCTATGCATTGATTACCGGGAGTTGAACAAGCTGACAATCAAGAATAGATACCTGCTGCCCCGGACTGATGATCTTTTTGATCAGTTGAAAGGTGCAGCTATGTTCTCGAAGATCGATTTGAGATCGGGATATCATCAGTTGAAAGTGAAGTCAAGTGATATCTTTAAGACAGCGTTTAGAACAAGGTATGGACATTACAAATTCAGAGTTATGCCTTTTGGTTTAAGTAATGCTCCTGCCGTGTTCATGGACCTCATGAACCGAGTATTTCATGATGTGCTCGATAAGTTTGTAATCGTTTTCATTGATGACATCTTGATCTACTCGAAGAATGAAGAAGAGCATGTGAAACACCTGAATTTCACATTGCAAAGGTTGAGAGAAAAGAAACTCTATGCTAAGTTTAGCAAGTGTGACTTTTGGCTCTCAAGGGTAGTATTTCTCGGCCATGTTGTTTCAGCCAAAGGTATTCGTGTGGATCCTGAGAAGGTGCAAACAGTTGCTGATTGGGAAAGACCGAAGACCATGACTGAGATAAGAAGTTTCCTTGGATTGGCGGGATACTACAGAAGATTTATTGAGAACTTTTCTAGGTTGGCTGTTCCTATGACTAAGCTAACTAGAAAAGAAGAGAAGTTTGTGTGGACCAAAGCTTGCGAGAAGAATTTCGAATAGCTGAAAGTTAGATTGACAAGTGCTCCGGTTTCGACTATACTTGATAGTTCCGGTGGGTTGATAGTCTACACTGATGCTTCCAAGATCGGTTTGGGTTGCGTGTTGATGCAACATGGTAAGTGTTGGTGCTACTTTTGTCGATCGCCTTGAACCGAAGTTTCTCGCACCGAACTCCTCAGATCTGATTCGATCTGGTTTGCTCCTTGATCAATCAACCTCTCACTCCTGAAAGAACACTAAATCACAATAAGAAACGGAGCCGATCGTCTTGATCGGCGTCTCGTCTCCGACGATCTAGTCAGTATGGAGTCAATGGTGTTCACAGAGCCCTCTCTGGAGCTTATGGAATGCTAGTAATGGAGTTCAATCAGAGTGAGCTTAGAGTCTTGGTTGATTCTAGAGACTTACCTTCTTACAGGATCTTCCCTCGCTTTTATACTTGCTTTCCCGCTTATAGCACTCTTTCAATCATAACCGTCGGATCATCGCTCCTCTTTAGACGTCATTGATCATTCTTCCTTTATCTCTCAATCGAACCCAACTAAGATTGGTTTGACCGGTATGAACCGGCAGTGGATATATTAGTTACAACATAAGCCCCCAAACCTGCTGATCAGGTCGAGCCTGTATGAGACTCTGGTCAGGAGGTTTTATCCTTTTCATAAAAAACACACAGCATCTCTTGTCCAGCTATTATGTCTTTTCCCCAGGTAATCCTTGGTTTCTTCAAAACCTTAATGACGAGTTACCGCATCATATCATCATTATCTTGAAAATCTGCTTATAATTATATCTCTCATGAGATCATGTCCTTCGTTTTGGTTGACATTATATTACTGTATTCAGCCCCCAAATTATCTTAAAACCGGCTGAAATCACTGTCTTGTCAGATCTTTTCTGAATTTTCAAATACAACTTTTTAACTTCCTTAGCGTTACCGCCGCCTGATCACTGACTTCATCTTTTTCCCATGCATTGCCATCATATTGTTCCCTTGTCTTTTCACACATCATCTTCATTTTTCAATCTGTTGTTTTTCATGCGTTAGTGATTAATCCCACGCGTCGGTTCGAAAGGTAATGACCATTGATTTTGGACCATCGTGTATTTCCCCTCCTTTCAAGAAATCCTCTCTCATTCTTTATATATATCTCAACTGTTGCCTTTTCTTTTCCGTACTTGTTCTTCTTCGCGAACACTGGAATACCTATCTGCTAACTTCTTTATTACTCCTTTTCAGATTTTACCTTTTCAATTTCTTTCTTCTTCCTTGCTTATCTCCGCCATGGATCCTGCTTCCACTCCTTCGATGCCGTATCTCTTCCCAACCCGATATACCTTCAAACAGAAGCAAATGAAAATGTTCTGGTGTTTCTTCCTCTTCTCAACATGATCCTTCGATTGGAATCCGGTCCCGTATGCTCATGCGGCCATCCTTCCTTATACTCCTGTCAATATGTCCGGAGAAAATGGACCCAAAGCATGCCGGTCCGAATGGTATCCCACTAAAATAAAGAAATCCTCCTTGGATTCTTATTTGGAAAGTTACCATTTTCCTTCCGATGCTAGAGTATGGGTTCCCGACTCCTCCGACCGTCCTTACTCGGTTGATCCCGGTGTTATCACCATCTACCTTGATCACCTTGATTCAGGTTTTAGAATCCCGCCGATTCCCATAGTTCAATCTTTGTTAGACTATTATCATGTCTGTCCTTCTCGGCTTACTCCCAATAGTTGGAGGCTGGTTTTCTTTTTTTGCGTTCATTCTTCGGTGAATCGTGTCCCGTCTGTTGATCTCTTCAGAAATTATTACACCTTGAAAGTATCCCGCGAACGCGGTATCTTCATTTTGCCGAAGAACCTGCATTTTGGGTGAGCTGGGAGAGAATCCAAAATTTTCATTGATTCCTCCATTCCCCATGACAATAAGCAATGGCGGGAAATACTTCTTCTGCGCTATTCCAAATCCAAACTTCCGGTCTCGATGGTGTCTTCATTCCTTGGAATCCTTATCTCCTCTAAAAGTACGTCCCGTGCTTACCGAATATGATCGAATAACCTGGAGAATGATTCCGAATGGAACTCCCATAGATGCGGCCAAGTTGAAGACGGATGCGGGTCTCATTAGTCATGGCCTTTTTCCGGTAAAGATAATAACTGTTGTATACCTTTCTATCCTTTTGTAATCCTTACTCATTATCATATATTTTTGCCATCGAAGTAATTGCTCGCCCCATCCTTAATGTTCTGACTTACGGAGAAGTGTTTCGGAAGAAAAGAAGTCCGATTCTAGGGTCATTAAACCCTCCAAGAAAAGAAAACATACTGCCCATCATCCTTCGAAGAGAAAGCTAAGAGAGATTCCCCGATCAAGAGAAAACTACCCCGGCTCCGAAAAATGCCATCGAGAAGATCTGATGTGCAATTGTGAACAGTTGCAAGGGAAATCCCTGGTCCCAAGATGAGGACCTCCAGAACCTCCAATACACCGAGATGCGACTTGGTCTCGTCCATCTCCGACCAGGGACCATCTGGCTCAAAGAAGAAGAAGAAAAGAAGAAAAGAAATTCATACTGCCCCCATTAAAGTTCCTGTTGTTGAAGATAATCCATGTGAAGAAATTCCTCATGATACTTCTGTCTTCCCGGAAAAAATGGTTGAGGACGAAGGTCAAGGTAAGGATTTATTTGACTATTCTTCTGACCATCTGAAGAAAATTGCTGAAGACATACTAACATATGCTGCAGGTGGTATTATTGAAGAAATAGCCGATCAACTATGTGATGAAAATATTGATGTTCCTGTCTCCCCCTTGGATGTTGTTCCCGTTTACCTTTGTCCATCCCTATGTTGGATGTTGCTGTCCCGATACTCGATGTTCCTGCTCCTCCAGATACCAATGTTCTTGCTCCCCCAGATACTAATGTTCCCCCTCCTGAGAAAAATGATGAAGATGTTCCTCCTCCTGAGAAAAGTAATGAAGATGTTCCTCCTTTGGAGGAAAGTAACCAAAATGTTTCCCATGGAATTCATGAAGCAGTTCTCCCAGAGAATAATCCTGTCCCTCCTGAAGCCCTCGTGGTAATTGTCCCTCATGAAGATCAAGAAAATATCATCATGCAGACTGGTTCAAATGATGCTGCAGTGAATGTTAATCCTGAGAATATTCTTGGGGTAGCTGATCTCCAACCAGTCCCTAATCAGGTTGATGATACCATGAGCAATGCTGATTCTGGGAACCCTTTCCACCCTGAGTGGTTTTTAAAAGAAAATCACACAGCCAGTCGTAATTGGGAGGCTGCCAGAGAATGGGTACAAAAGGCGGGATTCCTCGCGACAAGAAAAATACTGCACGGATGTCTGATTCTGATCTTTATTCTCATGGGTGGGGGTAAGAATTAGACCATCTCCTTCTTTTTATATTTTTTTATATTTTATATTATTATTTTTTTTTAAAAACTAATTCACTTTTGACCTGATTATTTATATTGTCTTTAATGTATACATATATTGATTGACAAACAGATGTTTTGGAGCTGCCTTCAATGCATTTTCTGAAGTGTTGGAGAGAGAGAAAACTTTGTCTCAGGAAAATGTTGAACTGATCAAGAAGAACTTCGAATTGGTTAATGAGGTACAGGATCTTCAAGAAAATTGGGATCTTCGAAAGAAAATTAACAAAGTGAGTTCAGAGAAATAGATTTGATGAATGATCTTGATAGTTTGCATAATGATTATGAAATTTGCTCTGACCATTGTGCTGAATTGCAGGAAGAAGTTTCTATGTTGAGAGAAGCCGTTTTGAATCATAGGAATGAGCTTTTTCAACTTAAAATGTTAAAGGATGATGCCCTTGACAGGCCAAAATTGCCACGTGAAAGAGAAGATTTGAAAGGAAAGCTGACCGAGCTTTGATCTGGTCACAAAGCATTGAGAAGGAAAAGAATGAACTCCAGGAGAAGTTTGATGAGATTGAGAAGCTGAATCTTTTTAGAGTTCACAAGAATATCATGTAAAGCCTTCAGTTCAATTCTCTGGAGAAGTCTACTTTGGAAGATAAGAATAATGGTTTGGAGTCAAGGCTGAATGAGATGACAATGGAAAAGGATAATCTCAATGAATTCAAAACTTTGCTGCATGAAGACTTAGAGGCAGAGAGGAAACAGTTTAATATTGAAAAAAGAAGAATACAAAATGAGAGCCAGATAGTTTTGAACTCGGTTACCTCCTCTATAAAGGAAGTTGGAGATAATCCGACTTTCCTAGGGTTTTGCAAAAATATGGTAAAGGACTGCTCTGACCAAATTTTTTCAGAGATCCTTAAGACTCACCCTAGTTTAGATTTCAAGTTGTTACCTCCAGAGTTTCTCCCTTCTAGAACCTTTTTTGATCTTAGGAATTTAAAGCATCCCAGTTCTGATTGTTCATCAGAAGATGATTCTGACGATGATATGAGTGACTCCTCCAGCTCTGGCCCAGATCATTCCGCCAGTGGTTCGGATGATAATGATGATGACAATTTACCTGCTCAAGGAGATGAAGATATTGCTGCTAATGATGCTGTTGATGTTGATCCGTCTGATAATGCTACAGACGTTGATCCATCTACAAAATCACACATATGAAGAAAACACTCTTTTTGCTTTATGGACTTACCTTTTTCTTTCTTTAAGGTTATTGTTAACCATTTAGCTAATCCTCAACTTATGGTCATTACCTTTTTCTTTCTTGCCTACCTCTTTTGCATATGAGGGTTTTTCTTCTTCTTTTTTACTTGGCCATCTTTTATGTGAATGAAATTTTCTTCCCTCCTTCTATTGTGATTATTTTCATATTATATATATACTGCTGAAAATACCTCTGATAAAAAAGTATTTGAAATGATTTTTTTTTCCGATCAGATAGCTTGAGATGTCGATTTAATACCTGATCTGATCTTTGAGCTTTAATTAACAGACTTCAACGTAACCTGATCCTTGAGTTACTTACTGATTAATTCCGTCGTACTCGATCCAAATGATGCCTTAGAAAGATGGCTATTGGAGTCTGACTCTGGAAAGTCGGGATCACCCTCGGTCGAATGATCCATGATCAGCTTCGAAAGCATAACCTGGCCTCGAAGGTCGACCACTTGGTCCGACTTCGAAAGTCGGGATCATTCCTCGGAAGGAACAATCCGATCACCCTCCAAAGAATGATCCGTGATTCTCTACCTGGCTACCGGCCTAACTCACGAGAGTCGGATCATCCTCTCTGATCCGTGATCCCTTCGAAGCATGACCGCCTCGGCTGCTACTTGAGCCTAACTCACGAGAGTCTCATCCTCGTACGAATGATCCTGATCCTCGCTGCCCCTCAGGTCGCTCTTGAGCCTAACTCACGAAGAGTCGGGATCATCCTCGTGAATGATCCATCGCTAGCATAATCCCCTAGGCTGCTCTTGGCCTAACTCACGAGAGTCGGATCATCCTCTCGATGATCCGTGTCCTCAGCATGACCACCTCGGCTGCCACTTGGGCCGACTGAGTCTCTCCTCGGAATGACCCTAGATCCGTTGATTGGCTTGATCGAAACGTTCACATTAATGTTTCTTGGTTTAATAACGAGAAAAAACTTTGGATGACCCCGCTTAATAAAATGCATTCTCCAAGAATACAAGAAAATTCTTTCTACCGATAATATTTCTTAAGGTGAACTACATTCCACGGTCGTTTCAAACAACTTCCATGAGAGTCCTTCCCGATGTGTTTTTGCTCCCTTTTGTTACCACATATGGTCCCTCCGCTTTTAAAGCTTTCCACAATTCCTTGGATCCGCGCTGATTTTTTCCTCAAAACCAAATCTCCTACTCGAAAGATTTATGTTTGATTCGGCATTATAATACGCTCTTTGTTCTCCTTTGATATTCCATATTATGATATAAGGCCTTTTCTCGACTTCATCTAAAATTCGGGTTTGCCCGTAGTCCCTCTTCATTAGTTATTGGATCAAATCCTTCATATCTATTTGATCCCACCATAACTTCCACTGAGCCAATGCTTCGATCCATCGCCATCGAGGTGTTTCACCTGTTTTCCCGTAGTCCTATATGCCCATAATACATGAGGTGTTCATCAATCCACGACTATGCGCTTCATCCGTCTCTTTTTATTCCCCAGTGTTCTTTTGTTACCTCAATTTGGCCATTGCATTGAGGATACGCTACGGATGAGTGTTTGCACTCAATATGATAATCTCACGATTCCTTGAATCTCTCATTGTCAATTGTGGTCCGTGATCGTCAGTAGAATCTTTGGTAGGCCATATCTGAATATGACATGATTTCAAGAACTTTTCAATTTGACTCTGTAGTTGTTGCCGGATTCTCTTCTACCCATTTCGTAAAATAATCGATTCCCACCACAAACTTTTTCCCTCCAGCTCACGAAGGTCCCAACAAATCCATACCCCACATAGCAATGGGAGAGGATTAGATTGATGTTCCTCTCTCTTTCTTTCATAATCCATTGATGACACCTTTTTACATACTCAATTGCCTCTTCTTCTCATAAAATCCTTGTCTTAAAATTTTATATGCAAAGCTTTCCCACCTAAGTGGTTTCACAAATTCCTTCATAACTTCGATAGAGCATAAAGAGCACGTCCAAACTTCAATAGTCGCTTCTTTTATATAATAACTCATTTTTTAGAATAAACCCCTCTTCTTTTCTCCCTTTTCTCTATCTTGAGAATCCATCTTTTAGATATTGCATAATAGGATCCATCCAAGATATCTCCATCAATTTCCATTATCTCCGCTCTTGCCGATTCTAGCTCCTCATAATATCTTTGTGAATAGACGCTTTCGATGCCATTTTCCGATCCTTCATTGTTTTGATTTGATATCCTTGTGCGCTTCCACTCCTTACATTTGATACTTTTTAGATAATCGACCATTCGTCATTTTCACCATACGCTCCCTGACTTGACCCACCGTTCATCACTTTTTACTTATGCTTTGAACCGGTCTAGCTTCTATCCCTGCTTCATATTCTCTTTTTGCATAAATTAAACCGTGCATTTTGAATTACAAATCCATGACTTTGTAAAATCCTCCCTCCCGATCCTCGATACTTCCCATCTACTGCTCCATCAGATCCTTACTAGAATCTTTTTCCTCTGTGTTGCTTTCATAAAATCCCAAACTTCCTTTATTCTCTGGTCTATATCTATATCTGTTCCTTAACTCTCGCCCATGATACCATTCTTCGTCTTTCTTTTCTTTGCCTTGTACATATTGGATGGCCTAGCGCTTCCCTTTTTGCGCCTTTCTCAAATTCCGAGATATCTAGATTCTGCATCTAACAATGTATGGCTTACAAAGTAGATAGGATTTTGGACAGTACCTTCCTCCCGGATTAACACCGCGCTTACCACCGCCTTTGAAGAAGATAGATATATCTGCAAGCTTTCTCCGGGCTTTGGTTGAGATAAAACTGGTGGACTGGTCAACCTCCTCTTTAGCTCTTCAAATGAATTTTGACAGTCCTCTGACCATTTGAATTCATTGAGTGCATTTAGATTCTTCAAAGCCTTGAAGAATGGTGCACACTTATCTCCTGATCTGGATATGAATCTACTTAATGCTGCAACTCTTCCTGTTAAGCTTTGAATTTCCTTCATACTGCTGGGAGCCGTCATATTTAAAATAGCCCTGATTTTTTCTGGATTTGCTTCAATGCCCCTCTGTGTGACCATGAAACTGATCAGTTGGACGAGATGGAGAATGATCTTCCAGCATTCTCTGCCTTTGTCGAGTTTGCATCACTGGAATTTGCGGTACCGGTACCACTTCTCTCGCTCTTCTTTTTGGATTTACTCTCCTTGGCTCCCTCTGGCTTGTTTCCGCCATTTCTATCGGTAATTCCCCCTCTCGCTCAGGTGATTGAGCCATAGCTTCTGTTCTGACTTGTTTTCCCACAGACGGCGCCAAATGTTGGTGCTACTTTTGTCGATCGCCTTGAACCGAAGTTTCTCGCACGAACTCCTCAGATCTGATTCGATCTGGTTTGCTCCTTGATCAATCAACCTCTCACTCCTGAAAGAACACTGAATCACAATAAGAAACGGAGCCGATCGTCTTGATCGGCGTCTCGTCTCCGACGATCTAGTCAGTATGGAGTCAATGGTGTTCACAGAGCCCTCTCTGGAGCTTATGGAATGCTAGTAATGGAGTTCAATCAGAGTGAGCTTAGAGTCTTGGTTGATTCTAGAGACTTACCTTCTTACAGGATCTTCCCTCGCTTTTATACTTGCTTTCCCGCTTATAGCACTCTTTCAATCATAACCGTCGGATCATCGCTCCTCTTTAGACGTCATTGATCATTCTTCCTTTATCTCTCAATCGAACCCAACTAAGATTGGTTTGACCGGTATGAACCGGCAGTGGATATATTAGTTACAACAGTAAGGTAGTGGCTTATGCCTCTTGGCAATTGAAGGATTATGAGTGGAACTACCCTACTCATGATTTAGAGCTTGCCGCCATTGTCTTTGCTTTGAAGATTTGGAGACATTACCTGTACGGTGAGAAGATCGCTATCTTCACAGATCATAAGAGTTTGAAATACTTCTTCACCTAGAAGGAGCTAAACATGAGACAAAGTAGGTGGTTGGAGTTAGTCTCTTACTATGATTGTGACATCTAGTATCACTCAGGTAAAGCAAATGTAGTTGCGGATGCTCTTAGTAGGAAAAGTCAAAGAAAGGAATTTGACTTGAATGCTTTGAGTCGGCCTTTTTTGTCGTCGATGGAAAGGTTTGGTTTGGAAGTGGTCCCTGAGGGTTCAGATTGTGTTCTTTATGCCATGATGGCAAGATCCACCCTTAGAGACAAAATTGTTGCTTTGCAGAGTTCTGATCAAGAGTTGAAAGAGAAGATTGAGAAGATTGCCTTGAATTCCGAAATGGACCCTGCTTTTAGTACGTCTATAGATGGTACCTTATTGTTTAGAGGTAGACTTTGTGTGCCAGCTGTTGAAGAAATCAAGAAGGAAATATTGAAAGAAGCACACCAGTCAATCTTTACAGTATACCCTGGAAGTACCAAGATGTACAAGGACTTAAGGGAACATTTTTGGTGGAATGGCTTGAAAGCTGATGTTGAAGATTTTGTTGCCAAGTGTGAGACTTGTCAACGTGTGAAAGCCATTCGTCAACCTCCGTCTGAATTGCTTCAGCCCCTTCCTATTCCTAGTTGGAAGTGGGAAGATATCTCTATGGACTTCGTGACTAGCTTGCCTTGGACAAGTAAGGGAAATGACACTGTGTGGGTGATTGTTGATAGGTTGACCAAATCAGCCCATTTTATCCCTATGAAGATCACTTACACTTTGGATAAGCTAGCTAGACTTTATGTAGACAATGTGGTTCATCTTCACGGAGTGCTTGTGAGTATTGTTTCTGATCGTGATCCTAGGTTCACCTCAAGGTTTTGACATGATGGACAATCTGAGTGGACAATTCACATATTAGAAGATATGCTTAGATCTTGTGTGGTGGATATGGGTGGAAATTGGGATGAACACTTAGCTTTGGTCGAGTTCGCCTATAACAACAGTTAGGAAGCAACAATAGGCATGGCTCCATTTAAAGCTTTGTATGGTAACACTTGTAGAAAGTATTTGTATTGGACTGAGACAGGTGAAAGAAAAGTCTTCGGTCCAGAAATGATTGAAGCTACAAGTGCTATGGTTGACATGATTAGAGAAAGGATCAAGTCTGCCCAGTCTAGACAGAAATCTTATGCCGACAAGAGAAGAACCGATTTAGAATTTCCAATCGGGGATAAAGTTTTCCTCAAAGTATCACCTTTGAAAGGGGCGACGAGATTTAATGTGAAAGGAAAGCTTAGCCTTTGCTTCATTGGACCTTATGAGATTTTGGAGAAGGTTGGACTTGTAGCATACCGCTTGGCCTTACCCCCAATCTCTTGCTGGAGTTCATAATGTGTTTCATGTTTCGATGCTTCAAAAGTACATAGAGAACCCGTAACACATACTACAGGAAGCACCTGAAGGACTTAGTGCCGATCTTTCTTACGATGAAGGACCAGCCGAGATCCTAGACAAAAAGGACAAGCAGTTGCGGAATTGCACCATCCCTTTGGTGAAGATTCGGTGGAAGAACCACGCCCTAGAAGAAGCTTCAAGGGAGAAAGGGGAAGGCATGAAGGAGAAGTTTCCTCATCTTTTTGGAAGTGTAGGTACGTTTTCAATTTCGAGGACGAAATTTCTTTTAAGGGGGGGGGAGAATGTAAAATCCAGCCCTTTCCTAACCTTGACCCTGACCCGGATCCATTGTTGTTTATAGGTCCGAAGACCCGAAGCAGTGGTAGAACAGACTTGTGAACCCTTTTGATTGATAATTTTGAGTCGGAGTCCGAACCCATGAACATTGACGATGATACCCCTTACTTGAGTACATTGTCGGTGTTTAGTGAGAATCTGCGCATCAAGGAAGAGTGAATTAGTTGAAGTACCTAATAGAATCCCGTGCATGATCCGAAGGTATTTCCCGAAACTAGACTTCTTGATTGACTCGTAGAAGAAAACCCCACTCAATTTGACCTTGTATAGCCCTCCAAATCCCTGTCCGAAGTTGCTGAACTAATTCTGGATTTTCTGTTGAAACCTATTTTGGTCGATCCTCTTTGGTCGATGCCATCGACCAAGACCATCGACCAAAGTTTCCCAGACTTGAAGTTAATGATTCTTTGGAATATTCCCTATTCTATTTATACTTGCCTCGTGTTTTGAGCCCTATTCTAATCATTATCTCAGGAAATCCAGCCCAAACCTAGCCAGAACACCCTATCTGTTTTGGGTGAAGAAAGGTTAGTTTAAATGTTACACCTTGAAGTTGGACCTTGATAACAATGTTGCTACCCTTTGAAAGCCTTAGGAAGTCATGTCAAACTTTTCCTTAGGGTAAATCCAAGGTCCCGAAGTGAAGGAAGAAGTCTTTGTGGGCCCTCTCAATAGAAGACATGGTGTGTGACCCAAAACCCATGGATATTGTTGATGGTAATCCATACTTGGAAGCATTGTCAGTGTTTAGTGAGAAAATGCGCATCAAAGAGGGGTGAATTATTTGAAGTAACTAATGAACTCCCGTGCTCAATCCGAAGGTATTTTTAGAAACTAGACTTCTCGATTAACTTGTAGGAGAAAACCCCACTCAATTTGACCCTGTATAGCCCTCCGAATCCCTGTTTGAACCTTGTTGTTTTGCTTGGTCGACTCCTTGGTCAACTGGGTCAGTCGACCAAGCACTCGGCCAATGGTTTGCTAAATCCGAGAAAATGCAATTTTAGGGTTTTTCACTTTTATTTAAACCCTACTTCGAGTTTCTTAGTTACGGCTGCCTCCTAAACACTTTTTGAACGTGAGGAGACCTCTCCGAAACTCTCTCTGGTGATTTCGAAGACTCCTCTGTAGATCTGAAGCCTCTCATCTCTGATTTGACAATTCAAGGTTAGTACCTCTTCTGAATTTTAAATTATTCTTTCTTCAATCTTGTTTTTGACTGAGATTAGGAAGAAGATGCTGCAATCTTGCAACCATCCCTTTGTGATCTCCTTTGTTTCTTTGAGATCTATGATCATCGTCATGATCTTAACCCTAGCCTGTTTATTTTCTTGAAACCCTGACCTTGTATGATCTTTCTGGAAACCTTTGGTAACCTCCCATGCGAGGGAAACCTCATGGGCAATGTTTCTATTAATCTAAACTTGGTTTTCTACGATTTTCTTGTTATAATTGGCCAAGCATTCATTCCCTCTCATTCCGTGATAATAACCTTTTCATGGGAGCCATAAAGGTTGAAACCCTAGTTTTTTGGGTCAAATCAAGAACCCATATTTTGACCATGACTTGATGTTTTTATCTTCCTAAATGATAATAATACATCCTAGGAAGTTCCCCTTTGAATTTCGGATCAATGTGACTTCAAACGAAGAAGTTATGACCAAATCAGTTTTTTCTTTTCCGTACTGACTCGATTGGTCTACTGGACCACTCGACCAAGCACTCGACCAAAAGAGGCAGTAGCTTCATTTTTCGCCCGATTCGATTCGTTTTCTCTCTGATCTTTTAGGTATCTTTCCTAATGTTGTATCTATGCTTGTTAGGAGTTTATTTGCCAAGTTTGGTGTCTCTCTCTTTGATCTTTGGATTATCTTCGCCGATAATCAAGGTAAGGACAGTTATTTCATAATAACATAGATCGCATACTCTCTGGTTTCTACTTTAAGAAACTATGAGTTGTTTACTGTTCTTGTACTTTATACTTCTGATATACTACTGTAAGTACAGTAGCACTTGTTTATGTATTCTTTTTCATTATTCGAGCTTATATGAAATGTTTATTACTGCTTGATTGGATTATGCTTTTATATTCTCTTTTATATGATGAATTGTTGGTTGTGTATGTCATGACTGATCTGAGAATGTGTTTGATTAGGTATGGTCTGGGATTGAGAAGTGTCCTTTTGACGCTTCTGTCCTTGGACATCGGAGGGAATAGTATGGGATGTTCTCCGAAGATGCCTATCGACGCTTTCTCGAATCATTGGTTGTCATACCTAGGGCTGTCTAGCAGTGTTTGGCTAGGATGTCCCCGTTATATCAAACCCGAATCGGAAGGGTATTGAGACCGAACGACCCATGGTAGCAATGTGATTCACGGGCGCTCAAGACCGGTAACCAACCCGTGAGAGGACGGGAATCATATTGTGGGGACCATTTATTGGAGGGTTGCATATGGCTAGACTTGGGCTCATGGGGGCTCAAGACCGGTAACCAACCCGTGAGAGGACATGAGAGCTTCCTGTTTACCATATGTGGATAACCAATAGGGTTGATGAGTCCATATTTGAGAGAGTCGGATACGCTGACTCTAGTGTGAAGGATACCGGAAAGGATCCCGAGAGGGGAGGAATGGACGTATCTGGATCTGAGTTGATGTAACTGAGTAGATGACTTGCATTGGGCTAGGCTTTATCCTGACATGCGCTAGTACTTAGACCAATGGTGATGTGAGAGAGCGGTGACTTAAACCCCAGCCATGGAATGTCCCGAGGGATGCCGGACCCACTACCAAAAGGCGTTGTGTGACTGACCTACCCAAAAAAGTACGATGCTATGACTTAAAGCATGTCTGCCAATAGAGACCAGCATACATAGAGTTTAGATGCATATATACATTATCTGTTTCATACTGCATTGCATCTTGTTATGTTTTGATATATGTTATTTATGCTGTTATGAGTTAACTTGCCTTACTGGGTTTCTTTCGAAACTCACTCCTTTTTGTACCATATCTTTTGTTAGACTTCTCTATAGGTTTGGAATACCATGACGGTACGTATGAGGAAGCACAGGGTGAAGAAGATGAAGACTGAAGAAGAAGAAGAGCTGACTGAAGATGTGGAATATTTTTCTCTACATTCTTCTAGACTTTTACTTTACTTGTATTAGCTTAGAGCTTTACTTAGATTTCGATCTACCATCCGCATATGTTGTGGAGTATATTTCCGCTATACTCTACAGTTGTCTTTTGATTTGGTATCTTGTTAATTCGCACTCTGATATTCTTAGTGATCCTTCTGCAATCTTTTCTTGAATTTTATTATTAACTTATTAGAATACAATGATTTGTTCTTGCTTTTGATTATGTTATTGTGCTAAATGGATATGATCGTTCCTAAACTTGATCTTTTGGGCTATGGATCACTCCCCGGGTAACCCGTGATAGGGTATAGGCTGGGTGTATTTTGGTGGGATGTGACATTATCACTCTTGAGAACATGGGGAGAGCTTCCCAAAGCACCTCCTAAGCATTTGTGAGGAAGATTCCATCCAAATCATTGTCAATCATTGTTCCTTGCCTCCATCAACAACTACAAGGTATGATTCATCATTCTCACTCTCTATTCTATTCTTTTCTACTCCTTCTATTGCTGTTGAAACCTTGGAGATGGTGCTGCAACCTTGCAACCATCACTCCAAGGGTTCACACTTGCTTAAACTATGATTCTCTCCTTTGTCCATTGATGCCATGCTCTAATTTCAAGCCTTGTATATGCTTTCCTTGATTTTCTTCTTAACTTCATGCTTTCTTATCATGAACTGAGGTATATAGTGTGCTATGTCTATATTTAAGGCTAGCATATGATCCTAATTCAATTCCTATAAGTTCCCCTAGCTAATGCATGCCTTTCCAATTTAAATGCAATTGATTTGAATCCATGCTATGATTCTTGTCTATTGAACTTAGTAGCTCAATTTGGGGCTTTTTATTTAGACCATTAGATTATGTTAATTTCTTGATTTGTAGTGTCCTCATAATGTTCTTAAGCATCCCTCCAAGTTCCGGATCGATCCGAGCCCCGGAAGACCAATTTCGGACCAAAATCCCCAAAACCCATTATGCTGTCCCGAAACTATTTTGGTCGATCATCCTTGGTCGATGCCATCGACCAAGAGCATCGACCAAACTTGTTGCTGATAGCAACTTCAACCAGTTTTGACCCGTTCAACATCCGATTCTCCCGATTTCTTCTCTAATCTCTTATTTATGTTTGTTTAGGGTCTTAACACTACTCTTGGATCATTCCTTGGTAACTCTTGATTCATCATCAACTCAACATAAGATAAGGATGGTTATCTCCATAAACACATAGGCTATGTACTTATGTTTTGGTGCTTATACTTAGTGAACATAGTCTCCTAATTGCTGTTGAATATCATTGGAGTGCTATACATGTTTTAGAACAGTAGTATTGTGATTTCATATACTCTTGTCATAATGATTTATTATTCTTGTTACTTGTATTCATGATGGATCATTTCGATGTTATGATTTAACTTTTATCATGATGATGTATCAAATGTATGAGATATGATGGACTTGAGTATGTGATTGCTTAAGTATAACTTGGGATTGGGAAGTGTCCTATTGACGCTTTTGTCCTTGGGCATCGGAGGGAATAGTTTGGGATGTTCTTCGAAGGTGCCTATTGACACTTTCCCGGGTTATTGGATGACATACATATGATTGTCTAGTTGTGTGGCTAAGATTGTCCTTGTCGTGTCAGACCCGAATCGGAGTAGTGTATGGTTTGAAGGGGGATCAAGACCGGTAACCAACTCGGGAGAGGACATAAACCATGCTATGGATACCCGGAAGCGGCCATTTATTTGTAGGGTTGCAAATAGCTAGACTTGGGCTCATGGGCGCTCAAGACCGGTAACCAACCCCTGAGAGAACATGAGAGCTTCCCGTTTACTATTTGTGGATGACCAATAGGGTTGATGAGTCTGTAATCCAGGATTACGCTGACTCTAGTGTGAAGGATACCGGAAAGGATTGCCCGGGGCGAGGAATGGACGTATCTAGATCTGAATTGATACGATTGAGTAGATGACTTGCATTGGGCTAGGCTTTACCTTGACATGCGCCAATACTTATACGAAATGGTGATGTGAGAGAGTGGTGACCGAATCCCCTACCATGGTTTGAGAGGACTCTACCCAACTACTACGGTAGTCCCAAGATACGGAATTGGTTGAGGGGGAGTGACTGATGACCCAAAGAAGTATGGTGCTATGGCTTAAAGCATGCCTACAATAGAGACTAGCATTCATAGAGTTTGAATCATATTTGCATCATATGTTTCATATCATATTGCATCATGTTATGATTTGTACTTATATGATCATGATTTATGGAATAACTCCCTTGTTGAGTTCTTTTGAACTCATTCCTTTTGTGCAAATGTTGTTAGATCTTCCTACAGGTGTTGAGGACTCCGATGGCACACTTTATGAGATGGACTTTGATCCCTTATACTACCCTCCGGGTGGTAGCTACGGTGAGATCAAAGTTTTTGTGCCGAAGATGATTACTTTACATACCAGGGTTAGCCCCACTATGGTGAGGGAGCGGCCGTGCTAGGCTTTCTTCGTCCACACTTTTGAAGAGACAATTATTAAGATAGAAGAAACCCTTGCTTAGTGCCCCATTTCTCTGGATTTTGTTAAACATTTGGGATATGTAATTAACTTTCTTTGAGTTACTCTTTAAACATGGGATTGTAACGTAACTTGATTTTACTACTTTTCCGCTACCTTTGAGAGAGTGACTTTCACTCATTTTCTCATTTTTATGATTATACTTATACACTTGGTATCATTTATTTCCGCACTCTGATTATCTGTTCTTATCTTATTCATGATATCTGTTATTTATTGCTTTTACCTTGACTATCATTGTTCATGATTGTGTTATAGAGTATGTGGGAGGCATGGTCCCTCGATGCTTGATCCTTGGACTATGGATCACATTCCCAGGTATGCCAAATAGGGTACCGGCTGGGTGGATGTGACACTATGACTGTGCAGTGCTTGAGTGGCCTCAATTTACAAAAGTGGCGTGAAGAAGTTGAATGCCAAACCTAAACTTTTTGTGCATGTGGATATGACTTATCGGAGATTTTATTTGCGATAGGGTTCTTTTCCATGGCAAATAAATGGAGTATGTTGCTCCCCTATCAAGTGGGGATTGTGGACGGTGAGTTCCTTGGCCCCTAATTTCTTTTCATTCATTTCTTTAGATCAGGAATTCACCATAAGTTTTACTTCTCCTTTCAGCTTTGAAGATGGCCTCTTGTCACGACATTCTTGCCAAGTGTAGGGTTGCAAAGATGGCAGCATACGAGGACACTTCCAAGACGAAGGGGGCAGTGGAAGGATGACTACGTCGATATGACCAAACTCCCCCACATCCAATGGCCAAAACCCCTTTGGATTCCGAATTGAAGACCCTAGAGGAGGTGGACGGAGCTCTTAGAGAGAAGGCATTGAAATTGGTGACTTCCAAGAAGAGAGATGCCGGGAAGTCCTTTGCTCCCAAGCCGCCAGTTCCTCCTCCTAGGGCCCTTGCCCAAACCAATTTTGTCATCAAAGACTGGAAGCATCCCTTGTCACCACAAAAAGGGAAGGAGAAAGTCATCAAGTCTTTCAAGACAGCTCCTCCCCAAGATGATAAAAAATTCTAGGGGTACTCGAAGTTGATTGGATATGGAGTCATGTTTGACTCTCACTATGTCAAGCACAAAAGGAAACTTGTCGTGGATGACAACAAGGGGAATCCACTTCCCAGGGAAACCACAGTTGCGGGAGAGATTGTAGTAACGACAACGTCATTGGAAGGGGCTACAATAGTAGCAACAACAACAACAACAACAACAAGGAGTTAGGGACAGACTCCCAAAGGAAGCAGGCCGAACAGATGGTCCCCAAATGGGCTCTGATTGAGGGTTTCTCCATTTGAGACAAAACCTTCAAGGCAGGGGACTAGGCGGAGCATGCAGTGGCCCCCACTAACCAACAGAACCTTCGAGACATGAATGATCAAAAATTAGAGGCCATTGCCACTCGGTAAGTTACTTTAAAGCAATAACATTTACTCTCCTCTTTAACTAACTTGGTTGTTTTTGTAGTGATATTCAGTGTGCCACTAGTGAAGTGATTGAACTTCAAAGGCAGATTTTGGTGTATTGCAGAGAAGCCAAAGAACTCTGCAAACAATTGCTTGAAGCCCATAAGAAGTATGAATTTCTGGTGGTAGACAAGGAAAAATTGAAAAAGGAGTTGGAGGAGGCCAAGAAGAAAGCTTCCGACAGCTTTACGAATGAGAAGTACTAAAAGTTTTGCTAGGATACAACCGACAAAGAGAAAGATGATGCTATCAAGGAAAGAGATGCAACCTTGGAGGAGAAGGTTGGGACCTTGGTCCAAGTGCAAGTTGTTGTGACTAAAATATCCACTGCCGGTTTATATCGGCCAAACCAATCTTAGCCGGGTTCGATTGAGAGATAAAAGAAGGATGATCAGCGACGTCCAAAGAGGAGCGATGATTCGATGGCTGTGATTGAAAAAGTGATTATAAGCGGGAAAACCAGTATAAAAGCGAGGAAAGATTCGTAAGAAGGTAAGTCTCTAGAATAAGTCTCTAGAATCAACCAAACTCTAAGCTCACTCTGATTGAACTCCATTAAAGCACTTTAGAAGCTCCAGAGAGCTCTAAAAGATCATCTTCACCATATCGACTAGATCGTCGAGAGGCAGACTCCGATCAAGACGATCGGCTCTGTTTCTTACTGGTATTCTGTTTCTTTCAGGAGTGAGAGGTTGATCGATCGAAGAGCAAACCAGATCGAATTAGATCTGAGGATTTCGGTACGGAAAACTACGGTTCAAGGCGATCGGCAGAAATAGCACCAACACAAGTGGGTCACTGAGAAGTGGATAAGCTTAAGACTAAGAATGCCAACCTTACCGAAAAGTGCACTCAATTGGAGGTAGAGAAGAAAAAGGTTGAGCTAGAGTTGCAGGAGTTGAAGGGTCAGGTTGCCCAGCTCAAAGAAAAAGCAACAACCATTGAAGCAAGGGTGTTGGCGGAATTTAGGACATCTCAGGAGTACAAGGATGAGTTGATTGAAGCCTCTCTACCATTTTTTGAGCAAGGGATGTATTCGGCTTTGGAAGAAGTGATCAAATTCTTCTCTGAAGAGGTGATCCACAAACTTTACCCCTTTGCAATCAATGCTGACACATACATGGGGCTCAAACAGCCAGTTCCCAGATGGATGTCTCCATCAACACCAGTTCCTGAAGAAGCTCCTCTTGTAACCAAAGAGGCTCCTCCAATCCCCACTGAGGCTCCTCCATAAATGGCGAAGTCTGTTTAGCAACTGAAAATCCTGGACAAGTTTCAACTTCGGTATTGTTTTTAGAAGGAGTTCTGTCCACATCCCCCCCAGCCAAGTACCTAACCATGATAACAAAGGGGTGATCCACAGTCCCAAAGACAAGTTCAGGGCGATCATATACCCACATTGCACAATAATATAATCAAGAGCAAAGAATAATTGTTGTATAAATATGTTAAGAAACAAATCAAGAAAGATCTCAGAATAAATCTGAAGGAATATTAGATTGCAGAATACAATGATACCAATCAAAGTATAGAGTATAGTGGAAAATAACTCTATAGATCAATGTGGAAGGTAGATCGAATCTCTAATGTATTACAACTGAAAGAGTTAAAGAGGTCTCTAAACAAATTTAAAAACTAATCGTAATAAGTTTCCTTGTCCATAAGATAATGTCTAAATTCGAAGATCTTCGTCTCTTGCACGGGACACTCCACAAGGTCGGACTAATTCTGGTACGCACAGTCTTCATAGGGACATGCCTCACCGTGATGTTCGTTATCGCCAAAATCTTATCGATTGTACGGATCACTCGTCGTGGTCTCGTAGTCTTGGATCTCACCATCATCTACACTTGCAGCAAAGTCTAAAACATTGTCCCCAAAGGGTGAGCTCAAAAGAACTCAGGAATCAATTCAATCACAATTAACAATTTACACACAGTTCAGAACAAACATGATGCCATATGATATGAGATAGTAATGCAAATATGCTTCTAACTCTATATATGCTAGTCTCTTGTGGCAAACACACATTAAGATAGAACACCATACTCCTCTGTGTAGTCTCAGTCACTCTCCCTCACAACTCTTAAGCACGTCTTTTGGGTTCTTCGTAGTAATTGGGTCTTGGCATGTGAAATCCCGCAAAACCCTAATTCAGAAATCCTTAGTGAAGATCCCATTTTGGAAACCTTGTCTAACATTGGAAGAAGATGTATCTTGAATGAAGTTTGACCGGAAAGGTGGGCCAAGAATATTGTGATGATACCTTTGGAAGGTCCTATAAAGTAAGGCAAGACCCTTTCTTAAGTTGAAAAAGGACCCAAGTGGAGCTTGTGGCTTCCGGAGACCAAAGGACCAATTTGACCAAGGGGGGCATTGCCTAGTCGATTGCCTTGGTCACCCAGGTAACCAAGCCAAGCGACCAAAGCGGGCCAGGGATAAAATTGTCAATCTTGGAGAAATTAGGTTTTTGGAGCCCTATATATTCAAACTTCGATCTAATTCGTACCACTTTGCCTCTTAGCTATTGGAGAACATGAGAAGAACCCTAGAACTTCCTCCTGAAGCCCAAGGTTGATCCCAAGCATCCGTGAGAGATTCCTCCATTGAATCTTCTTCTACAAGGTTAGTATTTGCATCCATTCCCTCTAGATCTACCCTCTCTACTGTATTAACGCATTGTTGTGATTGTGAGGAAGGTCTTACACTACTGTAATGACATAATCTTTGATCCTCATAGTCTTAGAGTGAACTCCCATTCACAATTCTTTCCATGGACAACACTGTATGATTGCGGTATTAAAACTATTATAATCTTCATGATCTTATCTCTACTTGTGTTGTTTGACCCCTAACTTATGTTAGATATATTCCTAAGTGAATTTTCGACCATGATCTTCCATTTTCTTATCTTTACAATGAATCCCCATTCATTCTAGTGTATCTATGAAATATCTACAAATCGATTTCGGATCAAGTCTATTATGTGATCTGATAGATTTCTATTCCAATGACCATGTTAGATGCTTAGATCATGCTAGATACTATTTTAGAATTTTCGGTATTAATTTCGGAGTGTTCCTGTAAAACCCAGCCCTAACCTTGACCCGGAAACCTTGTTATTTGTAGGTCCGATGACCCGAAGTAAAGTAAGAAGTCAGCTTTGGGCCATCCCAGTAGAGGACTTGGTGTCTGGCTTTGAATCCATGAAAGTTGATGATGAGGTTCTATTTATGGAAACTGAATCCTGATGAAGATCTAATTAGTTGATGGACTTGGAGTGCTCTCTATCTTGGTTTGAAGGCATTTCTACCTATTAGGTAAGTCACTTGACTTGTGTGCAAAACCCCTTTAGGATTGGATTTGATCTGGACCTTCAATTCCCTGTTTTGGTCTTGCTGTCAACATTGGTCGACCGATTGGTCGATCGGGCCGATCGACCAATCCACTCGACCAATGAGTGCTTGTCTTTGGCAATTAGGTTGTTCTTGCTCTATTTAAGTCCAATCTCGAGTCCACTTCGTATTTGCTGCCTCCAAACCCTCTGGAACGAACCAAAAACCTCTGCAAGTCACCTCTCTTGCATCCTTGGTGTTTTCTTGACGGATCTTCGTCGAAACTCTTCTTTTTGCATCAAAAGGTATGTCTACTCTCTCTTCTTCTCCTCCATCTTTGTTTTTCTTTCCTTTTTGAGTTGAGACAGTAGAAGAGATGCTGCATTCTCTGTTGCAAACATCTCTGAACATGTTCTCATGATCATCCTAAGGATTTGAGGCTAGAACAATGATCTTAACCATGATCATTGCAAGCTTTTGAAGGAATCATGATCAAACCATGATTTAATCTCTGTTAAACTTCTAATCTGAATTCGATCTCTTTGGATCTTCTATGTTGATCATGTTAGTAGGTAATTCTTTGTGTTTTCTTTCCATGATCCATAATCTATAGATTTCTAGTTGTTCTTTTCTACCATACTATGTGTTCTTCATGATGCATGATAGTTACATATATGGTAGGTTTTATTTCCTTATTTAGATTTATGCTTCTAAGCCTTATTCCATGAAGATCTATGTATGTTTTCATGTTTTCATTACCGAAAGCAATGATCCATCCTCCTATTGTTCTTGTCTTTGTTTTCTATTTCAAATTTATCAAGATCCATGATTGAGTTAATTATGGTAACTTTTTGTTTCCTAATTTGGATCTTGATACCTTGATTTGATTAGTGTTTTGAGGTCCCCTATATGTTAGAATACTACTGATGTAGTCTACCCCTTGATTAGTACCCTTTTGAACCACCAAATTCGGATTTCATATCTTAAAACTCTGATTTTATAGGCTACTGTCTGCATTGGTCGACTGATTGGTCGACTGGACCACTCGACCAATCCACTCGACCAATGAGTACAACAACTCCAGATTTGGTCTGTTTCGGATGTTTTGATATCTTTTCTGTTAGGGATCTTTCCTAATATGTTGTATATACTTGTTTAGGACCTTCTTCTCAAGTTTGCCAAGATCTTACTTGATTTCTTAGGATTCCTTTGCGAGTTATAAAAGGTAAGGATGGTTATTTCCTTAATTACATAGATAGCATGAATCTAGTTTCTATATTTGAATATCATAGATATGATTCCTAAATTAGATTCTTACAATGATATACTACTGTTGCATAACTTTGATTACAGTAGCATTATTTATTCATGTTGAATTGATTCATGTATGATTTACTTACCGATTATATACAAGTGATTGTATTTATTGATTTCTTTCCATATATGAAGTTACCATATATGTGATGATATGAATTGATGCATGTGTATGCTTAAGTATGGTTTGGAAAGGAGAGGTGTCCTTTCGACACTTCTGTCCTTGGACTACTACGGGAATATTATGGGATGTTTCCGGAGATGCCCTCTGGACACCTTCCTAAACTGTTGGATGACATATCTAGGATTGTCTAGTAGTGTTTGGCTAGGATGTCCTGTTATGTCGGACCCTAATCGGAGGGGTATTGAGACCGAACGACCCGTGGTAGCAATGGGGATTCATGGGCGCTCAAGACCGGTAACCAACCCGTGAGAGGACAGGGAATCACATTGTGGGGGCCATTTATTGGTAGGGTTGCATATGGTTAGACTTGGGCTCACGGGCGCTTAAGACCGGTAACCAACCCGTGAGAGGACGTGAGAGCTTCCCGTTTACCGTATGTGGATGATCAATAGGGTTGATGAGTCCGTAGTCCGAGTTGGTCGGTGCCATAGGATACGCTGACTCTAGTGTGAAGGATACTGGAAAGGATCGTCGGGGACGAGGAATGGAAGTATCTGGATCCGACTTGATGTAACTAAGTAGAAGACTTGCATTTGGCTAGGTTTTACCCCGACATGCGCCGTACTTATACCAAATGGTTGTGAGAGAGTGTGTTGACTTAACCCCCCTGCCAAGGTTTGTCCCGAGGGATGAAGGACCCATTACCAATCGGCTGCTCGAGACCGGTGAAATGATCCGTGAGAGAATCCAAGATATCTTAAATGGTTGAGGATGTGAGTGGACTTTCCTAAAGAAGTACGGTGTTATGACTTAAAGCATGTCTGCCAATAGAGACCAGCATACATAGAGTTAGATTCATTCATTCATTGTTTGTCTCATATCATATTGCATTCATGATTGTTCGGAATCCTGCCATTTATGTTATTATGGATTTTTAATCGCCTTACCGAGTTTCTTTGAAACTCATTCCTTTATTGTACAATGTTTGTTAGACTATCCCGCAGTCTTGAGTACTATGACGGTCCCTATGAAGAAGCGCAAGGCGAAGAGGCATATCTCCAGGAAGGTGATTGCGGTTACCACAATTACTCCCGAAGATCCCGCGGGTGGTTATGCTCCGTACGATGCTTAGTCCGACCATTGAGTGGAAGCGTCCTTGTGCTATTTATGAGATTTACACTTATAAGGATGTTGTCTATAAAGTGGAGAACAATTTAGTTACCCAATGTACTTGTTACTGGGATTATGTTTTGTCTAGTTATTCTTTTAGAGCTACTTTTCCGCTGGTTGTAAAGTGGGATTTTTGCCTCGCTTTACTTATCTGTTTGATACTCTGATTATATTTAGTATTCTGATTCATTTATGATTCATTCTTTCTTTATTGGATCTATGATTTATCTTCCGCACTCTTGTTATGATTGTTCATGATTATGTTATTGTTTATGTGGGAGGTTGATCACTCGATACCTGATCTTCGGGCTGTGGATCACACTCTCGGGTATGCCAGATAGGGTACCGGCTGGGAGGGCGTGATAGATTGGTCACTCGACCAATCACTCGACCAAATGTCACAGTGACCTCATTTGCTGTTGAATTTTTGGAAAATGTGATTTTTGCCTTATGGAATATTGTTTGATAACTATATGGATATATTTGAGCATGATTTAAGTTTTCAAATCATTTGGACTTGTGGTTTATGTTGAATCTTCGAAATTCGGTATTTTGATGTTCTCGGTTTTGCAGAATGGTTACTCTGAGAAGTGGGCGTGGTGAATCCAGTGGTCATGGAGGTGGTGAAGTACCTCAGGGAGTTGGTGAAGTACCTCATGGAGGTGGTGAGATACCAAATGTTGATCGGGGTACTCATGAGATCCCCGGTGCCCCGAATGTTGGAAGTTTCGAGATATTGCCAATATTATGGGCAATATGATGCAGCGACAAGCGGCTCGGTTCAACCAGATGTTGGTGGGTTTCATGACTCTACATAATGAGACCCGGGCTGGTGCTAATGCGAATCCTCATGCCGCAGTCTTGAATGCGGGAGGTTTAGCTGGAACTCCTCATACTCGCTTGATGGAGAGTTTTCTGAAGATGCAAGTACCCACTTTCACTGGAGTTACCAAGGACCCCTTGTTTCCTAACAAGTGGCTTCGTGAGTTGGAGAAGGCTTTCCGACATCTGCAATGCTCGGAAGCTCGAAGATTTTGTTTGCTTGAACGTGAAGTTGCAACAAGAAGCCGATGCATGGTGGATCTCCACTCGTCCTGTTTTGGAAGGTTTGCATGCGGGAGTTGTAACTTGGGAGTTATTCAAAGAGGCTTTTTGTATGAACTACTTTCCCGAGGCGGTGAAAGATGCGAAGGAAGTTGAGTTCATGATTCGACTCAAGGAACTCTGTCGTGTTGGAGTACCAACGAAGTTCGAGGAGCTTCATTTCTTTGCTCCAGATTCTTTGAAGGAAGACCTCGCCAAAGCAAAGAAGTTCTTCAAAGGACTGCGCCCTGCCATTAAAGCTTACCTCACAGTCCAGCCTATAGTGAGCTATGCTCAAGTGGTGCAGAACTCGAAGAAGTTGGAAGAAACGAGAGAAGGAAAGTGCTCGTGTGCAAAAGCCTTGGCGATCAAGGAATTCTGGTTTGGTGGATCGCAATGACCGTCGTTTTGTGAGACCTACACCCTACCCCACTCCTACCTTTCGGGCTAAGAGTGTAGGTCGAACACGGGTTTTCAGCAGCCCGGCCAGTTTAGACAAGATATGGCGGAAACCGACCACCAGCAAGTGCAAGTGCAAGTGCAAGGCCTTTTGTTCGAAGCCCTCTGTTGCAGCCACCCCTGTTGGATCCAGCAATCCTGTCTGCTTCTCTGCAAGCAAGCTGGTCATTTTGCTCGTGCTGTCCGAGCGGCCTGCCCAGCAGCCTGCCCAGTGGTGAAGAGTGCTCCTGCTCCTCCCTCTCCGGTAGAGTTTTCAGTATTTCCGATCTTTGAGCAGGATCCAAGCCATGATGTGATTACAGGTACATTGTTAGTCGCTTCTATTTCTGCATTTGTCTTATTTGATACGGGTGCATCTCATTCGTTCATGTCATCTCGCATTCATCAAGAAGACTAACCTAATCCCCGAGAAGTTGTCTAGTTGTTTATTGATTAGTACACCTCTGGTCCTATTGTGAAACTAGATAAGGGGTTATCTAAATGTCCTGTGTTGATTGGTGAGAAGAACTTGGAAGCCAATTTTGTGATTCTTGACATGAAGGACTTCGATGTTATTTTGGGAATCGATTGGTTGACAGCCCACAAAGCTGTGTTCCTTTGTTCCTCAAAGAAGATTCAGTTCCATATTTGTGGAAGTCCGGTCTTTGAATTTCGGGGTGAAAAGAGAAGGGTTTGTAAGAAGGTGCTTTGTCTGCACCGATGCAAGTCTATGCCCTAGTGGATGATGCTTCATCCGAAGGCAAGGGTATAGTGGAGAAAAGAGTCGACGAAGTCGAGTTGTCTGCGACTTTGTTGATGTCTTCCCCGATGATCTATCGGAGTGCCTCCGGACAGAGATGTCGAATTCTCTATTGATCTCGTCCCCGGTGCTGCACCGGTATCTAAAGCTCCGTACAGGATGGCTCCTACTGAGTTGAAAGAGTTGCAAAATCAGTTGAATGAGCTCATTGATAGAGGTTTCGTGCAGCCTAGTGTGTCACCTTGGGGAGCTCCGGTCTTGTTCGTCAAGAAGAAAGACGGTAGTATGCGCTTGTGCATCGACTACCGTGAGTTGAATAAGTTGACTATCAAGAATAGATATCCGCTGCCCGGAATCGATGATCTCTTCGATCAGTTGAAGGGTGCAGTTGTGTTCTCAAAGATTGACTTAAGGTCCGGATATCACCAATTGAAAGTGAAGTCTAGTGATATCTTCAAGACAGCTTTCCGAACGCGGTATGGTCACTACGAATTTAGAGTCATGCCCTTCGGATTAACCAATGCTCCTGCGGTGTTCATGGACCTCATGAACCGAGTATTTCATGATGTGCTTGATAAGTTTGTGATTGTTTTCATTGATGACATCTTGATCTATTCGAAGAGCGAAGAAGAGCATGCGAGTCATCTAAGTTTCACTTTGCAAAGGTTGCGAGAAAAGAAGTTGTTCGCTAAGTTTAGCAAGTGTGATTTACCGGCTTAAGAGAGTGGTATTCCTTGGTCATGTAGTTTCAGCCGAAGGTATTCGTGTCGATCCCGAAAAGGTCCAAGCTGTGGCTGATTGGGAAAGACCGATGTCAGTAACGGAAATAAGAAGTTTTCTTGGATTGGCGGGTTACTACCGAAGGTTTATTGAGAACTTTTCTCGGTTGGCTGCTCCTATGACTAAGTTGACCAGGAAAGAAGAAAAGTTTGTTTGGTCCGACGCCTTTGTGAGAAGAATTTCCAAGAGTTGAAAGATAGATTGACAAGTGCCCCGGTTTTGACTATACCCGATAGTTCCGGTGGTATGACAGTTTATACCGATGCGTCAAAGATTGGTTTGGGTTGTGTCTTGATGCAGCATGGCAAGGTCGTAGCCTATGCTTCTCGGCAATTGAAGGATTATGAGCGGAATTACCCCACTCACGATCTAGAACTTGCCGCCGTTGTCTTTGCTTTGAAGATTTGGAGACATTATCTTTACGGTGAGAAGATTGCCATTTTCACGGATCATAAGAGTTTGAAATACTTCTTTACCCAAAAGGAGTTGAACATGAGACAAAGGAGATGGTTGGAACTAGTCTCCGATTATGATTGTGATATTCAGGATCATCCCGGGAAAGCAAATGTTGTTGCTGATGCTCTTAGTAGGAAGAACCGGAAGAAGACTTTGGATTTGAATGCTTTGAGTTTACCATTGTGGTCTTCTATTGAGAGTTTTGATTTGGAAATCGTTCTCGAGAATTCTGATTTTATTCTTTCTCGCCATGAGGGCAAGATCTGGTCTTAGAGATAAGATTGTTGCTCTGCGAGAGTTCGATCAAGAGTTTTTGATCAAAGTTGAGAAGATTTCTTCGAATCTCGAGTCGGACCCCGACTTTGGTATATCCATGGATGGTGCTTTGTTGTTTAGAGGAAGACCTGTGTGCACCCAAAACGAAGAAGTTAAGAAAGAAATATTGAAGGAAGCACACCAGTCGGTCTTTCTTTACACACAGGAAGCACCAAGATGTACAAGGACTTGAAGGAACATTTTTGGTGGATTGGTCTAAAGGCGGATGTTGATGATTTTGTTGCCAAGTGTGAGACTTGCCAACGTGTGAAAGCCGTTCGACAACCTCCATCTGGATTACTTCAACCCCTTCCTATTCCTAGTTGGAAGTGGGAGGATATCTCCATGGACTTTGTGACTAGCTTGCCTCGGACAAGTAAAGGCAATGACACTTTGTGTGGGTGATTGTTGATAGGTTGACCAAATCAGCCCATTTCATTCCTATGAAGATCACTCATACTCGGATAAGCTAGCAAGGCTTTATGTGGATAATGTGGTTCGTCTGCATGGTGTGCCATTGAGTATTGTCTCGGATCGTGATCCTAGGTTCACCTCAAGGTTTTGGAATAGTTTGCGAAGGCCTTGGGAACCTAATTGAACTTGAGTACAGCTCATCATCCACGGTCCGATGGACAATGCGAGCGGACAATTCAGACATTGGAAGACATGCTCAGATCTTGTGTGGTGGATATGGGTGGTAATTGGGATGAACACCTAGCTTTGGTTGAGTTTGCCTATAACAACGGTTATCAAGCCACAATAGGCATGGCTCCATTCAAGGCTTTGTATGGCAGTACTTGTAGGACACCTTTGTCTTTGGACTGAGACAGGTGAAAGAAAAGTCTTAGGTCCCGAGATGATTAAAGCTACAAGTGCTATGGTAGATATGATAAGAGAAAGGATTAAGTCCGCTTGATCGAGACAGAAATCTTATGCTTGATAAGAGAAGGACCGATTTGGAATTTCAAGTTGGAGAGAAAGTCTTTCCGAAGGTCTCACCAATGAAGGGTGTGATGAGATTCAATGTTAAGGGAAAGCTTAGCCCTCGTTACATTGGACCTTTCGAGATTTTGGAAAAGGTTGGACCTGTTGCGTATCGATTAGCATTACCTCCGCCTCTTGCTGGTGTGCACAATGTGTTTCATATTTCGATGCTCCGAAAATACATAGAGAATCCGGAACACATTTTGCAGCAAGCACCTAAGAAGGACTTAGTGCTGACTTGACCTATGATGAAGAACAGGCCGAAATCTTGGATAGGAAGGACAAGCAGCTGCGGAATCGCGCCATTCCTTTGGTGAAGATTCGGTGGAAGAACCATACCCCTGAAGAAGCTTCTTGGGAGAAGGAAGAAGATATGAAGGAGAAGTTTCCTTACCTCTTTGGAAGCACAGTACGCTTTCAATTTCGGGGACGAAATTTCTTTAAGGGGGGAGAATGTAAAACCCAGCCCTAACCTTGACCCGGAAACCTTGTTATTTGTAGGTCCGATGACCCGAAGTAAAGTAAGAAGTCAGCTTTGGGCCATCCCAAGAGAGGACTTGGTGTCCGGCTTTGAATCCATGAAAGTTGATGATGAGGTTCTATTTATGGAAACTGAATCCTGATGAAGATCTAATTAGTTGATGGACTTGGAGTGCTCTCTATCTTGGTTTGAAGGCATTTCTACCTATTAGGTAAGTCACTTGACTTGTGTGCAAAACCCCTTTAGGATTGGATTTGTTCTGGACCTTCAATTCCTGTTTTGGTCTTCTTTGTCGGCATTGGTCGACTGATTGGTCGATCGGGCCAATCGACCAATCCACTCGACCAATGAGTGTCTGTCTTTGGCAATTAGGTTGTTCTTGCTCTATTTAAGTCCAATCTCGAGTCCACTTCGTATTTGCTGCCTCCAAACCCTCTGGAACGAACCAAAGACCTCTGCAAGTCACCTCTCTTGCATCCTTGGTGTTTTCTTGACGGATCTTCGTCGAAACTCTTCTTTTTGCATCAAAAGGTATGTCTACTCTCTCTTCTTCTCCTCCATCTTTGTTTTTCTTTCCTTTTTGAGTTGAGACAGTAGAAGAGATGCTGCATTCTCTGTTGCAAACATCTCCGAACATGTTCTCATGATCATCCTAAGGATTTGAGGCTAGAACAATGATCTTAACCATGATCATTGCAAGCTTTTGAAGGAATCATGATCAAACCATGATTTAATCTCTGTTAAACTTCTAATCTGAATTCTGATCTCTTTGGATCTTCTATGTTGATCATGTTAGTAGGTAATTACTGTGTTTTCTTTCCATGATCCATAATCTATAGATTTCTAGTTGTTCTTTTCTACCATACTATGTGTTCTTCATGATGCATGATAGTTACATATATGGTAGGTTTTATTTCCTTATTTAGATTTATGCTTCTAAGCCTTATTCCATGAAGATCTATGTATGTTTTCATGTTTTCATTACCGAAAGCAATGATCCATCCTCCTATTGTTCTTGTCTTTGTTTTCTATTTCAAATTTATCAAGATCCATGATTGAGTTAATTATGGTAACTTTTTGTTTCCTAATTTGGATCTTGATACCTTGATTTGATTAGTGTTTTGAGGTCCCCTATATGTTAGAATACTACTGATGTAGTCTACCCCTTGATTAGTACCCTTTTGAACCACCAAATTCGGATTTCATATCTTAAAACTCTGATTTTATAGGCTACTGTCTGCATTGGTCGACTGATTGGTCGACTGGACCACTCGACCAATCCACTCGACCAATGAGTACAAAGCAACTCCAGATTTGGTCCGTTTCGGATGTTTTGATATCTTTTCTGTTAGGGATCTTTCCTAATATGTTGTATATACTTGTTTAGGACCTTCTTCTCAAGTTTGCCAAGATCTTACTTGATTTCTTAGGATTCCTTTGCGAGTTATAAAAGGTAAGGATGGTTATTTCCTTAATTACATAGATAGCATGAATCTAGTTTCTATATTTGAATATCATAGATATGATTCCTAAATTAGATTCTTACAATGATATACTACTGTTTGCATAACTTTGATTACAGTAGCATTATTTATTCATGTTGAATTGATTCATGTATGATTTACTTACCGATTATATACAAGTGATTGTATTTATTGATTTCTTTCCATATATGAAGTTACCATATATGTGATGATATGAATTGATGCATGTGTATGCTTAAGTATGGTTTGGAAAGGAGAGGTGTCCTTTCGACACTTCTGTCCTTGGACTACTACGGGAATATTATGGGATGTTTCCGGAGATGCCCTCTGGACACCTTCCTAAACTGTTGGATGACATATCTAGGATTGTCTAGTAGTGTTTGGCTAGGATGTCCTGTTATGTCGACCCTAATCGGAGGGGTATTGAGACCGAACGACCCGTGGTAGCAATGGGGATTCATGGGCGCTCAAGACCGGTAACCAACCCGTGAGAGGACAGGAATCACATTGTGGGGGCCATTTATTGGTAGGGTTGCATATGGTTAGACTTGGGCTCACGGGCGCTTAAGACCGGTAACCAACCCGTGAGAGGACGTGAGAGCTTCCCGTTTACCGTATGTGGATGATCAATAGGGTTGATGAGTCCGTAGTCCGAGTTGGTCGGTGCCATAGGATACGCTGACTCTAGTGTGAAGGATACCGGAAAGGATCGTCAGGGACGAGGAATGGAAGTATCTGGATCTGACTTGATGTAACTAAGTAGAAGACTTGCATTTGGCTAGGTTTTACCCCGACATGCGCCGATACTTATACCAAATGGTTGTGAGAGAGTGTGTTGACTTAACCCCCCGCCAAGGTTTGTCTCGAGGGATGAAGGACCCATTACCAATCGGCTGCTCGAGACCGGTGAAATGATCCGTGAGAGAATCCAAGATATCTTAAATGGTTGAGGATGTGAGTGGACTTTCCTAAAGAAGTACGATGTTATGACTTAAAGCATGTCTGCCAATAGAGACCAGCATACATAGAGTTAGATTCATTCATTCATTGTTTGTCTCATATCATATTGCATTCATGATTGTTCGGAATCCTGCCATTTATGTTATTATGGATTTTTAATCGCCTTACTTGAGTTTCTTTGAAACTCATTCCTTTATTGTACAATGTTTGTTAGACTATCCTGCAGTCTTGAGTACTATGACGGTCCCTATGAAGAAGCGCAAGGCGAAGAGGCATATCTCCAGGAAGGTGATTGCGGTTACCACAATTACTCTGAAGATCCCGCGGGTGGTTATGCTCCGTACGATGCTTAGTCCGACCATTGAGTGGAAGCGTCCTTGTGCTATTTATGAGATTTACACTTATAAGGATGTTGTCTATAAAGTGGAGAACAATTTAGTTACCCAATGTACTTGTTACTGGGATTAGGTTTTGTCTAGTTATTCTTTTAGAGCTACTTTTCCGCTGGTTGTAAAGTGGGATTTTTGCCTCGCTTTACTTATCTGTTTGATACTCTGATTATATTTAGTATTCTGATTCATTTATGATTCATTCTTTCTTTATTGGATCTATGATTTATCTTCCGCACTCTTGTTATGATTGTTCATGATTATGTTATTGTTTATGTGGGAGGTTGATCACTCGATACCTGATCTTCGGGCTGTGGATCACACTCTCGGGTATGCCAGATAGGGTACCGGCTGGGAGGGCGTGACAGTTCCGAACTCGAACTCGAACAAGAAGTTTCTGACCAAAATTGGAGTTTGTTGTCTGTATATTGTTGGCTTGGTCGCTTGCCTTGGTCACCCAAGCGACCAAGCCCAAGCGACCAAAGGGGTCTGTGACATCAACTTTGCTTTGTTTTGACTCCGTTTCTTCTTTGATCATTAGGGTTTGATCCTTATGTTCTATACTTGTTTGTTTAGAGTTATTTTGGTGATTTTGGACTTACCCTCTGACCTCATACTTCGGAGTTACGAATCAAATACAAGGTGAGTACGTTCACTCAAGATTGACAAGATTGCATTCAATGTTTTGATAGAACTTGTATGAATGATTTAACTACTGTTTAGGACTTAATTGTTACTATTATACTTCTGCAATTACAGTATACTATTCATGATGTGATTTACATATTATTATGAATGTGAATTGATGGGGTGAGTTGGACTTTGTTATGATGTTTATGGAATCATGATGTGATGTGATTGCCTAGGTTGTGGTTTTGGATTGGGGAATGCCCTTTTGGCATTTCTATCATTTGACACCAGTGGAGCTGGTATGGGACACATTCCTATGGTGCCCCTTGGCACTTTCCATAACTACTAGTTGAAATACTTAGGTTTTGTCTAAAAGTGTTTGGCTAGGGAAACCTTGTCATATCTAACCCTATCCAAAGGGGTATTGAGGCCGAGTGACCCGTGGCAGCTGTGAAATCCAGCCCAAACCTAAGCTAGACACCCTATCTGTTTTGGGTGAAGAAGGACTTGTTTAATGATTGACCTTGAAGTTGGACCTTAAATACTGTGTTGTTAATCTTGGAAAGTCCTAGGAAGTCAAATCAGACCTCTCCCTTAGTGTACAAAGACCCGAATTGAAGGAAGACAACTATGGGCCCTCTTAGTGGAAGACATGGTGTTTGACCCTGAACCCATGGAGATTGATGATGGTGCTCCATACTTGGAAGCTTTGTCAGTGTTTAATAAGAAACTGCACCTTGAAGAAGGGGAGTTTAGTTGATGGACCTAATGCACTCCTGGACTTGAATTGAAGGTAATTCTCTAACCTAGACTAGTCAATTGAGATGTAGGAAGAAACCCACTTGAATTTGAGTTGATCTTGACCTCCAATTCCCTGTTTTGAGTTGCTGTCTTATGCTAGTTGACTGGACCAGTCAGCCAGCTGAATATAAGATCCGAGAAAATCTTCTCTTTTAGGTCTTTTGCTGTCCTATTTAAGTACACTTCGTATTCTTAAGTCTCCCTTGCTGCCATAACCTATTGTGGACGTGGGAAACCTCCTCTTAGGCCTCTCCTTGGTTTTGGTGAAGTGCTCTTGCAAGATTCCTTGATTTTCTTCTCTAAGTTCATATTCAAGGTAAGAAATCTACTGCTCTCTTTCTAATTCACTCTTATCTGATCTTGTTCTTGCTACTGAGGTTATGAAGAAGGTGCTGCAACCTTGCAACCACCTCTTCTACAATCTCTTTGTGTCACATCCACCCAGCCGGTACCCTATCTGGCATACCCGAGTGTGTGATTCACAACCCCGAAGATCAAGTATCGAGGAAATCATCCTCCCACATAAGCAATAACATAATCATGAACGGATAAAATAAAATCAAGTGTAATATTATAAATAAAAGATCCAAGCAAGGAAATGAATAATAGTATAATTAGAGTGCGGAAAAATGATACCAGATGTAAACATAAAAAAGGAGTAGAGTGAGGCGGAATCTCACTCCACAATTACAAATGGAAATGTAGCACATAAGTCTAAAAGAAATACAAATGTTTCTAAAGGAAAGGAAAGAAAGAATTTCAAACTAAACTATGAGTCTTCTACTCAATAGATAACATCTTTAAAGTAGTGGACTTCATCAATCAAAGTAAGACGTTCCAACTCCACATTAGGTCTAATCGTAGTACACAATGTGACCAAACGTGGGATCATCAATGTGATCTTCATTGTAGCCAGCACCTTGCGTGTAGTACGCTTCTTCAACTGGTGCTTCTTCATATTTCCCTTCATAGTAATCAGTACCTGTAGAGGAATCTAACACAAGAGGTTGCTGTGAAACCCAGCCCTAACCTTGACTCGGAAACCCTGTTGTTTGTAGGTCTGACAACCCAAAGCAAGGCAAGAAGTCAACTATGGGCCACCTCAGTGGAAGACTTGGTGTTTGGCTTAGAATCCATGAGTGTGGATGACAGTGTTCCATTTATGAAAACTGCACCCTGTTGAAGATGGAATTAGTTGATGGACTTGGAGTACTCTCTGACTTGGTTCGAAGGCATTTCTACCTACTAGGTAAGCCACTTAGTGTGTGTGCAAAACCCCTTCATGTTTGGATTTGATCTGAGCCTTCAATTCCCTGTTTTGGACTTGTTTGTCTTGCTTGGTCGATGGGCCAGTCGACCAATCAAACAACCAATGGGATCTGTTTTGCTGAATTAGGTCTTGGCTTCTCTATTTAAGTCCAACTTCGAGTCTAACTCGTCTTTTGTGCCTCCAAACTCCTTGGAACAAACCAGAGACCTCTTCAAGTCATCTCCTGTGCATCCTTGGTGATTTTCTTGACGGATCTTCGTCAAATCTCTTGCATTTACACAAAAAGGTATGTGATCATCCTCCTTTCTTCTTCATCTTTGATTCTTCATTGTTTTTCTTTCCTTTTCTGTTTGAGGACAGTAGAATTGATGTTGCATCTCTGTTGCAACCATCACTCTACTCATCTCCTCTCTTTTCCTAAGGATTTAAAGCTTGATGGATGATCTTCATCAAGATCGTCACTCACTTTTGAACGAAAACCATGTATTCATCTTCTTTCCTTTTTTAGATTCAATGTTCTTTAGTCTTAGATCTGTTTTTCTAGAAGATATATGCATGCTTTTCATGAATCCTTTATCAGACTAGTAATCCATCATCGTATAGCTTCTCGTCCATGATTTTTCTATGATTTCTTCAAGAACCATGATTGATCTAATTATGGTAAGTATTTGTTTCCTATTTTGTGATATGAAGACTTGATATTATTAGGGTTTTGAAGTCCTCTATAGACCAACATGATCTCCTTTGATTCCCAAGATCCTTTGCGAATTATATAAGGTAAGGATAGTTATTTCCTTAATTACATAGATTGCATGATTTGGTTTCATATTTGATTCTCTTGATTTATTTCCATAAATAGATTCTTATATTGACTTACTACTGATGCAACTACTTGATTACAGTAGCAATAATTGTTTATGCTAATTAGTTCATGTATGATTTACTTACCAATTATATACAAGTTGGATGTTCTTATTGATTTCTTTCCATATAAGAAGTTACTATATATGTGATATGAATGATTCATGGCTGTGAATGATTAGGTATGGTTTGGAAAGGGGAGGTGTCCTTTTGACACTTTTGTCCTTGGACACCTACGGGAATATTATGGGATGTTTCCGGAGATGCCCTTTGGATACCTTCCTAAACTGTTGGTTGACATATCTAGGGCTGTCTAGTAGTGTTTGGCTAGGATGTCCCGTTATATCAGACCCTAGTCGAAAGGGTATTGAGACTGAACGACCTACGGTAGCAATGGGGATTCATGGGCGCTCAAGACCAGTAACCAACCCGTGAGAGGACAGGAATCACATTGTGGGGGCCATTCATTGGTAGGGTTGCATATGGATAGACTTGGGCTCATGGGTGCTCAAGACCGGTAGCCAACCCGTGAGAGGACGTGAGAGCTTCCCGTTTACCACATGTGGATAACCAATAGGGTTGATGAGTCTGTAGTCAGGGACTATGAGGACTCTAGTGTGAAGGATACCGGAAATGATCACTAGGGGCGAGGAATGGACGTATCTAGATCTGAGTTGATGTGACTAAGTATAAGACTTGCATTTTGCTAGGCTTTGACCCTGACATGTGCTATTACTTAGACCAATGGTGATGTGAGAGAGCGGTGACCTAAACCCCAGCCATGGAATGTCTCGAGGGATGCTGGACCCATTACCAACTGATGATGAGTGACTGAGACCTTCCCAAAGAAGTACGGAGCTATGACTTAAAGTATGTCTGCCAATAGAGACCAGCCTACATAGAGTTAGAATCATATTGCATCATATGTTTCATAACACATTGCATCTTACTTTGCTTTGAAATACGACTGCTTGTACAAAGAAGCGCAGGGAGAAGAGACATATCTCTAGGAAGGTGATTGCGGTTAGGACAATTACATTGAAGATTCCGCGGGTGGTTATGCTGCGTACGATGCTTAGTCCGACAATAGAGTGGAAGCGCCCTTGCACCATTTTTGAGATTTATACTTATAGAGATGTTCTCTATAAGATTGAGAACGATTTAGTCACTCATTGTACTTGCTATTGGGATTAGTTTTCATCCCTTTTCCTTTTCTTTTTGGAACTACTATTCCGCTGTCGGTAGAGTGAGATTTCCGCCTCACTTTACTTTGTGATTTTGACATTTTGATTGTCTTTCGTACATTGATGATATTGGATTTTATTCCTTCCTTATTTGGATCTCTCATTTATACTTTGCACATTGATTATTTATGTTCATGATTATGTTATTGCCTATGTGGGATGTTGATTACCTCGATACTTGATCTTGGGGGCTGTGGATCACACACTCGGGTATGCCAGGTAGGGTACTGGCTGGGTGGATGTGACAGTTGCACAAAAAGGAGTGACTTTGAATGAACTCAGTAAGGCAAGTTAAATCATAGCAAATAAATAACATGCTGTAGAACATAACAAGATGCAATGCAATATGAGACAAACAGTGAATGTATGAATCTAACTCTATGTATGCTGGTCTCTATAGGCAGACATGCTTTAAGTCATAGCACCGTACTTCTTCAGGAGGGTCTCATCTCACAATGCCAGTTGGTAGTGGGTCCTTCATCCCTCGGGACAATCCATGGCTGGGGGTTAGGTCACCACTCTCTCACATCACCATTGGTCTAAGTACTGGCGCATGTCAAGGTTAAGCCTAGCCCAATGCATGTCATCTACTCAGTCATATCAACTCAGTTCTAGATACATCCATTCCTCGCCCCTGGCGATCCTTTTCGGTATCCTTCACACTAGAGTCAGCATAGTCCCTGACTACGGACTCATCAACCCTATTGATCATCCACATATGATAGACAGGAAGCTCTCATGCCCTCTCACAGGTTGGTTACCGGTCTTGAGCGCCCATGAGCCCAAGTCTACTATATGCAACCCTACCAATAAATGGCCCCCACAATGTGATTCCTATCCTCTCATGGGTCGTTCGGTCTCAATACCCTTCCAAATCGGGTCTGATATAACGGGGACATCCTAGCCAAACACTAGACAGCCCTAGGTATGACATCCAATAATCCGGGAAAGCGTCGATGGGCATCTTTGGAGAACATCCCATACTATTCCCTTCAATGTCCAAGGACAGAAATGTCAAAAGGACATTCCCCAATCCCAAATCATACCTAATCAATCACATTCTCAGATCATTCACATCATACATAACTGACATCTCATCATATAAAAGAATATGTAAAAACATGATCAATTCATTAACAACATACATGAGTAAGTATTCATATATATACTTGAATAATTAAAAAGAAAACACAAGTAAAGTACTATTGTACTTACACCAGTGCATCATAGTAGAAAGTATAGTATCAATAGCATATCTAAGAGTTTTCGAAACCAGAAACTAACATACACGCAATCTATGTCATTATGAAGATAACCATCCTTACCTTAATTAGCATTGATGATTATCCGAAGATCGAAGAGAGAGGTTCCAAACCTAGCAAATAAACCCTAGACAATCATAGATAAAACATTAGGAAAGAAGCCTAAAAGATTGGAGAGCAAACAAATCAAACTTAGCCAAAAATAGAGCTACTGACTTGCTTGGTCGATTGGTTGGTCTACCAACCTAGTCGACCAACTAGTCGACCAACCAGTCGACCAATTGAGTCAATACGAAGCAAATCAGTGGATTTTGAACCGAAACTCAATCTACAAGATTCAAAACTTCACAAAACTTGGAGGGAACCTTTAGAACAATATTCTAACACTAAAGGAATATAGATTAGGCCTTAATAATGATTAAAAACACTACCTTCCAATTTGAAATCATGGTTTCCCCAATTGGGTGAAAACCCTAGAATTCAATGAAAAATATACTATGAAATCACGGAAAAGATTAAAGGAGATTATATTTGTCACATACCCCCAGCCGGTACCCTATCTGGATTACCCGGGGAAGTGACCCACAGCCCAAAAGATCAAGTTTAGGAACAATCATATCCATTTAGCACAATAACATAATCAAAAGCAAGAACAAATCATTGTATTATAATAAGTTAATAATAAAATTCAAGAAAAGATCTCAAAAGAATCACTAAGAATATCAGAGTGCGAAAACATGATACCAAATCAAAAGACAACTGTAGAGTATAGCGGAAATATACTCCACAACATATGCAGAAGGTAGATCGAAATCTAAGTAAAGCTCTAAGCTAATACAAGTAAAGTAAAAGATAAGTCTAGAAGAAACAAGAGAAATCTAATCCACATCTTCAATCTGCTCTTCTTCATCTTCAGTCTTCATCTTCTTCACCTTGCCCTTCCTTATATGGACCGTCATCATATTTCAAACCTGCAGAGAAGTCTAACAAAAGATATGGTACAAAAGGAGTGAGTTTCGAAAGAAACCCAATAAGGCAGTTAAATCCATAATAACATAAATGGCAGGATTTCAAAACAAACATAAATGCAATATGGTATGAGACAAACAATGAATGTATGAATCTAACTCTATGTATGCTGGTCTCTATTGGCAGACATGCTTTAAGTCATAGCACCATACTTCTTTGGGTAGGTCAATCACACAACACCGTTTGGTAGTGGGTCATGCATCCCTCGGGACATTCCATGGCTGGGGTTTAAGTCATCGCTCTCTCACATCACCATTTGGTATAAGTATTGGCGCATGTCAGGGTTAAGCCTAGCCAAATGCAAGTCTTCTACTTAGTTACATCAAGTCAGATCCAGATACGTCCATTCCTCGCCCCTGGCGATCCTTTCCGGTATCGTTCACACTAGAGTCCTCATAGTCCTTGACTACGGACTCATCAACCCTATTGGTCATCCACATATGGTAAACGGGAAGCTCTCACGTCCTCTCATGGGTTGGTTACCGGTCTTAAGCGCCCGTGAGCCCAAGTCTATCCATATGCAACCCTACCAATAAATGGCCCCCACAATGTGATTCCTGTCCTCTCACGGGTTGGTTACCGGTCTTGAGCGCCCATGAATCCTCATTGCTACCACGGGTCGTTCGGTCTCAATACCCTTCCGAATCGGGTCTGATATAACGGGGTATTTCTAGCCAAACACTGCTAGACAGCCCTAGGTATGAAAATCAATAATTCAGGAAGGTGTCAATGGGCATCTTCGGAGAATATCCCATACTATTCCCTTCGATGTCCAAGGACAGAAGTATCAAAAGGACACCTCTCCTTCCCGAACCATACTTAATCAATCACAATCAAAAATCAATCATATCATGTACATTTACAGTATATAGAAAATATACCATAATAAGATCCATCTCATATACAGTTAACAAATAACGACATTCATAAACTAAAGAAAGCAAGTAAATAAAGCTACTGTAATTAAAGTAAGTGCAGCAGTAATATATTCATAAAAGAATGTAATTATGGTAACAAATCCAAAAGATTCTAATATAGAAACTAAAATCACACAATCTATGCTATTATAGAAGTAACCATCCTTACCTTATATAACTTGAAGAGAATCTCCAAGGATCAAGGAGAATCTTCCCAAACTTGGCAAGAAGGTCCTAAACAAGTATATATATATCATATTAGGAAAGAAACCTAGAAGGAAAGATATCAAAACATCCAAAACAGACCAAATCTGGAGTTGCTGTACTCATTGGTCGATTGGATTGGTCTACTGTCTCAGTCGACCAATCAGTCGACCAACAGAGACAGTGGCCTACAAAATCAGAGTTTTAAGAATAAAGAACCGAATTTGGTGGTTCAAAAGGGTACCAAACAAGGGGGAAACTACCATGACAGTATCCTAGTATATAGAGGACTTCAAAACACTAATCAAATCAAGTCTTCAAGTTACAAATTAGGAAACAAAAGTTACCATAATTAGATCAATCATGGTTCTTGAAGAATTCATAGTAAAATTCATGGACAAGAACGATAGGATGATGGATCATTGATTGTGATAAGGAAATCATGAAAAGCATGCATAGATCTTCAAGAAAAATAGATCTAAGATTGAAGAACATGAATCTAAATAAGGAAACAAAACTTACCATAAATGTATTAGTCATGGTTTTCGAAGAAAGCATGGTATGATCAAGAAGAAAGAACTAGAGATTAATAGGTTACAATTCTTGTAAAGAAAACACAGCGATTGACTACTAATATGATCAATAAAAAAGATCTAAGAAGATCAGAATTTGAATCAAAAGATGAACGAAGACAAGATCATGATTTAGATCATGATTCCTTCAAAAGCTTGCAATGATCATGATTAAGATCATTGCATTAGCCATTAATCCTTAGGAAGATCATGAGAGATAAGTTCAGAGATGTTTGCAACAGAGAATGCAGCATCTCCTCTACTGTCTCAACTCAAAAAGGAAAGAAAAATAGAGATGGAGAAGAAGAAGAGAGTGTAGACATACCTTTTGATGCAAGAGGAAGAAGATTACTTGAGTTCTTGCGAGGGATCAACCAAGGATGCAAGGAAATTGATTAGAATGGAGTTCTAACTCGTTCCAGAGGCTTAGGAGGCAGAGGAGACGAACTAATCCCGAGATTGGACTTAAATAGAGCAACAAAGACCTAAATCTGGAAAACATATCTCATTGGTCGATTGGATTGGTCTACTGGCCCAGTCGACCAATCAGTCGACCAATGGAGACAGCAAGGTATAGATTGCACTGTTTTGGTCATAACTTCTTCGTTTGAAGTCCGATTGATCCGAAATTCGAAAGGGAACTTCACACAAACATACTAAGACTATATAGCATGAATTTGACACCATCCATGGTCCAAAAATCAGTACTTTATAAATTGGAAACATGAGTTTCTAAATTGGAAACAACATGGTTCTCATAGAAAACTCATCATGGATTCAAGGGAAGAATTAGAGAGATTAAGGCTTCACTCTAATGGAATATCAAGAACATATCAGAGGCAAGAATAACTAAATAGAAAATCAAAAGAATACTAATCCTAGAATGAGAGGAATCAAAAATAGAAACATACTAGAATGCTTATATCAATGGTCAACATAGAAGGCTATAATGGCTAGGAAGAAAGGGGAATTGATTCAAGGAGATGAAATACATTGGAACAATAGTAAAGGCTAAGACCAAACATGTTAAACATTAATTAGAAAAGAAGCTACAGTAGAATGATCATGCTGTCCAAAATTCAATCAAAATCAGTGAAGAATTGAGGAGATTCACCATGTGGTGTCAAGGAATGCATAAAGTGTTTGGGGGTTCACTCTTATTCATAAGGAGGTTCACTCTAAGACATAAGGAGATTAGAGAATAGGTAGTTACAGTAGTTTAACACCTTCTCCACAATCAAAGCATCAAGATAGAACAGTAAAAAGAAGAAAAGAGAGAAGAAGGAGATAGAACACTGAAATCAAGGTCCAACTTCAAGATGTAACATTAAACTAAACTTTCTTCACCCAAAATAGATAGGGTGTCCTGGCTAGGTTTGGGCTGTATTTCACAATATCTAATTCTAGAAGAAGGTAATCAAAATCAAACACAAGTACTTCATGAGAATCGGATTCAATCATGTTAAGAAAGTGAATCAAAAGGGTAAAATTAGGGTTTCAAAAGGAGTTTATCAAGGATTAGGGTTACATTATAATGTTGATCATAAACCCTTAAGAAAAGAATGAGATCATGGAAGAGATGGTTGCAAGAATGCAGCATCTTCTTCCCAATCTCAATCAAGAATAAGATCGTAGAAGGATAACTCACAACATAGAAAAGGTTACTAACTTTGGTTTGTCAGATCGGAGATGAGAAGCTTCAGATCTAACAAAGATTCTTCGAAATCACCAGAGAGAGCTTTGAAAGAGTCTTCCCATGTTCTTAGAGAGTTTTGGTGGCAAAGGATACTAAGAAACACGAAGTTAACTTAAATAGAAAGTGAAAAACCCTAAAATTGGATTTTCACGGATTAAACACCATGTTGGTCGACTGCTTGGTCGATTGGCCCAGTCGACCAATCAATCGGCCAAGCTGGTTAGCAAGGCCCAACTCAAGGCCAAACCTCATGGGCTTCTCCCCACACAACATATGACTTATCTAGTATAGAAAAATGCCTTCGAATCATGTCTAACTATACTTCAAGTCCATCAATTAGACTCACATTCGTCAAGCTGCAGCTTTCTTTCCAAATCTGCATAGACTTCCAAGTATGGAACTCCATCATCAACTTCCATGGGTTCTGGGTCAAACACCATGTCTTTTATTGAGATGGCCCATAGTTGGCTTCTGCCTTTACTTCGGGTCTTCGGACCTACAAACAACCGGGTTTTTGGGTCAACGTCAGGGTTAGGATAGGGCTGGATTTCACACTTTGATTTAGAATAAACCCCCTTTCATTCTATCAATGCTATGTTGCTCATACTTGATTTCTTAGCCTTTCTTATTATGATTTTCTTCATAACAACATGATCACTTTTCCTAATCTGATTTTCTTTAGCAAATAGGTCTGATTATATGTTAGTACCTATCTCTAATCTATTGCTCATTATCCTATTGATTGAATCTCTGATTTCCCTTTGTATTTATGATTGTTTCCCTTGAAGAACATGATTTTTAGCAAATTAGAAGTTAGGTTTTCAAAATTGGGAAGTCTTGATTTGATCCCTGTTTAATGATAAACCTTCATTAGATAGTCTTAGTCTACTGTTCCTAACATTCCTTTCAAATTTTGGAGTGATCCGAGTCCCAAAAGCTAGGTTTTGGATCAATTTCTCAATTTCAGCCCTGTTATTCTTCATCTAGTCGACTGCCTGGTCCACTGGGTCAGCGAGCTGATGACAGCATTGATGTATTCGTCCGTTTTGATCTGTTTGACCTCCGATCTTCTGGATTTTTCTTCTAATATTGTATCTATGCTTGTCTAGGGTATTAGTGCTATCTTTGGGACCATTTTATTTGATCTCCGGACTATCTTCGATTCGAATTAAGGTAAGGACGGTTGTTACCATAGTTACATAAATTGCATGAATCTTGTTTCTATCTTGGGAACTTCTTAGATTCACTTTCATTATCGTATTTCTTACCTTGTATTACCGTTGTGAGTACTTCAAGTACAGTAATGCCATATTTATGTATTCTTTGTTATCATGAATATTCATTCTTGTTAATTACATATGCAATTGATCATGTTATTATGTATCTTTCTGTATGATGGGATATCGATTTCGTGTGTTATGTATGAATTGTGATTGTGATTGATTAGGTATGATTTGGGATTGGGGAATGTCCTTTCGACATTTCTGTCCTTAGACATCATTGGGAATAGTATGGGATATTTCCGATGGTGCCCTTTGACGCTTTCCTGGATTACTGGATGTCATACCTGGGGCTTGTCTAGTTGTGTTTGGCTAGGATGTCCTTGTTGTATCAGACCTGATTTGGAAGGGTATTGAGACCGAACGACCCATGGTAGCAATGTGGATTTGTGGGCACTCGAGACTGGTGTGTTATATCCGATAGAGGTCATAGATCACATTGTGGATACTCGTGAAAGGCCATATATTGGTAGGGTTGCAAATAGTAGACTTGGGCTCATGGGCGCCCGATGAGTTATATCCGTGAGAGGACATGAGAGCTTCCCGTCTATTATTTGTGGATGACCAATAGGGTTGATGAGTCCGTAGTTCGAGTTGGTTGTAGCCATAGGATACGCTGACTCTAGTGTGAAGGATACTGAAAAGGATCCCGAGAGGGGAGGAATGGAAGTATCTGGATCTAAGATGATATGTCTAAGTAGATGACTTGCATTTGGCTAGGCTTTACCTTGACATGTGCCAATACTTAGACCAAACGGTGATGTGAGAGATCAGTGACCTAGACCCCAGCCATGGATTTGTTCGAGAGGGATGCAGGACCCATTACCAACCGATGATGAGTGATTTGAGACTTTTCCCAAAGAAGTATGGTGCTATGACTTAAAGCATGTCTGCCATAGAGACCAGCACACATAGAGTTAGATTCATACATGCATTGTCTGTTTCATATCATACTGCATCATGCTATATTTTGTATCATGTTATATATGTTATTATGGAATAATTTGCCTTGCTGAGTTCTTTTGAACTCACTCCTTTTTGTGCAAATAGCTTTGTTAGATTTTTCATAGGATTTGTCCGAGAGGGATGTAGGACCCATTACCAACCAATAATGAGTGATTTGAGACTTTTCCCAAAGAAGTATGGTGCTATGACTTAAAGCATGTCTGCCATAGAGACCAACATACATAGAGTTAGATTCATACATGCATTGTCTGTTTCATACCATACTACATCATGCTATATTTTGTATCATGTTATACATGTTATTATGGAATAATTTGCCTTGCTGAGTTCTTTTGAACTCACTCCTTTTTGTGCAAATATCTTTGTTAGATTTTTCACAGGATTTGTCCGAGAGGGATGCAGGACCCATTACCAACCGATGATGAGTGGTTTGAGACTTTTCCCAAAGAAGTATGGTGCTATGACTTAAAGCATGTCTGCCATAGAGACCATCATACATAGAGTTAGATTCATACACGCATTGTCTGTTTCATATCATACTGCATCATGCTATATTTTGTATCCTGTTATATATGTCATTATGGAATAATTTGCCTTGCTGAGTTCTTTTGAACTCACTCCTTTTTGTGCAAATATCTTTGTTAGATTTTTCACAGGAACTGAGGAACATGATGGCCAGTACTACGAGACGCCCGTTGATGAAGCATACTACTCCCAGAGTACTAGTAGTTATGAGGATTACACTAAAGATCCCTCGATGGATTATGTTGCGTATCAGGATTAACCCTACTCTAGAATGAAAGCGGCCATGTCTTGTTTCTTTTGTTTATGTTTATGAGGATATACTTTATAAGGCCGAAGAGACATTAGTTTAGTTGTTTATCCCTTTCTTTCTTTCTTTTGAGAACTAGTTGTAACCTTTACTTTTATTAGATCTACCTTCCATGTTGTTGTGGAGTGGGTTTCCGCCTCATTCAGCATTTTGACTATTTCTGTTGGTATCATTTTCCGCACTCTGATGTTCTTTTGTGATCCTTCTGAGATCACTTCTTGACTTTTATTATTAGATTACTTGAAAATAATGATTTGTTCTTGCTTTTGATTATGTTATTGTGCTAAGTGGGTATTATCGTTCCTAAACTTGATCTTCAGGGTTGTTGATCACACACCCAGGTATGCCAGGTAGGGTACCGGCTAGGTGCATGTGACAATAGCAATGGGGATTTGTGGGTGCTCAAGACCAGTAACCAACCCATGAGAGGACACAAATCACATTGTGGGGGCCATTCATTCATAGGATCGCACATAATAAGCTTGGGCTTGTGGGTGCCCAAGAAGGCGAAAAACTTAAGGGGTTATGAGAGCTTTCCATTTATTATATCTGGATGACCAATGCAAAATCCAGCCCAAACCCTAACTCGGAAATCCATTGTTTGTAGGTTCGAAGGCCAGAAGTGAAGGTAGAAGGAAATTGTGGGCCATCTCAGTGGAAGACATGGTGTTTGACCCAAAACCCATGGAGATTGATGATGGAGTTCCCTATTTGAAAACCTTATCTGATTTGGGGAAGAAACTGCATCTTGATGAAGAAAAGCTTGATTGATGGACTTGAGCCTTATGGACATGTTTTGGAAGGTCCCTCAATGCAAGGTAAGTCACTTGTTTGAGTTGGGAGAAGCCCCATTGGAATTTGAGGTTTGGAGCTTGAAAACCCTGTTTTTGGGCTTGCTGTCAGGGTTGGTCGATCAGACTGACAGACCAAGTGACAGACCAACAGAGTCAGGGGCTGTTTTTTAAATTGCTGATTTTTAGGTTTTTGATGCTCTATTTATTAGAACTTCGTGGTAAACAGCCTTATATTGTTGCTAAGCCTCTGGAGAATGTGGAAAGCCTCTCTCAAGCATTCATGTCACATCCTCCCAGCCGGTACCCTAACTGGCATACCTGAGAGTGTGATCCACAGCCCCGAAGATCAAGTATTGAGGAAATCATCCTCCCATATATACAATAACATAATCATAAACAGGAAATAATCAAGGTTTAATATTATAAACAAGGTTCAAAACAAGAGATGAATAAATAATATAATCAGAGTGCGGAAAATGATACCAGATATCTGTAGATATCAAAAGAAGTAAAGTGAGGCGGAAACTCGCTCCACAAAATACAACGGAACGCAGTATGTAAGTCTAAAAGAAATAACAATTAAATCAAAGGAACTAATAAAGATAACTAAACATCAGAGTTTTCTATTATATAGATGACGTCTTCAAAATAGTGGACTTCGTCAATCCATTTAAGACATTCCACCTCCACGTTGTCTTTAATCGTAGTACGCAGCTTAATCAACTGAGGGATCATCAGAGTAATCTTGATTGTTGCCAACACCTTGCGTGAAGTACACTTCATCGGCTTGCGCTTCATCGTACTGTTCGCCATAGTAATCAATACCTGTAGAATAGTCTAACAAAACAATGTACAAAAAGGAATGAGTTTCGAAGAAACTCGATAAGGTAGTTAATCCATAACAACATAAATAACATGAAAGCAAACCATAACAAGATGCGATGCAATATGAAACAAGTAATGTATGTATGCATCTAAACTCTATGTATGCTGGTCTCTATGGCAGACATGCTTTAAGTCATAGCACCATACTTCCTTGGGTAGGTCACACATATGGCTCTTGTTGGTAGTGGGTCCGGCATCCCTCAGGACAAACCATGGCAGGGGGTTAAGTCAACACTCTCTCTCACAATCATTTGGTATAAGTACCGGCACATGTCAGGGTAAAGCCTAGCCCAATGCAAGTCATCTACTCAGTTACATCAACTCAGGTCCAGATACTTCCATTCCTCGCCCCGGGCGACCCTTTCCGGTATCCTTTCCACTAGAGTCCTAATAGTCCCGGACTACGGACTCATCAACCCTATTGGTTATCCACATATGGTAAACGGGAAGCTCTCATGTCCTCTCACGGATATAACTCATCGGTCTTAAGCGCCCATAAGCCCAAGTCTAACCATATGCAACCCTCCAATACATGGCCCCCACAATGTGATTCCCGTCCTCTCATGGATATAACTCACCGGTCTTAAGCACCTGTGAATCCCCATTGCTGCCACGGGTTGTTCGGTCTCAATACCCTTCCGAATCGGGTCTGATATAACAGGGGTAAAACCTAACCAAACACTGCTAGACAGCCCTAGGTATGACAACCAATGATTCGGGAAAGTGTCGATGGGCAACCCCGAAAACATCCCATACTATTTCCGATAATGTCCAAGGACAGAAGTGTCAAAAGGACACCTCCCAATCCCAAACCAAACTTAATCAAACACAGTCTCAGATCAGTCATGACATATACAATCAACAACTCATTATATAAAAGAGAATGTAAAGTCATGATCAAATCATTAAACAATATAGTAATAAGCAATCTCACATAAGTCTAAGTAATAAAAGAAACATGATAAAGAGCTACTGTTCTCACAGTAGTACATCAGAATATAAAGTGTACAAATAGTAAACAACTCATAGTTTCGTAAAGTAGAAACCAGAGAGTATGCAATCTATGTAGTTAAGGAAATAACTGTCCTTACCTTCTAACTCGCAAAGGAACTTAGAGAATCAAGTAAGACCTTGACTAAACCTGAGAAAAGAGTCTTAAACAAGTGTATACTATGAGTTAGGAAAGATACATAGAAGGAAAGATCACAATTCAATCAAAACAGACCAAGAATGGGGTTGTTGTACCCATTGGTCGACTGATTGGTCTACTGCCCCAGTCGACCAATGAGTCGACCAACAGAGATAGTAGCCTTCAAAAATCAGAATTTTTAGAATATGAATCCGAATTTGGTGGTTCAAAAGGGTACAAAATAAGGGGGAGCTTTAATGGAAACATCTAAGTCTATAGAGGACAACAAACCATTAATCATATCAAGTTTCCAGGTTACAACTTAGGAACCAGAAAGTTAACCTAATTAGGTTAAACATAGATCATGAAGGGAAAAATATAGTATGATCAAGGGTAAGGAATTAAAGATTAATAGGTTACAATTCTAGTAAAGAAAATAAAGTGAGAGTCTTCTAACATGATCAAAATAGGGGTTCTTGATTTTACCCAAGAAATTAGGGTTTCACCCTTTTTGGTTCCCATGAAAAGGTTGAGAGTTCCGGATGAAGGGAGGTAAATTGTTAGTCAAAAATAACAAGAAGAATCATTCAATGATAAAGTTTAGGTTCACATAAATTTTACCCAAGAGGTTTCCCTCTCATGGGGGATTACCAAAGGTTCTCCAGATGACCACACAAGGTTAGGGTTTCAAGGGTTAGGGTTTCCAGGATTCAACTGGCAAGGGTTGAGATCATGATGATGATCATAGATCTCAAGGAACATGATGAGATCATGGAATAGATGGTTGCAAGAATGCAACATCATCTTCCTGATCTCAATCAAGAACAGATTCAAGAAAAGAAAATCAGAGATAGAGAGGAAAGAGATCATACACATACCTTTGATGCAGGAGGATGAAGACTACTTGAGTTCTTAAAAACCAAGGATGCAAGGGAATCGATTAGAATAGGGTTCTAACTCGTTCCAGAGGCTTAGGAGGCAGATGAGGTGGAGTATTCCCGAGACTAGACTTAAATAGAGTAGCCACGATTTAAATTTCAAAAACAGAATCAATTGGTCGATTGATTGGTTGACTGGTCCAGTTGACCAATGAGTCGACCAATCAGAACAACAACTTCGAAACAGGGAATTGAAGGCTCAGATCAAATCCAAACATCAAGGGGTTTTGCACACAGCTAAAGTGACATACCTAGTAGGTAGAAATGCCTTCGAACCAATACAGAGAGCACTCCAAGTGCATCAACTAATCCAATCTTCATCAGGGTGCAGTTTCCATAGAAGGGACACTGACATCCACACTCAAGGATTCCACTCCAGCCATCAAGTCTTCTACTGAAATGGCCCAAAGCTGACTTCTTGCCTTACTTCGGGTTACTGGACCTACAAACAACAGGGTTTCCGGGTCAGGGTTAGGGCTGGGTTTCACAATTCACATTGGAGTTTTGGAAGATCCTCATCGAATCCTCAAAGCTTTTCATAGATTCTTCTTCGTTACGGTTGGTATTCACTCCTACTCGTACTTGATTTACTCTCCTATTGAATTTTTCTATTCTCTATGATTAGGAGGATGATCTTATGTCATTCCAATGACTGATCCTCCAATCCCTGCTGTTCTAGAGTGCATCTCCATACACTTTATAACTTTGTGAATCTCTACATGATGATTTCGAAGGGAAATCAAGTGTGATCTCCATTCTAGGTTTTTTATTTCTAAAGCATGCTAGATCCATTCCCATGATTATTTCTATCTATGATCTACAGTTCTTTTCTTTCTAGAGTGAACCCTCATTCTCTCTAGCCTTTCCGTAGAATTCATGGATTGATTCAGTAAAACCTAGTTTTTGATTAATTTAGAGTTCTACTCTAATGATCATTGTTGATGCCTAATATAGTCTTAGTCTACTATTCTAGAGTTTCCCTTAAAATTTTGGAGTGTTTTGAATCTGGAAAGTTGAGTTTCGGATCAAAATTTTAGGTTTTTGTCTGTATAGAACCCCGCAGGTTGATCACCTGGTCGGTCACATGACAGACAACCTGACCGACCAACTGTGTCAATGACAACAAGGTTGGCCTGTTTTGATCCGTTTCACTTTCAATCTTCGAGGGTTTGTTCCTAATGCTTAACCTATGTTTGTTTAGAGTTTTTCGAGATTATCTAAGGTAAGGACATTTGGTCCCAAATAACCTAAAAGACATGTTTGCTTATATTTGATTTGGATTGTATGATCATACTACTATTTTCAAAACTTTCTTATAGCTACATTGTTGCTGTAATTACTGTAACTATAGTAGGACTTGCTCATGTGATTCAATTGTTATTTTGATCATGTATGATTGGTTATTTCCCTATGTAATGATTCATCAATTGTGCTTATGAATGATTGATTTGGAATGTGATTGCTTAAGTATAATTGGGGAATGGGGAATGTCCTTTTGACATTTTCATCTTTGGAAACCAGTGGAGGTGGTATGAGACGCTTTCCTATGGTGCCCCTTGACCCTTTCCCTAATTATTGGTTGACATACCTAGGGCTTGTGTGAAATCTAGCCCAAACCTAGCCTGGTCACCCCTTTTGTTTTTGGACAAAGAAAGACTTGTTTAATGTTAGACCTTGAAGTTGGACCTCTATTTTAATGTTGCTATCCTTGAAAGCCTTAGGAGGCCATATCCGGCCTTATCTTTACCCTGGACCCGGCCCGGAATTTGTATTGGCTGTAGATCCAATGACCTGAAGTGGTGAGAAAAGTCCTTGTGGACCCTTTTTGTTGATGATTTGGTGTCGTAGCCCAAGCCCATGGACATTGACAATGATGCCCCTCACTTAAGAGCATTGTCAGTGTTAGTTTTGAATCTGCGCACCGAAGAGGAGTGAATTAGTTGAAAAACCTAATGAACTCTTGTGCAAAATCCGAAGGTATTCCCCGAAACTAGACTTCTTCAGTGAACTATAGGAGAAAAACCCATGCAATTTGACCTTGTATAGCCCTCCAAGTCCACACCTTAAGTTTCTGAACTATGTCTGGAAAATCCTGCTTGCGCATCGAAGAAGGTGAGTTTAGTTGATGGACCTAATGAACTCCCATGCTTGATCCAAATGTATTTATGGAAACTAGACTTCTTGATTGAATTTTAGGAGAAAACCTCACTCAATTTGACCTTGTATAGCCCTCCTAATCCGCATCCGAAGTTGCTGAACCATTCCTGAAAATTCTGTTGAAACTGCTGTTGGTCGATACTATTGGTCGATACCATCAACCAACAGCATCGACCCAAACAAGCCCAGAATCGTGAAAAAGGTGCTTTTTGGATATTCCTTCCTCCTTTTAAGTGAAACCTCGAACCTAAATCATTATTTCACTCATTTCAACATCTGAGAACGTGGGAAGGCTCCTCTAAGCCCCCTCCTTGGCTTGGGTGATGATTTTCTACAAGAATCATTGTCTCTCTTCTGTAATGTTTTCTCCAAGGTATGTAATCTTTCACTCTCTCTCTAATCTACTTCTGCCCTATCTTGTTCTTGCTACTGAGTTCGTGAAGAAGGTGCTGCAACCTTGCAACCACCTCTTCTACAAGCTCTCTTGGGTTGATTAAACCTCTCTTCATTCTTTCCATGCTATGTTTCTTATACTTGATGTTCTTGCATTCTTATTTTGATTTCCTCTTCATGGAAACATGAGTTCATCTTCTTAATCTGATTTTGTTTAGCAAATAGGTCTGATTATATGTTAGTAATTGTTTATATTCTGCTGCCCATCTTTCCCTTAATTGAATTCCTAACTTCTCTTGCAATTTCAATTAATTCCATTGAAGAACATGATTCTTGCAAGTTTGAACCTAGGACCTCAATTTGGGGGTTTTCAATTTGACCATTGGATCATGTTAATTCTCGCTATGTAGTCTCCTTCTACTGTTCCTAGCATTCCCTCCAAGTTTCGTATCGATCCGAGACCCGAAAGACCAATTTTGAGCCAAAACCCAAAAATCCAACTTGCTGTCCGAGACTCTTTTGGTCGATGATTGTTGGTCAATACTATCGACCCAATGTATCGACCAACAAGGTTATTGTCAGCAACTTTTTCCCAATTTTGATCCGTTCGATCTCCGATTGTTTTGATTTCTTCTCTAATCCTTCATGTATGTTTGTTTAGGGCTTTAAGACTATAATTGAACCATTCTCTTGTAACTTCGGATCATCTTCTTCACAATTTGAGGTAAGGATGGTTATTGCCATATAACATAGACTGTATGACTTTTACACTGTTGTTGGTAACTTACTAGACTTAACTTATTAGTTGATTTTAGACATCATATGACTACTATAGTTACCTTATGACAGTAGCACCATGCTTAATTACTTGGTTTATCATGTTTACTTATTCTTGTTATTTATTTATACACTGTATTATGAGATGTTATGACATGTTTTCAATATGATAATGTATTGTTGATATGTAATGGATGGAAATAAGCATGTGATTGCTTAGGTATGATTTGGGATTGGGGAGTGCCGTACTAGTACTTCTGTCCTTGGACATCGGAGGGAATAGTATGGGATGTTCTCCAAAGATGCCCATTGACGCTTTCTGGATCATTGGATGACATACATAGGACTTGTCTAGATGTATGGCTAGGATGTCCCTGTCATATCAGACCCGAATCGGAAGGGCATTGAGACCAAATGACCCGTGGTAGCAGTGTGGATTTGTGGGCGCTCAAGACCGGTAACCACTCCGTGAGAGGACATGAATTGCATTGCGGTTACCTGAAAGGGGCCATTTATTGGTAGGGTTGCAAATGGCTAGACTTGGGCTCATGGGCGCTCAAGACCGGTGAAATGATCCGTGAGAGTTTCATGTCTACTATTTGTGGATGACCAATAGGGTTGATGAGTCCGGTGAGTAATATTCGTGACTCTAGTGTGAAGGATACCGGAAAGGATCCCGAGAGGGGAGGAATGGACGTATCTGGAACTGACATGATATGACTAAGTAGATGACTTGCATTGGGCTAGGCTTTACCTTGACATGCACCAATACTTAGACCAAATGGTGATGTGAGAGAGTGGTGACCGAAACCCCAACCATGGATTTGTCCGAGAGGGATGCAGGACCCAATTTCCCCCCGTGATGAGTGACTGAGACTACCTAATGAAGTATGGTGCTATGACTTAAAGCATGTCTATCCTAGATGACCAGCATACTTAGGGTTAGAATCATATATCATCATTGTCTCATATCATATTGCATCATGCTATGCTGTGCATCATATGATTTATGTTATTATGGAATAACTTTCCTTGCTGAGTTCTTTTGAACTCACTCCTTTTTGCAACATATTTTGTTAGACTTTTCTACAGGTACTACTACTGTTGACTTTGACGGTCAACACTTTGAGGACTAAGTTGGTGACTCATACCACTTTGACTACAGTGACTACATCGGTGAAGGCTATCAGTTCAAGACTCATTTTTGTCGGGAGTAGATCCGGCCTGGCTTAGTTTCTTATGATTATGTTATTGAGGAGACATTGTATAAGTTAGAAGAAACTGTAACTTAGTTGCTTACCTTTTTATTTCCCTTCTTTGGAGATCTGGTTGTAATCTTTACCTTATTTCGATCTACCTTCCGCTCACATTTGTAGAGTATATTTCCGCTATACTCTATAGTTGTCTTTTGATTCGGTACTTGTTATTCCATACTCTGATGTTCTTTGTGATCCTTTTGTGATCATTTCTTAACTTTTATTATTAGATTACTTGAATACCATAATTTGTCCTTGCTTTTGATTATATTATTGTGATAAGTGGATATGATCGTTCCTAAATTGGATCTGTTGGGCTGTGGATCACTCCCGAGTAACCCAGATAGGGTACCCCCTGGGTGGATTTAGGGCGGGATGTGACAGCTTGTCTAGTACTGTTTGGCTAGGTTGTCCCTGTTATATCAAACTCAATTCGTAAGGGAATTAAGACCGAGTGACCCGTGGCAACAATGGGGATTTGTGGGCGCTCAAGACCGGTAACCAACCCGTGAGAGGACATGGATCACATTTGTAATACCCCCCATATTTCTAACCCGAGATCCGTATTCCAGGTCCGAGAACCCGAAGGTCTAGTCGGGTGAACTTGTGGAGTATCCGGATTGAAGCCCATGATCCATACCCAGGACCCATGGATCTGGATCCTTTATCTGAAGAGCCTACCTTGGCTGAAGCTGGGAATTCTGGAAGTCAGGTGTTGTTCAGAGATGTCCGGAATGAAGGTAAGATCTCCCCCATCTCTTAATTAGGGCTAGGTTGGCCTTGGGTATCAAGCCCCTAGTAAAAGCACCCTTGTATTGCAAATTACATGGGGGCGGTTACTAGTGGTGGTCGCTTAACCTAAGCGACCGGCCCAAGCGACCGCCCGGTCTGCTTTCGGGGATTTTGCCCTATTTTGCCCCCTGACTTCTATAAAAGGCAACCTCCGTCTAATTAACGAATACTTTACTCGTGGTTGCTTATTTGGGAGGTTAGACGGCTGCGGGGGAGATCCGAAAGAGTCTCTGGAGTACTGACAGTGACTTGGAAGATCAGTTCTTTTCTTCTCTGGCTCTCTGGCGTGAGGTATTGAACTAACCCTTCATTCTTTACTCTCCTTGTCCATTAAATTGGTTTTACCCCTTTTTCCCTCATCTTTGTGATTACCCCCTTGGATATTTTTACTCTCTTTTTTAATCTACTTGAGATGGAATAACTGTAAACGGAACCCTGCTTTCGTGAGATGGTTAATCCAATCAAGGAGAGGGTTATGGGTAATCTATTGATGGTAATGGTTAATTTTCTCTCACCCTTTTGGCTTAGGGAGTGTTTAATTCGAGACTTAGGTCAAGATTACACGAAATCCGGATTGAAATTGAGTAATCAGAAGCCTGAGTTTCGGATTGAAACTCACTGTCTTTGGGACGGTCACTAGTGGCGGTCACTTAACCTAAGCGACCGGCACAAGCGACCGGCTGGTAAACAGTGACCAATTGGATTTCAGTTCTGATTCAAATTGATTCATGTGACTTATATATTCTAATAACCTTGTGTTTAGGTGATTACTGTTTAAAAGAAAAGTCTACTAATAGTTACTGGATTCCATTTTACGGACGTTTCAGTTATATGCAAGTAAGGACAGTCTATCTTATCTATCTACATATATTTGAACATGTTAATCTGATAGTTGTTAGTCTTAATTTCTATTGTTATATGCTGCTGTAGTTGTATTTAATTCTAATATACTACTGCTATTTTCCTTGATGTTATAATTACCTGGTGAATTGTGAATGTTATATGATTATGGTAATTGGTATATGGTTATGATAGTTGAGGTGTTCCTTTTGGGATATCTTGGCTGATGATATCAGAAGGCTGTGGAATGGGACACATGCCTGCTGATACCTTTAGCACTATCATGATTAATTGATGACATTATTAGGACGAGTCTAGATTTCATGGCTAGGTACCCCACATGCTACTACCCTTTCGGTAGGGGGATTGAAATCGAGTGACCCGTGATGACAATGATGTGACTTGGTGGTCCACTGTTGGTCATGAAATGGTAGGGTTGCATATGTTAGGGTTGGGCTCATGGGTGTCCAAGGACCAGACCGGGTGTCGTGAGGAATCATGAGAGCATCCGCCCCAATAATATGTGGATGACCATAGGGTTAAGGAGTAGAGTCCAACAGAGGTAGCCAGTCCGTGAGAATTCTTACTCCTAGGTTGCGAAGGATACTGAACCGAGTTGGTTGGTGCCATAGGGGATGTATCTGGACTTCATGTAGACATGTAACCATTATGACCTTGCATTGGATTAGAAACCCCGACATGTGCCAATACTCATTACCAATGGTCGAGGTGAGAGAGTGTGGACTTAACCCCTAACCATGGTTTGTGAGCCAGTGTGGACTTTCCCTTTTTCCCTGGATCCCTACAGAGGTAACCAGTCCTTGCCGGATCAGTGTGATGAGACTTACCCAGAGGAGGGCTGGTGTTTATTCTTAAAGCATGTCAACTATTAGAGACTTGCATAGTTAGAAATCATAGCATCATTCATATTTTGCATTCATTCATATTACTGTTGTATCATGGCATTTTTGGATGATGGATGAGATATATGATTGTTTCTTACTGAGTTCTTTAGAACTCATTCCTTTATTCTTTGTATGTTTTTAGCCTATACAGAAGAAGGATTTATATATGAAGATGGTCTGGTTTCCTATGAAGGAACCATCCCGTTTGAAGAAGATGTGGCACCGCCAGTGGGAGATGGAAATAGCATGTGCGGGAGTTCCTGTGGGTGCATGGAGTGCGCTTATCGCACCGGTTGATGGTCAGAGGCGAAAGGTGGTCAGGCAGTTCGCACAGAGACTGGAGAAGAATTGGAGGACCCCTCACCTTATTAAATTGGAGTCTAAGTTCATTGACTTAGAAAAGCAAACTGGAAAGAAATTGATTTAAACACTTTTGAATTATTCCGCTACCCTCATTTTTGTTTATCCTTTATTTTTTATTTCTTTCCTTTGATATTGGAGTATTTTGGACTCCTGTAATTCATTTAATTTAGTTATTGAATATTCTTTGCTCTTGATTATCTATGTTTGTCTTAAATATTGTTGATAGACTAAAACCTTGGATTTTGTGACGGATCGCACCCACGGGTTGTCGGGCGGGTAACCGAGACCGACGGGTGGGGTGTGACAACATTGTGGGGCCATTCATTGGTAGGGTTGCAGTAGTAGACTTGGGCTCATGGGCGCTCAAGACCGGTAACAAACCCGTGAGAGAACACGAGAGCTTCCCATTTACTATTTGTGGATGACCAATAGGGTTAATAAGCTTGTAGTTCGAGTTTGTTGTAGCCATAGGATACGATGACTCTAGTGGGAAGGATACCAGAAAGGATTGTCAGAGGCGAGGAATGGAAGTATCTAACCCTTACTTCATATAACTAAGTAGAAGACTTGCATTGGGCTAAGTTTAACCCTGACATGCGCCAATACTCAGTCCAATGGTGATGTGAGAGAGCAGTGACCTAAACCCCACCCATGGAATGTTTGAGAGGGATGCAGGACCCAAGTACCACCGGAGAACCCAAGATACCAAGATGGTTAAGGGAGAGTGATTTGAGACCTACTCAGAGGAGTATGGTGCTATGACTTATAGCATGTCTACCACTAGAGACCAGCATATATAGAGTTAGAAGCATACTTGCATGATTGTCTTATATCATACTACACTGTGTATGTTTTGCTATTATGTATATGTGTTATTGTGGAATAAACTACCTTTTTGAGTTCTTTTGAACTCACTCTTTTTTGCAACATATTTTGTTAGATCTATCTATAGATACTGAAGACTATGAAGGACAAGTATATGAGATTGCCCTGGATGACTCATACTACTCCCAAGGTGCTAGCTATTATGACTACGACTGTGAAGACTACCAAGGTGATTGTGGAGCATATCAGAATTAGTCGTACTCTGGAGTTAGTTCAGCGGCAATGGGATATTGAGATTTATACTCATTGAAGGATTTTATTTAAGTTTGAAGAAACATTAGTCTAGACTTAGTTATTTCTTTTCCTTCCATTTTTGGAATCGACTGTAATTTCCCTTTGTGTTTCGAGCTACTTTTCCATTGTTATTGTAGAGTGATTTTCCGCTACACTATACACTTGATTTATTCTATTGATATCATTTTCCATGGATCGAATTGTAATCTCGCTTGAATCTTTACTTGATTATTCATTTATAATACTTAAACATTGATTTAGTTCTATTCTTGATTATATTATTGTAAATGTGGGAGGTTGATTTCCTCAAATTGATCTTTGGGGTTGTAGATCATACACTCAGGTATGCTAGATAGGGTACCGACTAGGTGGATGTGACAGAGTGGTATCAGAGCCCATAGTTCTTGGACAATCCTAACCATAGGAAACAATGATGGAACATTCCTTAGTCATAGATCCAGAAGTGACTCAAATTTTCTTAGAAGAGAATAATAGAGAACTTTGGACTGAAACTTAAATAATTGAACATTAATATGTTTTGTGGAATAATGCACAATAACTATAATTGAAAAAATATAACTTAATGCAATAAAGGAAATGCATAATACACAAGAAGAAAGTGAAACAAAATGAAACTTCATTAATTTCTAGGAAAGGTTTTACAAAAGAGCTACATCAATGAAAGCATAAAAGAAATCCTAGTACAATCTATCTAGGAGAGCGTCTCTAATCTTTGATGGCTTGGATACCCTCCTCTACTCATGTGAGCTGCGACTCCATCCACTCCTGCCCGATATCCATCCTCTCCTACCTAGTCTTTACCCGCTCCGATCCCGACCTCCATCCTCTTCGAGAATGGAAGTCATCGCAAGCATTTGATCATACATGTCTGGTGCCTCAGAAGCTGCATGAGAAGGACCCCTAGTCTCGAAGTGTGGTGATGCAGGAATCTCCTCATGAACTGGACTAGCCTCATGCATCTCCGCATCCCCACCAGCCTGATCTTCACCTGTCTGGACCAGCACCCTCAGCCTCCTCATCTTCCTCTCGCAGCCTCATCCTCTATAGCCCGATCCTCATCGACTCATCCTCGTTGTCGTCCTCACCCTCAGACCACTCAGCATTACCAAGCTGCATCTGTCACATCCACCCAGCCGATACCCCATTTGGAATACCCGGGATGTGATCCACAGTCCAAGGATCAATGATCTGAGGTCCATGCCTTCCACATACTCGATAACTTAATCATGAACAATAATAATCAATGGTAAAAACAGTTAATACTAAGTATCATGAATAAGATAAGATTAAATAAATCAGAGTGCGGAAGACAATAACATTAAAATATAAGCATAATCATAAGGGTGAGAGAAGGTATGATAACCACTCTCTCACAGCAGCGGAAAAGAAGTCTAATAACGTCGATTACATGTCTAAGTGCCAAAAGATAATCTCAAAGATAAGTTAGTTACAAGACCAAAGGTTCCATAAATACACCAGGGGAATGGGGCACTATGCTAGGGTTTCTTCTATACTAATGGTAGTCTCCTCAACAGTACGGATGAAGTAAACCTAACGCTGCCGCTCCCGCACAACTGTGGGGCTAACCCTGGTGCGGATAGTAATCCTCCTCGGCTCCAATATACGGATCCTCACCGACGCCACTACCCAGAGGATAGTATGTGGAGTCATAGTCCGCCTCAAAGGAGGTGCCATCGTAGTCTTCGGTACCTGGAATATAATCTAAAACATTTGCACAAAAAGGAATGAGTTCGAAGAACTCAGCAAGGAAGTTATTCCATAATTAGAAGTCATACACATTCATAACATATTATAATGCAATGCGATATGGAACATATGATGCAAATATGAGTCTAACTCTATGAATGCTAGTCTCTAGGGTAGACATGCTTTAAGTCATAGCACCGTACTTCTCTAGGTCGTCAGTCGCTCTCCCATTTCCATATCTTGGGAATGCCCGGGGAAGATCGGTAAAGTCATCAAAGAAACCGTGGTAACGGGATCGGTCACTGCTCTCTCACATCACCATTTGGTCAAGTACTGGCGCATGTCACAGTAAAGCCTAGCCCAATTCAAGTCATCTACTCAGTCGATCAAGTCAGATTCAGATACGTCCATTCCTCGCCCCCAGCGATCCTTTCCGGTATCCTTCACACTAGAGTCAGCGAAATCCCGGATTTTGGACTCATCAACCCTATTGGTCATCCACATATAGTAAACGGGAAGCTCTCACGTCCTCTCACGGATTGGTTACCGGTCTTGAGCGCCCGTGAGCCTAAGTCTATCCATATGCAACTCTACCAATAAATGGCCCCTTTCAGGTATCCATAGCATGGTTTATGTCCCCTACAGGATTGGTTACCGGCCTAGAGCGCCCATCCAACCATACACTACCACGGGTTGTTCGGTCTCAATGCCCTTCCGATTCGGGTTTGACACAACAAGGATAATCCTAACCACCCAACTAGACAGTCCTACGTATGTCATCCAATAACCCGGGAGAGTGTCGATAGGCCCCATCGGAGAACATCCCATACTATTGCCTCCGATGCCCAAGGACAGGAGTGTCAGTAGGACACCCCCCAATCCCAAGTCATACGTAAGCAATCACATATCCAATCTCATCATTTCTCATGCATCCAATACATATCCATAATAATAATAATCAAATCATGATATTGAAACGAATCATTATAAACATAAGCAATTCAAAATGATAAAGTAACACAACAAGAGTATAAAGATTTAAATGCTACTGTTCTAACACATATGTAACAGTCCTATAATGATAGAAAGAAAATTAAGAGGTTTCATTCTTTAAATAAAACACCATTCAATATTTGATGACTTATATGTTTATAGAGATAACCATCCTTACCTTTGATGAATTGAGAATACCAAGAATAGTCCAATAGAGTTGTTAAGGCCCTAAACAAACATCAATAATAAGTTAGAAAAGAAGTCGGGAAGATCGGATGTTAATTGGATCAAAATTGGCCAAGGTTGCTGTCTGCCAACATTTTGGTCGATGGTCTTTGGTCGATGGTATCGACCAAAAGGATCCACCAAAATTTCCTTCAAGACAGAAATGTGGATTTTGGGGGTTTTCATCCGAACTGAGTCTTCCGGTGTTCGGATCAATCTGGAACTTGGAGGCATACTTAACAATAGTAGTAGGACACTATAAATCAAGAAATTTACCCAAATCAATGGTCTAAACAAAAAGCCCCAATTTGAGCTATCAAGTTAAAGTGATAAACATCATGGCATGAGTTGGAATTGATTGCATTGATGAGGAATGGCATGTAATAGTTAGAGGAACTAATAGAAATTCGATTGGAATCATATGGCAATGTTAAACATGAACATAATACATCCTATAACTAAGTTTGGTACCAAATGGCATGATGCTAATAGATAAATCATAGGATACATATGCTAGGCATGAGGTAGAAGCATAGCATCAATGAATAGTTAAGGAAATCATGGATTGAACATGAGTAGACACTTGGAGTGGTGGTTGCAAGGTTGCAGCACCATTCCCAATGTCTCATCAGCAAGGTGGCAATAGAAAAGAGTAGAAAATGGTAGGGTAGAGAGTGGAATGATGATTCATACCTTAGTGTGGAAGATGAAGACAAGAATCAATGATAAACAAAGAGTTTTTTTGATGAGGTGCCCTTCACACTAACCAAGGAGCTGCTTTGGGAAGCTCTCCCCACGTTTCCAGGTGAGAAAATGATTGCAAAAGGGCTCAAGGCTCGAGGTTATAATAAATAGAAAAGGAATATTCCATGGAATCATTAACTTGGTAGACTGGGATATTTTGGTCGATGGTCCTTGGTCGATGGTATCGACCAAAAGGATCGACCAAAATATTTCCAGTAGAAAACTAAGGTTTAGAACAGCAACTTCAAGTAGGGATTTGAAAGGCTATACAAGGTAAAATTGAGTGAGGTTTTCTTCCACAATTCAATCAAGGAGTCTAGTTTCGGGGAATACCTTCGGATTGTGCACAGGAGGTCATTTGGTACATCAACTATATTAATCTTCTCCGATGCGCAGACTTTCCTTAAACACTGACAATGCATTTTAGCAAGGGGTATCATTGTCAATGTCCATGGGCTCAGTCTCCGAATCATGATCATCAATCAGAATGGTCCATAAATCTCTTCTTCCACCGCTTCGGGTCTTCGGACCTGAATACAATAGTGGATCCGGGTCAGGGTCAGGGTTAGAATAGGGTTGGATATTACATTCTCCCCCCCTTAAAAGAATTTCGTCCTCGAAATTGAAAGCGTACCTGTGCTTCCAAAAAGATGAGGAAACATCACCTTCATGTCTTCTTCTTTCTCCCATGAAGCTTCTTCAGGGGTATGGTTTTTCCATCGAATCTTCACCAGAGGGATGGTGCGATTCCGCAACTACGTGTCCTTTCTATCTAGGATCTCGACTGGTCCTTCATCGTAAGAAAGATCGGCACTAAGTCCTTCGGGTGCTTGCTGTAGTATGTGCTCCGGGTTTTCTAGGTATTTCCGAAGCATTGAAACATGGAACATATTGTGAAGTCTAGCAAGTGACGGAGGCAAGGCCAAGCGGTATGCTACAGGTCCAACCCTTTCTAAAATCTTAAAAGGTCCAATGAAGCGGGGACTAAGCTTTCCTTTCACATTGAATCTCGTCACCCCTTTCATAGGTGATACTTTAAGGAAAACTTTCTCTCCAATTGGAAATTCTAAGTCGGTTCTTCTCTTGTCGGCATACGACTTCTGTCTAGATTGAGCAGACTTGATCCTTTCCCGAATCATGTCAACCATATCACTGGTAGCTTCAATCATCTCTGGACCTAAGACTTTTCTTTCACCAATCTCAGTCCAATACAAGGGCGTTCTACAAGTGTTACCATACAAAGCGTTAAACGGAGCCATGCATATTGTTGCTTGATAACTGTTGTTATAGGCAAACTCGACTAAGGCTAAGTGTTCATCCCAATTTCCACCCATGTCAACCACACAAGACCTAAGCATGTCTTCAAGAATGTGAATTGTCCGCTCAGATTGTCCATCACACTGTGGGTGATGAGCTATACTCAGATTCAATTGGGTTCCCAAGGCTTTCTGCAGACCATTCCAAAACCTTGAGGTGAACCTAGGATCACGGTCAGAAACAATACTCACTGGTACTCCGTGTAGACGAACTACATTGTCCACATAAAGTCTAGCTAGCTTATCCAAAGAGTAAGTGATCTTCATAGGAATGAAATGGGCTGATTTAATCAACCTATCAACAATCACCCACATAGTGTCATTTCCCTTACTCGTCCGCGGCAAGCTAGTCACGAAGTCCATTGAGATATCTTCCCACTTCCAACTAGGAATAGGAAGGGGCTGAAGTAATCCAGATGGGGGTTGACGAACAGCTTTCACACGTTGGCAAGTTTCACACCTGGCAACGAAGTCTTCAACGTCTGCTTTTAAACCATTCCATAAAAAATGTTCCCTTAAGTCCTTGTACATTTTGGTACTTCCAGGGTGTACTGTAAAGATGGACTAGTGTGCTTCTTTCAATATTTCCTTCTTGATTTCATCAACAACGGGCACACAGAGTCTACCTCTAAACAATAAGGTACCATCCAAAGATGTACCAAAAGCATGGTCCATTTCTGAATTCGAGGCAATTTTATCAATCTTCTCTTTCAACTCTAGATCAGAACTTTGCAAAGCAATAATTCTATCTCTAAGGGAGGATCTTGCAGTCATGGCATAGAGAATGCAATCCGAACCCTTAGGGACCACTTCCAAACCAAATCTTTCCATTGAGGACAACAAAGGCCGACTCAAACCATTTAAATCCAATTCTTTTCTTTGATTCTTTCTACTGAGAGCATCCGCCACTACATTTGCTTTACCCGGGTGGTACTGGATGTCACAATCATAGTTAGAGACCAATTCCAATCATCTTCTCTGTCTCATATTCAGCTCCTTTTGGGTAAAGAAGTATTTAAAACTTTTATGATCCGTAAAGATGGCGATCTTCTCACCATAAAGATAGTGTCTCCTAATTTTCAAAGCAAATACCACAGCAGCAAGCTCTAAGTCATGAGTGGGGTTGTTCCGCTCATAATCCTTCAGTTGTCGAGAGGCATAAGCCACTACCTTCCCGTGTTACATCAACACGCAGCCCAAACCGATTTTAGAAGCATCAGTGTAGACCGTCAATCCACCGGAACTATCAGGTATAGTCAGAACCGGAGCGCTTGTCAATCTAACTTTCAGTTCTTCAAAGTTCTTCTCACAAGAATCGGTCCAGACAAACTTCTCTTCTTTTCTAGTTAGCTTAGTCATAGGGGTAGCCAACCTAGAAAAGTTTTCAATGAATCTCCGGTAGTATCTTGCCAATCCAAGGAAACTTCTTATCTTAGTCACGGTCTTCGGTCTTTCCCATTCAGTAATAGTTT